>NC_056731.1:36251157-36253657 GCF_019279795.1 Protopterus annectens | reverse complement strand
GGCTAGCATGATTGCCATTTGACAAACTGTGCCCTGTCTAAAAGATAGTTTTTTTAACAGTTTTAGGACAGAGCTGGGGAGACAGAGAGAGAGGAATGTATGTATTAGTATAGGAGACTGTATCAATGCTTTTGATAAAGCTAGGAATATGGAAGAGACTAGCTTACGTTTGTCCCTAAATTGATCTTCTGTGTTGTGGAAGTACAGAAGAGCTGTAGTAACATTATATGAAGGAAGAAAGCTGTGTTGGGTTGGAGAGAGTGAGTCATTATCTAGGATATTATTTAGCAGTTGAGAATGTACACATCTCTATGGGATTTTGACATGAGAGAGATAGTATTGCTATTCAATGGTAGGTGGATAATGCCACTGATTTTCTTTCTGTATGTTGTGAAATAATATATGATTTTTCCATAGACATAACATGGACCTATTAATTAGTATTGATATGGGGTGCACTTTGGCATCTGTAGCAGTTTTCAAGTATTCAGCAGGAAGTTAGACGCATTTATATCATGTTATCGAAAGATGAAAATAGTGAACGCTATTTCATCGGCCCCAAAACCTCTAAACATGAAAATATCGAACATTCAGAACAGCAAATTTTTTCCCATGGAAAAAGTTTGCTGCTCCAAAACACATACACACAACACAAGCACATCAAACAAACAGCAACCACACACATACACTTAAATTCCTAGATCTAACGCTACACTAAACTAAACATACACTACTATCTACCCACTTACCTTAACCCAAACCCTAACCCTAAGGTCCGTTACCATCGCAGACTCACCTAGCTCACCCCCTAACCCGAACTCACTTAAACCACTCCTAACCCGAAAGTCTGTCACTATCACACACAAGCCTAACCCGCGCCCTAACCCTAACTCACTTAACCCGCCCCTAACCCTAATGTACAATCGCACACTTACCTGAACCCAACCGGTAACTTTCCACCACAGCGCTAAGAATAGCGAAGCCACAGAAATGACCAACCAAGTTCTTTCCCGAGGAAAGAATGCGCTGTTCTCCAGCTTTGCTATTCTTAGCATTCGCTGAATAGTGTTCAATATCAGAACATTCGAAGTTTTAATACTTCGATGTTCTGATATAGACCTAGTTAGACAGCTACTCATGTTGTAGATTTCATTTGTTTCACTTGTGATAACAGTGTTTGCATTATTTTAGTTGGGACTGGTTAAAGAGAAAATGTTTAGGTATTATTCTGAATGAACTGAAAGGTATCTAATGGAGTGTCAGCAAAATTTTTAATGCTGCATATGTTACTTAAAAAAAATAGGTTTTGAATTGATGAACAAAGTTTTTGTTTGTTTCATCTGGAAGGTGATTTAGCTGTGCAGTTTTTCCAGGTTTCAGAATTGTATTTATGGTTGCCAAATAACCTTTTGGGTTAGATTTTTTTTTTATTTTGGATTTGGGTGAAATAATTATTCATTTTTCAATTCATTTCAGTATCTCATTTAATCCTAATATGCTACAATTTTGTTTTTTTAATAGCACTATCATCATATAAGGCTTTAATATACCCAATTACCTCAAGAATTCCTTATTGTCATATACTTGTTTCCCATCCCTATCATCCATACATTCCATCTTCCCTTCATATTTTTTCTCTTTTTCCCAAAAAGACATCTCTCCACTTTTCCCTGTAGAGAATATATTTGTTTATGTAACAAGAAACTTATTTTTTCATGTTTTCCTGACATATCTCCCTTTCCATACTTATTCTTTCACATTTGTTTGTTTGCGATACATTTCTTACATTCTTTCACTGGATTATGCTACTTGTGTTTTCCTTTCTCCAAAACCATCTTTTTTAACCATAAATATTCTTTGTTTACATTTCTTTCTGTATGCCCACTACCAAAATGGCAAGATTGCATATCATTCTCGTGTGATCTTCCCAAAGATTTTCCAACTTTATTTAAAAAAAAACACTCTTTAGTAACCTGTCCTAGAAACACCGTATTACCTTTTGTTTCTATAATGAAATTATCTGAATTTGTGATATCAGCCAGCATAATGGTCTGTAAAATAAACTCCCAAGTCTTTTCACTTTTCTCTTCCAAATCAACCGAGTATAATATATAGTCCGTTTCTGTCTTTATATTTTCTCTTTTACATATACATTGTCTTTTCTTTCCCATTTGCAAATGTCCTATCTTTATTATATGACTACACACACGTATATCATTGCTTATCTCAGCTGTTGTCTTTCTTACAGTACAACAGTGCAATTAAAATCCACCCACAACATGATAAGATTATTTCATATTAAAATTGTAATTCTTCCCAATGTAATTCTTTTCTTTTTACACATATTAGATGCATATGGCAAAATAATTCTCCAAACATTACTCCCATCTTATGTCCATAATCATGTATCTTCCTGGTTTTACTATGATGGTGTCTAAAATCTTCATACAATGCATTTTTAAGAAAGCAATACCAGAAAACACATCCTCTCCAAGCGTCA
>NC_056731.1:36153657-36246157 GCF_019279795.1 Protopterus annectens | reverse complement strand
CAACATCCTGGAAAAAAAGCTTTGCTGGCTCTAATACCTATAGACAGTAAAGACTCATCTGATCCTGCTTCACATAGGTCAATTTCACTTTTAAACCATGATTATAAAGTGTTTATATCCATAATGTCTAAAAAATACCAAAGGTAATAATAAAATTGATAGATATGAACCAATGAGGTTTTGTGGAGTGGAGGCAAACATTTAACATTAACAGAACAATGATGATCCAGAGGGAAGCAGAATGTAAGAAAAATGCTGTTATTGGTGGGTCTTGATGCAGAGAAAGCATTCAACAGAATAAGCTGTGATTGTATGTGTAGGGCAATGGAAGTATGTCCATTTCCTGATATAATAATAAGGTTAATTAATATAATACAGCATATGAGAGATCAGAGATAAAAATCAAAGTGGGAGGGTTCCTCTTTGATAAGTTGTGCCTGAAGAGAGGAACCAGGCAGGGGTGCCTTTTTCTCCTTTGCATTATATTATTTGCATTATATTTAAAACCACTGGTAAGGAAAATAAAGGCCTCAGAAATTCAAGGATACAATTGGTATGGTGTCTAAGAGAAGCTCGCTTGACTTGCAGATGATATTATTTTGTACCTGATGGGACCAGAAAAGGACATCTCAGTACTGTGGAACATTCTGAGACAGTTACACGTTTTTTTTTTCTGGATATAATATTAATAAAGATAAAACAAATGTTATAGCTATAAACTATGTACTCACACAGGAATTGGTTCAGTAATATTCATATTTATGGGGACATGCTTAAAATATTTAAGAGTATGGATTAAAAAGGATTCTGTTATGGCAGCTAAAGAAATTTTAGGACTAGACTAATCAAAAGATAATAGAAAAATTGAGAAACCTGAAACCTCTTCCTGTGGATATGGATAGCAAGATGCAAGCAGTAAAAATGTTCTTAGTCCTTTTAGTTTTATACACCAGCCAGGCATATTTTCATTAACAGAGAATTGTGGATAGTAATAAATAAAGAGTTGAAGGATTTTATTTGGGAGGGGAAGAGGGCAAGAGTCTAGTAGGATAAACTGATATTCCCAATTGAACATGGAGGTGTAAGATTACCTCATTTGAAGGGGGGGGGGATACTTTAGAGCTATGCAGTAAAGACTCCTATACAAAGCAATAACAGAAAGCTACAATTTAATGTGGAAAGGGATGATGGTGAAGTAGGGGAGTAATTCAAAAAATAAGGAAAGAATGGGATTTTGGACACAGATCCTTAAGGAGAATAACAGCAGCCATACAGAGATGGGGTCTGAATGTAAAGATGAAAAGTCAGCTGGGGTCTGAATGGAGAGATGAAAAGTCAGCAAGCAAAGGACAGTAGTAGTGCTGAAACTGAATTCATCCTCAAGTCTTGGTGAATACCTTCACAAGGTGGACCCTTTTTTCACAAAATCTCACCAAGGCAACACTGATATATATATATACATATATATATATATATATATATATATATATATATATATATATATATATATGTATAGACTGTATTTATACAGCATATATCATGGACAGAAGTAGGTCAAAAACTAAAAAAGATAGCTGGGTGCACAAGACTCAGGATAAAAAAGTGCCCAATCCTGGTAGGTGCACTGGTGCCAAGACTGGGAAAGATGACAGTGTAGAATCCTCAAAATATGGAAACATTCCTACAATGGGGCCAGGCAAGGCCCAGGGGGAGGATGCCCCTCCCCCCGTTTCAGAAGGAAGTAGCAGTCCACAAAAATCATAAAAACTGATAGGCCAAAGAAGAGCCATAAAGATGATATAATGGATTATTGAGGATAATAAAGAAATTATGCATTGTTACTATTATGCAAAAAGTCCAGAATTTCCAGACAGATAGAAAATGATTAACAGAGAAATCAGATGAAAGAAAAATCTGCAAGAAAAACTGTCAGAAGCTTCAAATGAAAAATTATGTTATTTAATACAACAGATTTGTGAGAAACAGTATATAGATCAAGAAACCTTGATCTGTTTGGAAAAAGAAGCATCTGAGGAAGTGCGAAAATATAAACAATAAAAATCAAGAGATATTTGAAAAGTATAAAAAAGAAATATGGACATGGAAAAAAAAGAGAGATTTGATATGGTACAATATGTATGCAAAGGAGAAAACCAAATTAATCAATGTAAAGAAGGCAGCCTCAAAGATATTTGGAGAGAAATACAGGCAAAGAAATCCAGATATGGAAAATTTCACAATAAAAAAAATAATATCACAAAGATGGAATGTAGAAACGAAGATCAGTAAAGCAGAAGTTAAAAAATAGAAGAAGTTATGGAGTGACTGTGAAGTGAAGGATTTGAACACAGGTTACATTACAGCAGGATAGAGCGAGTCCCCAAAGCAGGAAGAAACAGGAAGATCAGGAAACATCTGAAGAAGAAATATGGACATGGGGAAGAAAAAGAGATTTAATATGGTGTAATATTTATGCAAAGGAGAAAGCAAAACTAACCAATGCAAAAAGAGCAGCACCAAAGTTATTTGAAGAGAAATACAGACAAAGGAATCAGGACATGGAAAACTTTACAATACAAAAAATAAGAAGACAAACAGAAAAAAGAGAAAAAGAGATCAAATATGGAGAAGTTAAAGAAATAGAAACTGAGTTTATGGGGTACCTGCAAAGTGAAGGATTTAGTGTGGAAAATCTAATTCAGAAAGCACCACAACAGGATAGAGTAATGGTTATCCAAATTAAGGAGAAACCAGTGGAACAGGAAGCACTTGGTCAGGTGCCATATGAAGATAATTTGGAGCCTTCCACAGGAAACCAGTATAAACATTCATATGAAACTAGACAGCAAGAGAAGGAACAGTAAACTGTGATGCAGTCAATGGTGAGGAGTGTTAGGCTAGTGAGTTCCCATATGATGGAGCAACAGACGACACAGGATGAAATTGATGAGAATGTGTCACAGGAAGATGCTATAGAACCTTCTACAGAATGCCTACAGGAAATGGAAAACAAGGGATGTGCCCTCAGTTTGGAAGTAAATGAGCTAAGAGAAGAATTGCTTGATTTAATAAACATGGACAGATATATCAAGATCAATGAAAGAAATAGACTGCAGAAGGTTAATAAAACCCAAAAAGTCAGAAGTATGATAAAACAAATAAACAGTAATTAGTACTGTTCATAGAGAGCCATGTGATATAACAGAAGTAAACAGGATATATTACTGTGTAGCTAAATTAATAACTGATAAAGTTTTACCACAAGAACGCAGTATAGTGAGGGAAAGGAAGGGGAGAAATCGAATACCATCATGGAAATATCGAATAGAGAAAATTATAAAACAGTTAAGAAAGAAATGTCACTGTTAGAAGATTACAGAAGAGGGAACAGATCAACAAAAATACTAAGAAAGACAGATGTGATAAAAGCAATGCACAATATTAGAACAGACCAGGATCTATCATGCTCTATCGTAAATAACAAACTAAAAATGCCAGCACAGGCGGAAAAATTTAGAAGATACAAAGATAAATATAAAGGAAAATGCAAAATAAACAATTCATTGATGATGTGAAAAGGTTTGATAGCGAACTGGGTTTTAAGATAAAAGGAATTGAAAGACCACCAAAAAAAGAAGAAGTAGATACATTTTTGAGAACTATTAATGAAGATCCTGTAGAACATAACAAAGATGCTAAATGTATAGAAGAAGTAAAAGAAAGAATAACTTTAAAGGTACAGGATATGAAATTGGATGAAGTAACAGCTAGATAGATTGAAACAAAGTTAAGAAAAGCCTCTAATTAGAAAACCCAGGCCCAGATACAATACCTAACTTCTGGTTAAAAGTATTAACATTTTTGCATGAAGATTTAACCATGAGTAAGAACTATTTACATGCGCACCCAGAACAGACACCAACCTGACTAACAACAGCTTTATTGGAAAGGCTCACCCAGACTCTGCTACACTTTGCTGTGAGGGAAAGGTTGGTTTGCTTTTTATTTTGTGTATTTTGTATTAGTTTATTGCCTTTTTATAGTTTGAGTGCTGTGATTTGTTTTCTTTACCGTGTGTTTTGCTTGTGTTCTGCTTTTAACTACATATTAAAACTTCAAAGGACACCACAGCTCTGTCTCTTATGAGTCAGGCAGACATTTTTCCCCACACCCCCAGCCTATCACTGTCATGTTCTTAAATACCACTGTCTTTCTAGTTGCCTGCTTTTTATGTTAATTTGACCATATATCTCATTTCCTCTCTGCTTTCACTGGCTTGTGTGAGTAAGCACA
This sequence comes from Protopterus annectens, assembly GCF_019279795.1. Taxonomy (NCBI): domain Eukaryota; kingdom Metazoa; phylum Chordata; order Ceratodontiformes; family Protopteridae; genus Protopterus; species Protopterus annectens. Next base: position 36,241,864 of record NC_056731.1, on the reverse strand, counting down.
AAATTATCATTTTGTGAAATCACTCCCCTTCAACTATTTAAATTTATTGACCATTCTACTGTATTCCATAGTAATGGAATACAAAAGTGATCACCCCCTTTCAATCTATTTTGCTGTTTTAAAAATAGTGACTCTCCAATAAAACAACTTTTTAGAAAGGTAAAACTTAAGTTACCTACTTTCACATCTAACTTCTCTAGTGCACACTGCAGTGTTTAGGATAAACCATTTTTTTCATCTTACTTTTAAGCATTCCTGTGACTAGCACTTGCTCTAATACCTGCTGGAAAGCACTAGGAAGCCATAAACTGATACAAGCACTCAACTCTCCTTATTTGTTGTTGTTGAGTCTTTCGGCTTTTCCAGGTTAGGGGTCACCACAGCGGAACTCCGGTCCACTAATGATTGGTAGTTGATTTTTACGTGCCGAGTTACCAGCCCTGATGCACAACCTTCAACAAAGGTATGCCCATTCACACATGTCTCCACGCAGAAGACGCTCTAGCTGAGAATCGAACCGGACAGCGTCTTACTGTGAGGCGACAACGCTACCGCAGCACCACTAATCATAGGCATTAAATAGCCTATAATTGCAAAGTACCTTGCTAAGGTAAGGGAAAACAGCTCCTGTACTTTAAAAAAAAAGCACCAAACCAGGCATGTCCAAAGGTCAGCTTCCGTTGATTTCTCCTGTCCACCTGGTGAATCTGGGCATACTGGGGCAATGCAGCAATTGCCTCATGTACAGACAACCCTTTCCTACTACCACACAACACTACAACCTGTGAGAGATGCACTTACATAGCCAAACTGGAAGCAAAGCTCTCTCCACCCAAGATTGTGCTAGACAGTCAAGAGGAGAAGGTTAACACCCGCACTACACCTCAAGCAACACATAGCCCTTCTAAACTCACGCCACCAACACCCACACATAGCAACACTAAATCTACATATGCGTAGGCCCTTAACTGTAACCTGCCAAAGCAACAAGGACCTCCGAAGCTGAAATGTAAACAAACACCAATCACAAAGTGTCACATAGCTCACAACACCAGTGTGCCACCCAGCAACTAAGACTAACTAAGACAAGACAACGTACCTAACATAATCATAGGTGACTCTATAGTCAGGCACACTGATGTTCCACCCACCAGGCTGAGCAAGGAGAAAATTACAGTGAGCTGCCTTTCAGGTGCCAGGATCCGCCACATAACTCATGCACTCAAGTCACTCCACAACAAGTACAAATATGACTCTGTCATTGACCATGTTGGAGTGAATGACTTGAGACGTACCTCCCTGGACTACATGAAAAGAGACATGGAAGAGCTCTTGGATTATGTGGCCCAAGCAGGTATGACCCTAGCCCTGAGTAGCATCCTGCCTTCACCCAGAATGATACCACAATATAAGGATAAAGTGACTGACTTCAACAATTGGCTAAGCTTCTGGTGTCATTCAAAGGGGATCCAGTATCTGTCTGCCTGGGACGACATGGTCGACAGACCACGATGCTTTGCCAGAGATGGTCTGCATCTGTCACCCCTGGGATTCAGGTTACTGGCTAAGGCAATTGCCACCACTATAGTGCCTTTTTTAGACAAAGTTCAAAGGACAAAACTACCACTGTAACAGGTACAAGCATGCAAAATCTGAAGGTAATGCTACTCAGTGCTAGAAGTCTAAACCTCAAAATGCACTCTCTCGAGGCACTCCTAAAAATGGAGAACATCTGTGCAGTAACTGAGACCTGGTTCAAGGCTCCAGAGAGCACCCCTGCAATACCAGGCTACAACTCTTACCACACTTTTCGGCCACCAAACCAGGATCGAAACACTAAAGGTGGAGGAGTGTCCATATTCACCAAGGATATTCACACCACCAGGTTAGTTGCCCAACACAATGCGTCTGAAATTCTCCAGGTGCAACTAACACTAGGTAAGACTGCAATCCAAATTGTAGCTAGCTACAGATCCCCCACCATGCCCCAAGATTCTCACTACACTTTTCTAAACATACTGGAAAATATTAATATACAACCAAACACCCTAATACTGGGTGATTTCAACTACCCTGCCATTAACTGGGAAAACTACTCGTGTACCAACACATTTGCCCAACAGTTCTTGGAATTCATAAATTCCAATGCTGTGGATCAACTAATCCATAGTCCCACCAGGGGCTCCAATATCCTAGACCTGGTCATTACCAACATGGGAAATCAGTGCTCCACACCTATGGTCACCCCCTCATTGGTCAGGTCAGACCATAAGCTAATCACCCTTAAAATCCACATCCCAACCCCACCTCCCATTAAGGAAACCTCCATAAAAAAATTCTCCAAAGCCAACTTCATGCTACTCAAGTCAGACATTGCAAACTTCATGACACCTATGCAGATGGGAACAGAAAGTTCGACTACTGAGTCCTACACTAAGGCAATGTATGAGCACATCCACTCATGCATGAATCATGCCATCCCAAATAGAACCAACATGCTGTCCTCCAAAAAAAGGAAGCCAATCTGGTGGTCCCCTGCCATAAACAAACTTTACAACAAAAGGAAGAAACTGTTGCAGAAAAGAGGAAAATCCCAGGATGCAAAAAACTCCCTTACCAGCCTCAGTAAGAAGATGAGATCCCTCATAAAATCCTCCAAAGCTAGTTACGAAAATAAAATTGCCAAAAGATTCCAAAGACAACCAAAAGGCATTCTATAACTACTGAAAACCATTTTATTAGCTAACGCTTTCGGAGAGCACAATGTCACTCCTTCTTCAGACATAAGATTTCAAAAAACTTTCAACCATCTTTTTATATCCGAATAGAAGTGTAAATTGTTCAATCACACATAATTAAAAAATCAATTGTACAACATCAATTATATAAGACAACCAGGTGAAATCACCTTTAACCAGACACCTTTGTTGTTTTTTGTTTTGAGTTTTGAGTCAGTTTGGTTATAATGAGCGATTTTGGAGCGTCTTCCCAAGGTTTGTTATTCTCTCAAGTTGAAACTAATGGTGACAGTTCTTCTAACAATAGGGCTGCAGCCGACGAGGTGAATGCTGAAGGCAATCTGACAGTCCTTTTGAGGTTGGTTATGGGTCGTATTGACAACCTCAAGCAACGTATGGATTCTTTGCAAGCAGTTGGTGCGTTTACTACTTCAAGAAGCCCGGGTTCTGACTTATCTTCTTCAACCAATCCACCAAGGCAGATCTCTGCACCAGGAAGTGCTGTGTGTTCTATTCCAGCCGGAAATAACAATTTTGTACCTACTCCAGCAATGTCGGATATTCAGCCTGGGCAAGGTTTTAATGTTCAATGTCCGAATCATGCTATGCAAAGGAATAATTCCATTAATGCTGAAGCAGCTGCTGTTCCAATGATCGGCAGTTTTTTAAGTAACAGCAATTTTTTTGACAATGTGACTGGAACAGCTGAACAAGAAAACGCCGACACAACTGTAAGTAACATTGCTAATCTCATTGGTGCTTTTGATCAAAAACTTTTCAAGTGCAGGAAACTGCAACTTGAAATTTCTTATTTACAAGAGTGTTTGGCTAAGCAACTTGTCCCAAAGGGTTGGCGACAGTTCCAGTTGGACTTGTTGAAGGTTCCCAATTTCATAAGGACCTTCTTGTTCTTTTTGATAAGCAGGGTTTTGAATTTATTAACATGCTTATTGCGCAGTATAAAATGGAGGTGGATGGTTTAAAATCAGATCTTGAGCGCCTTGAACATAGCATAAAAAATGATAGTGACTTTTTAAGTTGTAAGTATGATTATACTCGCACCTTCACTAGTATTGAATCCACCTTGATTAAATTGACTAACATCAAGAAGAAAAAGATTGCTAGAGACATTCAAGAATACAGTGCTAAAAAAGCATACCCTTGTCCACTACCCTTTTTAAAGGTGTCTTATGGGACTGGGTGCACTGGTAATTCTAACACTGAGTCATCTAATGGGTTGGATGAGCAGCAGGAACTTGTGTGTAGCAATCAGGATGAGGAGGTTCAGCCTCTTCGTCATAGTGAGAGATTACTCAATAATACTAAGACCAATACTAATGACAATAACGGAGCCAGTAGTAATTGGCATGCTTAAGAATCGATGAGTTCCAACGGTCAAAATGCTACGAATCAACAGGGTTTTCCCAGGAACAGGAAAGCCAGACAAACGAACTTGAGAGAGAGGAACAACCAGAGCAACACAAGGAACAGAAGAAATCAGTGCAGGAGATGATGAATCATCTCACTGACCCCCAGATTATGGCTGATTCAAAGGGTGATTTTCAAATATATAATTACACATCCTTTCATACTGACTCTGATTTAGTTGAATTTTTTTCTAGGGGTCTGTCGTTTGTGCCTGATTCACAGTTTGACTTAGTCAAAACCATCATTGACCTTAAGTTGTTTGTAAGAAAATTGAATTTAAGAATTTTAATGGGTGACAAGGGTTCTATTACTAGTTTCCTTAAAATTTCTAGTGTATTCAACACTCCTTTGCATGAAATTTTACGGCTTTTTGAGAGAATGTGAGTATGATTTAAGGGCCTTGGCTGTCAGGAAACCTTGTAATTTTAAACAAGGTTTCAACATCACTAGACATCAGTGAGAATTTATCACAATGTTGCAGAATTGCAACATTAGGGTTATGAAACCTGATAAGGGGGGTGGTTTGGTTTTTATGGATTATTTTCTTTATGTTGAAAAAATGTTGACGCTGTTGAACACTGAGTCTTATGTTCTAGTTAGTATCAACGAAGTTAATGCTGCCTACATTAAAATAAGGGGAATTGTAGAGGACTTGTTTTTGGAAAGGGTGATTGACATCGATTTGTATCAGTATTTGATGGTGTTAGCCCCTAAGCTTCCGGTCTTGTTTGGAATCCCCAAAATTCATAAATCCATTTCTGACCCTCCTTTTAGACCTATAGTGAACGGCCGAGGCTCTATTACTTACGCATGCACTAAATTTATAGACAGCATCCTAAGCCCATTGGTCAACCAAAAGTCCCAGATTTGTAAGGATTCCTGGAGTTTTCTCCAGGATATCAACAAAATTCCATTTGACAAGAGCTTTTGGTTTCTGACCATAGATATCAAAAATGTATACACTGTTATTCCCCAGAATTTGGGTATTCAATGGGTTTGTGAATTTTTAACTGTTAGGAGGATTGATGATAACACCATTTATTTGGTTGAAACATTATTAGAGATTGTTTTAAATTACAACTTTATGTTGTTTGATGGTAAAATTTTCTTACGAAAATCAGGGGTGGCAATGGGTTCCCCTTGTGGTGGTAGATTTGCCAATTGTGTGTTGACTTATTGGGAAAGGTCATTTTTGTTTACCAACGCACTGATTGATGAGTGTGTCGCTTAGTACACTAGGTACCAGGACGACATGTTCATCATTTGGAAAGCACTACCATCTCTAGTTCCAACATTCATTACAAGCATTTCTAGTATGACCGATTTTTTGGAATTCACATACAACTTACAGGAGACAAATATTAATTATCTTGACATTTTGTTATCCAAAAATATAGTCAACTTGAGATATAAAAGTGTCATTTATAGAAAGCCCACACATTCAAATGCCTTTCTCCATTTCACCAGTTGCCACCCTAACCATCAAAAGAGAGCTGTTGTGAAGGGACAGATGGTTAGGGCAGCCAGGATGATATCTGATGAAGAGGATTTTTTAGTGGAATGTGAGCATTTGGGTGCTATGTTCATTAACAGGGGGTATCCACCCCGTTTTGTTTTTGAAATGAAATCTGAGGTTATGCATAAAAGACACTCTGTTTTTTACAAACCAATTTTGATTGGGAACATTAGCACTCATGAGGGTGAGTTGATGACCCTTAATGAATCGCAAAATAAGATCAATATTAATATTCCGTTTGGAACTAGCTTTCTGTGCACATTTAGTGTAGATCATCTTGAAATAAGGAAGGTGCTTAATAAGAACTGGGCTCTTATTACTGAAGACATTCATCTTTGTAGTAAGTTAGGTGACAGCCCTAAAATTATATTTAGAAGGGGTCACAATTTGAAAGCATTACTTGAAGCAAAACAACAATTTGGGAACAATCAAAATTTTGGGATGACAAAATGTGGGGCATGTAGACAGTGTAAGTATGTTTGTACGGACACCAAGGTTAAAGCTAGATGATATTACGGGTAAATTTAATTGTGAAACTAGAAGTGTGGTTTATGCTGCGTTCTGTCAGTGATGCGCTGCTTTTTACATAGGCAAGGCCGAAAGGAAGTTAAAGCAGCGCATCTATGAGCACGTGTATGCCATCAACAAAAAAGATCTTAACAACGCTCTTGCCAGGCATGTTAGTGAATTTACTGACCATCATTTTAAATTTACCATTCTTAGAAAAACTATCACTGACATCAGGGGTGGTCCCTGGCAGATTCAACTGGAAATGGATGAATTATTTTGGCAAATTCATACTGCTGCTTATACGTACCCTGGTCTGAATGGCCATGTCTCCATTAGTTGTATTCTGAAATACTTTTCAATGAGAAGGTGAAATAAGTGTTGATTCGATTAATCCTGGTTATTAGTTATTAGTTGTTTGTATTTTTTGCATACACTGTGATTTTTAATTTTATCCTAAGTTAAAGTTTTTAAGGTTTTTATAATGTAATTAAATGTTATGTTTTGAAAATTTAAAGGTTAAAGGTGGATTTTTATTTAGGTTTTTGTAACAAACTTATATATATATTCGCTTGATGTTATTGTTATTTCTGGTTAAAGGTGATTTCAGCTGGTTGTTTTATATAATTGATGTTGTACAACAGATTTTTAATTACGTTTGATTGAACAATTAACACTTCTATTCGGATATAAGAAGATGGTTGAAAGTTTTTTGAAATCTTATGTCTGAAGAAGGAGTGACATTGTGCTCTCGAAAGCGTTAGCTAATAAAACGGTTTTCAACATTTTCCTGGGTGGACTGCTTCTTCAAGCTTGTTTCTTGATTATTAGTTCATTGTTTGTTGTTTTGTGTTTTGCATTCTATAACTATGTCAAGAATCTAAATGGCAATGCTCAGATCTGTTCTGAGCTACAACAGAATGGCATTAAATATACTGATCCCAAGGATATTGCCAATATCCTGGCAGAACGATTCGGTGCCATCTTCACCCCCCTCTCACCCCCTAAATGACCCATTTCAATACCGGAAGATTGCCAAATTCCGGTAATAATGACCACACAGGTAAAAAAACGCACTCTTCAAAGCTAAGAATACAGCATCCATGGTACCAGATGACATCCCGGGCTGTGTACTGCATGAACTACAAAATGAACTGGCACCTCACCTAAGTGTCATGTTTAATCATAACCTCACCTCAGGCTTTGTGCCCACTGAGTGGCGCACAGCTACAGTCATCCCACTCCACAAGGACTACCGCCCCATTAGACTGACATGCCTGATCTGCAAGGCCATGGAACATATTATCATGGAACTTATAAACAAAGACATTAGCAACCTTAAAACATTGGACCCCACCCAGTTTGGGTTCGTGAAGGGCTGATCATGTCTCCTGAACCTGATTGACTTCTTCGAATCAGTCTCCAGAGCTGTGGACGATGGTAAGGCAGTCCACACAGCCTATCTGGATCTCGCCAAGACCTCTGACACCATCCCCCACTCTGGAATCATAGATAAACTTACTAAGCTGGGCATTAATCCCTATGTCACTCGATGGGTTGCCACTTGACTTACTGACAGAACCCACACTGTAAAAGTAGCTGACTCCAAATCCAGCTCCAGACAAGTGACAAGTGGAGTACCTCAGGGTTCAGTCCTGGGACCTCTCTTGTTTGACATCTACTTCTCTGAAGTACAGGGCAACACTAAGGGACTCTGGCTAACAAAGTTCACAGATGACTGCAAACTGGGAGCCATTATTGAATCCCCAAATGATGTGGATAATCTACAAAAGGGCCTTACAGAAACAGATGCTTGGTGCCAGAGCCATGGGCTCAAGCTCAATACCAAGAAATGTATAGTTATCCCCTTTGGGAAAAAAACATGTACCCGTGAATTACCACATAGGTGGCAGTACACTAAACAGTGAAAGTGTGATAAGAGACTTAGGGACACAGGTGGACAGTGGTCTCACCTTCAATAACCACATTGCCACAACAGTCAGGAAATCCTTCTATGTGGCACACCTCATCACTAAGGGCTTTTCATCCAGAAAAAAAGGAGGTCATTGTCCCATTGTACTCATCCCTCATTAGACCCATTATAGAATACAATGCCCCATTTGGTATGTACCTCTCAAGACATCTGCAACAACTGGAATGGCCACAGAAATATCTCACTAAAAGAATCACAGGCCTAAAGCAGATGCCCTATGCTGACCACCTTAAAAAACTCCAGCTATACTCTGTCGCATATCGTCTACTCCGAGGCGATCCCTGCTTAACATACAAGGCCATGTCAAACCCAGAGCTGCTGGACATGCTACACTTAAAGAAATCCCAATCCCTCAGAGCCACATGCTCCAGGGATCTAAACCTTGTCATCACAATAAACAAAACATGCTGGAGGGATAGGTTCCTGACCCAGAGACTCCCCAGACTCTGGAATAGACTGCCCATACATGTCAAACAGAGTGCTTTGGCCCTCTTCAAAAGGAACCTTGATGATTGGATGGGGGAAAGGAAATTCACCCTGGGGATCACATCAGTCAGCCTGCTAGACAGGGGTCCAGGAAAGTAAATAGTGTGGGAAGAAATAGCCAGGGAATTGTTATGGCTAGGCTTGTATAGGCCCTAGGGCCAATAGCCTAGTACCAACTTATGACCTATGAACAGGAAATACAAAGCTCCTACTTAACAGTGAACCTACAAGCTACCCTAAAATTATAGACCAATAACTTGCCTTCCAATGATGTATAAACTATACATGGGAATTGATGCCAACAGAGTTTATAGTCATTTAGAAGAAAACTCAATTATGGCAGTAAAACAAAAGCACAATAAAAGAAAGCCATATAGAACAAAGGATCAAGGAGAAGAATCTAAGTATGGTATGGACTGACTACAAAAAGGCATTTGGTAGTATCACTCATTCATGGATAAAAGAGTGTGTAAAAATGTATAAGATACACCCTATACTGATCAACTGTATTACAGTGACCATGAAACAGTGGCAGACCACTTTGCAATTAAGCCATGATAAACAACAAATTGTTATCCCTGGGATAAAAATTCAAAGGGAGATATTCCAGGGTGACTCTCTGTCACCATTACTATTCTGCCTTGCCCTTAATCCATTAAGCTGTTTACTCAACAGTTTAGGCCATGGCTACAATATGGCTCCTAGAAAACAACAAAGTGTAAAGACTTGTCACCTTCTCTTTGTTGATGATTTAAAACTGTATAGCTCATCAGATGAGGAGCTGAAAGCACAACTGCAAGTTGTCAAAACTTTTTCAGATGATATAAAAATGTAATTTCTTCTTGATAAATGTGCAAAAGCAACCTTTAAAAGCAGGAAAACTGCAGCACCAGGAGAACATCAGTTTGTGACAAGAATGTGACATAAAAGAACTTGAGCAAGAAAGAATGTATAACATACCTATCAACTGTACAGATTTTCACAGAATGTCCAGATTTTTGCCTCATACTGTTGTTCTTTTTGTGGTTTGCTGGCAAATCATTGAGGATTAAAGTCAGAAAATAATGACAGATATTTGAGTTTCAGACTTTATACCCTTCTAAGTTTGTAAGAGCAATGTTTAAAAAGTGTCCCTGCTTTTGAGCCTTTCTCCCCTCATTATTTATGTCTTTGTCCAGATTTCTTGATCTAAGAGGTTGAGAGGTATGGTGTATAAATATTTGGGAACTGATGAAGGATCAACCATAAAACACAAACAAATGCAAATAAAACTTAGCAAGGAATACTTCAGAAGACTTAAATTAATCCTGAAAACATCTCTGACATCTAGGAACAAAATCTAAGCTATAAACCAATTTGCTCTTCCTGTCCTAACTTACAGTTTTGGAGTGATTGACTGGCCCCAAAACATGTTGGATAGATTAGATAGGAGAACAAGAAAGATGCTTCACGCTCACCAAATGATTTATAAAAATCAGTGCACACCAAGTTTATATATTCCCCTTTCCGAAGGAGTGATGGGCCTCCTTGAAATTGATTATATGTATAGATCTGCAATTGTGGGACTCCACACATATCTGCTAACCTCACAAGACCCAAATGTAGTGAAAGTTTTGAAACATGAGGAGAATAAATCTAAGATGAATTCTCTGCTTAATCTAGCAGAAGCTTATCGACGTCAAGCAGGAATGGAAATCAAACCAGAAGCAGATAAAAATCAGGTAGCAATTGAATGTGCCAAAAAAACAAAAGAAAGAATATAAGTTGAAGGATCAGATGAAAAGGCAAGAAATGTGGAAAAAGCATAAACATATTTGCAAGTGTAGAAAACTTCTGGAAGAACCTCATGTTGATCAAGAATGAACACAGGAATGGTTAAGGAGAGGTGAATTTAAACCAAGAGATGAAAGGTTAATATTGGTGGCCCAAATTAGTGGGCTGCATACACATTGGTTTATAAAGTCCACTGAACATGTGAGAGAAACAGACAAATGTAGGTTTTGTAAAACTGAATTGGAAACAGTTGCACACTTTGTTGCTGGTTGCAATATACTAATGGCAGAAGGACTGTATACTGAAAGGCATAATAATTTGGCGAGACTGTTGCATTGGGGATTGTGTAAACATTATGGTATTGAAGTGGCTGAAAAAGACTGGAAACATGAGTCACAAAGCATCATAGAAAATGAAGAAGTCTACATCACATGGGATCATCCATTACCAACAGTTCAAAAGATAGATGCTAGAAAAATGGATATAGTGGTCCAGGAAAAGAAGACAAGAGTAGCATTGAGCATTGAAATTGCCACACCCAGTGACTACAGTGTCTCGCATACAGAGATACAGAAAGTCATAAAATATTAGGATCTGCAGGCAGAAATGAGAGCAATGTGGAAGAAAGATACCCAGACAGTTCCAACTGTAGTAGAAGAAACGGATCTTATAAAAAAGAATCTACAACGGTACTTAGATATGTTACCAATCCATGTAACTCCATATGAACTGCGGAAGGAATCATTACTGGGCACATTGCAGGTGCTGCAAAGAGCACTACTGGCTGACATCAAAGATTGAAACAATACTAATTTCATGAACTTTAATCATACTTTGGCTTAGGAATGGTGTCCATTCCCATCATGGTATTAGAAACCCAAAGGACTTGGAGAAATTAAAAAAGTAGTAACTGGATGGCACAGTGGTGCAGCAGTAGCATTGTCGCCTTACAGCAAGAAGTTCTCTTGTTCCATTCTCTGCTGGAGTGCCTTCTGTATGGAGTCTATATGTTCTCCTTGCATTTGTCAGGGTTTCCTCCCATGTTCAAAGACATGTGTCTGGAGCATTTCTCCCTGGGCCTCTGCTGAAAAAGTTAAATTAAAAATGTAAAATTACTGAAATTGCCACACCCAGTGACTACAGTGTCCTACGTACAGAGCGACATAAAGTCATAAAATACCAGGATCTGCAGGCAGAAATGAGAGCAATGGGGAAGAAAGATACCCAGACAGTTCCAATAGTAGTAGGAGCAGCAGGTCTTATAAAGAAGAGTCTACAATCATATTTAGATATGTTACCAATCCATGTTACTCTGTACGAATTGCAGAAGGAGTCATTATTGGGCAGATTGCGGGTGCTGCGAAGAGCACTGCTGGCTGATATCAAACAGTGAAACAATACTAATTTCATGAACTTTAATCATACTTTGACTTAGGAATGCGGTCCATTCCAGTCATGGTATTAGAAACCCAAAAGACTTGGAGAAATTAAAAAAGTATTATATTTATAAAGTAACAGAAAGTATACATAGAACTAAGCCAACACAGGAATGGAGAAAGGAGATTCTGCCAATAGGGAAGACTGCATTTAGGGGTACTGAGAATAGACAAGAGGGGTTTGGAATTTACTAGAAGTTGTTAAAAGAACCATGGTATTAGGAACAAATAGGGAAAGAGAGGGAAAGGAAAGAGAATGGGAGAGACCAAGAAGACATCTGGATTGCAGGCAAGTTACTGCTTTCCCTGTCAGCGAATTATATCATTGTATAATCAAATAGAAAGGGATAAGAGAATCCTAGTTGAAAGACCTGTAGTGGTTGAGTTTTTAACTGAATCTAGAACAGAAGCTGCTGTTAAAAATGGATAATTAGTAGGGTATATAAAATATTGCACAGTAACTGTAGGACTCAATTAGTAGAGGTCAGAAAATAAATATTAACACAAAATCTTTTATTCTAGCAATTTTCTAGGTTTATAAGATAAATTTGCCCATATTTTGAGGCTGTATTCTCCCATTATTGGCTTTGTCCAGGTTTTTTGTGTTAAGACGTTGAGAGCTATGGTGAGAAGTGAGAACTGAATTCCTTATTCCCCCATTATTGGCTTTGCCCTGGTTTTTTGTGCTAAGAAGTTGAGAGCTATGGTGAGAAGTGAGAACTGAATTCACTAAATGATAGCCATTTAAGTTTTAGTCTTCCTATCTTTCAAGAAACTTTTGATTTGGCATAGCGGTATGTTTTTTCTGACTGTAGTGCACAGGATCCTGGGTCCAAGACTTGGCAGTGAAATGCATTGTGATAACATAACATTTTATTCTAGCAACTTTCAAAAATGTTTGTCTCCCCAAAAAAAAAACTGAAATTGAAAATAAGTGCAAGAAGCTGTGTAAGATGCTTATGGCTTACACTACTGTCATTCTATTTTATATATCGATATAGATATATATTGTGTGGGTGTGGAAGTAGACTTTTATGATGGAAATGTTCTGAATTAGGCAGTTTTGTCATTATTGGTTCATGCATTTTGTTTCATTGCCTACTGGAAAAAGGTTCAAACAATAAATTTAAAATGTGCTCTGTCTAACAAGTACAAGGAATATAATATAATAAAGTCAGGAAGGTGTATGAAAGAACACATGTATGTTTCTTGTTTTGTGTGCAAGGGGCCAATGATTTGAAAACAGCCCAAGATAATCTTTATCCACCACTGGCCAGTTGCATTTTCTTTGGATGTGGTGTGGGTTTCAATGCTGTTTCAATTAACGTGAGTTTCAAGGGCAGAGAAGTTTTAATGCCAAGTCTATTTTCATTGTGAGACATTATTGCTTTGTTTAGCAGATATCTATTTGTGTTTGTGCATTGTGCTATAAAATGTAAAAATAAAATCCAAATAATCATTGTAGAAGTAAAGCAGTATGCACTCATTGGCGTTTATGGTAAATGGGGTGAAATATACAGGTAATGGGACATTGGAATGCCTGCAGGGGGACTCTGGTGCCATATTTTGGTTGTCTGTTCTTCAGTTTACATTTGAAAGTTGGTATCCCACAATTCCATTGGAGTGGGCGAGGTTACATAATTATGTATGCAAATGTGATATTAATCAGCATACAGATTTGTACCTATTTTTCATGGGCCTTGTCCAGATTTTTGATGTTTCCAGGTTGAGAGGTATGGAACCAGCGCATCAGGAAAAGTGCTGTATTTTATAGGCACAAGACTAACTGGACCTAGTTCACCTCTTTTATCAGATCCTGAGATGATATAAGATGTAGGACAATAGCCTGAGGCCAAGGTTCTAAAGTTCTCATTAATTTGTAATGCATCTTTTTTTTCAGGAATTTTTTTTGTCTTTCAACTTGGCATAATGGTTAAGATCTTCACCTCCCATGCACAAGGTACACGGTTCAATTCTGACCTCTGGCCAATGCCTGTTTGTAGTTTGCATGTTCTTCTTGTGTGTCTGTGTGGTTTTTCCCACCTGCAGGCAGCAGCACAGACTCTACATGGTGCCCTTTATGTAGAATAGTTGTAAAGACCAGCCACTTTGGACATCTACCATGGTGCACAGTATCTCAAGACAAAAGAACATGGATCATAGACTGTGGACAGTGGAAGGGCTAGCCACTTGATGGTGTAAAATATGGCTGTAGGTGATTCAGTTATGTTGACTAATGTTGCCAAAATGGGCATGGATAGTTACTGGTGATAAGTGGATTGAGGACGTAGCCTACTCTGACCTATGCCAGGAACCCATGCTAATGGTGGGAGGGGTGTAAGTGCCTCTATTGGCCAGTGTGTGTCCACCATAAAGCCCAGCAGCCCTGGGTTAATAAGTTATTGGCTGGTATCTAGTTGCACAGCCTGGGTTATCTAGGATATCTCTGTTGAGTGAAAGCTAGATGTAAAACCATTCAACCTGCCAAACATGAACTGAAAATTGCTACACTCAATGTAGATTCATTAGGACGCAACCTGAAAATGGGTGACATGATGATATGGAGGAGGCTGGAAATCTTATATATCCAAGAAGCAAGATGGTAGGACAGTGCAGTGAAGCCATTTGGCTTAGGATCCAGAGTCCACTACTCTGGAGAAGGACTGGCTAGAAATGGTGTGTAAATTGGTGAGAGAAAGGCTTCAGAAGGCAGTGAGGGATATCATCAGAATTAGTGACAGACTCAAGGCAATCAGAGTCCAGTGTAATGATAGGGAAGTATTCATAATCTCAGTCTATGCCCCACAGCAGGGTTATGACTGTAAGTAAAAGAGTGCATTCAGACAGCAGTTGCAGGACCTACTAGATAAAGCAGGACAACATGAATTGATGTTGAAAATGTGTGACTTGAATTCACATATCAGGACAGACAGAACAGGATATGAGAACTCATGGGTGGGGCAACAGGAATAAAGAAGGATGGGTCATTCTAGATATCTGTCTGGCAAATGGCTTGATAGTAGCCAATACATGGGTCAGAAAAACGGACAGTCACAAGATCACATAAAAGACTGGCCAACATGCAACACAGGTAGACTTCTTCCTAGTAAGGAAAGGGCAGTGGGGTAGAATCAATGATTGCAAAGTCATCCCCAGTTAAACAGTCAGCCCACAGCATAAAACCCTGGTTGCCACAATTAGCTGCAAGCAGTGGTCAGCGAAGGGTCTAAGGTCAACAGAGACCAGGCTGAAGACCTGGAAGTCGTCTGGAGAGAAAGTACAACAGTTCAAGGAATTACTAAGGGCTCTAGCACCCCAAGAAGAGAATGAAATAGGTGGAGTTGAAAAAGAATGGCAGCACCTCAAAACAGCATGTGTGAGGACTACAGAACTAATATGTGATCGAGCCAGGTATGGAAATAAGGTACATAAGGAAATCTGGAGGTGGGATATAGAAGTCCAGAAAATCATCAATGAAAGAAGGAGTGCAGGAAAAAGTGGGAGATAGGTTCATAGGTTGGTACTAGGCTATCAGCCCTAGGGCCTATACAAGCTTAGCCATAACAATTCCCTGGATATTTCTTCCCACAATATTTACTTCCCTGGACCCCTGTCTAGCAGGGTGACTGATGTGATCCCCGGGGTGAATTTCCTATCTCCCATCCAATCGTTAAGGTTCTTTTTGAAGAGGGCCAAGGAGGCATCTGCTTAACATGTATGGGCAGTCTATTCCAGAGTATGGAGAGTCTCTGGGTCAGGAACCTATCCCTCCAGCATGTTTTGTTCATTGTGATGACAAGGTTTAGATCCCTGGAGTGTGTGGCTCTGAGGGATTAGGATTTCTTTAAGTGGAGCATGTCCAACAGCTCAGGGTTTGACATGGCCTTGTATGTTAAGCAGAGATCGCCTCTGAGTAAATGATATGCAACAGAGTATAGCTGGAGTTTTCTTAGATGGTCAGCATAGAGCATCTGACCAAGCTAGGAAGGAATGAATACTGATTGATTAACAAAGAAGCTAAGAACAGAGTGGCAATAGCAAATAGCAGGGCATCAGTGGCACTATATCAGCTTCTGAAAGGTGACTCAGTAAGTGGCACAAAGAAACTATATCAGGTTACAAGGCAAACACAGAAAAATAAAGAACACAATCAGTCACCTTTCATAAGGGATGTCAGCAACAACCTGCTCACCATTCCACAGGACATCAAAAGGAGATGGATGGAGTATTTCCAGCAGCTTCTGAATGAAGAAAACCCCACAAAAGCTGTACTGCCCAGACACAGCCTATGATGAGAGAAGACAAGCCCGCCCTAGAAGTAAGAATAGCACTAAGGAGAATAAAGTCAGGGAAAGCAGAAGGCTCACAGCAGATATGATAAAGATGCTGGGTGAGATAGGGGAGAAATGGCTCCTGAGGGTACTCATAGCAGTGCGGAGAGAAAGGCATTTCCCAGATGACTAGAAAATAAATACACTCTTGCCAGCGTGCAGGAGCAAAGGGGACATCCACAACTCTGGGCAGTGCAGAGGCATCAAACTCCTATCATACTGCATGAAAATTCTAGAGAGGGTTATAGATAAATGGATAGGCAGAGTAGTAGAATGAAAGATGGGAGATGAGCAGTTCAGATTTCGATCAGGATGCAGCACAAATGATCTGATATTTGTAGTGAGAAAGACAGTTGAGAAGAAGCTAGACATTAGGAAATACTCTAACTGGGCTTTCCTAGACACGGAGAAAGCATATGACCAGGTCCCAAGAAAGCTGATCTGGGAAATACTGTGGTGGTTCAAAGTCCCAGAAACATTGACAGAATTACAGGCTATGTACAAGGACCCAATGACTCAAGTATGAACAGTGTTTGGCCTCACAGAGGGGTTCTCAGTGGGAGTGGGTGTACACCAGGGTTCAGCTCTGAGCCCACTGCTGGTAATACTGGTGATGGACTACATCAGAAAACTGGTTGGAGGGGACAGATCAACAAAGATGCTGTATGCAGATGATATGGCATTGTAGGCAGACTCTGAGAAACAACTTCAACAAAGGATAGGGAAATGGAATGCAAAGCTAAAGGCACAAGGAATGAAACTAAGCACAGATAAGACAGTGGTAATGGCAGCAAATTGAGGAAATCAGAAGAAGCTGAGAATTGAGATAGAAGGGAAGATAGTGGACCAGGTTAATAGCTTTAAATATCTGGGATGGTGGTTGAGGAGAAGGGAAGTCTGAATGAAGAGGTGAAAGCTAAAATCACAATGGCTGCAGTCAACCAGCATTGAGTCTCAGGTGTAGCCTACGACAGAAGAATGCCAAAGAAGCTGAAAAGTAAGGTGCACAAGACAGTGGTGCAACCACTACTACTGTATGGTACAGAAACATGGGCAGTAAAGGCAGGGCAGATGAGGAAGCTGGAGGTGATGGAAATGAAGTGCCTGAGAAGGGTGGTAGGATGCACACTGTAAGACAGACGAAGAAGTGAGAACATAAGTGCAGAAGCCAAAGTAGCTCCAACTGCAGAAAAGATCAAAGAGAACAGATTATGGTGGTTCGGACATGTGCAGAAAAGCAGAAGACAATCTGGTGAAGAAGATTTGGACAGACAGGAAGAAGGTAAGAGGAAACAAGGATGTCCAACAAAGAGGTGGATGAATTGTGTGAGAGAAGATCTGCAACAGTCAGGCATGAGTGTTGAAGAAGGCAAGAGTATGTGGTATTGAATCAAAAGAGATGACGACAATTAACATGATACCCTGACCCCATGTAGAAAATGGGGCAAAGGGGGCTGATAATGATGATGATGATTCCTTTTGTCTCTGACCATAAGACTACAACAAAAATTGATATGTTCAAGTTGAAACCAAAGATAGGAGCTATTGATCATGTAAATCAGTGCTCACACTGAAAGGAAGTTTAATCTTTTTTTTTCATATAAACTCATCTTCATCTTTAGAAAATAATGACAGAACTAACCCTTTTCTTTCCTTTGAAAATGAGTTAGCTGCTGTGAATTTATAAGCTTGAAGAAAGATGTGGGTTCAGAGAAGACCCTTTTTCATACAACCAATGCAGCTCTGGCATATACATGGGTCAGAGTATGTTCTTGGACAGGCATACATTATGTGGCCTGTACCCATGTTACTTCCTGAATGACATACATCACCCATCAGTAGTATTATAATGTCTGCTTCAGACACACATCCATGTTAACACTACTTCATGCAACACTGAAAGAATGCATGGCAAATGAAAAGGGAAATGATCGTTAGCAATTTCAAATCCTGAAGGTAAAAAGCTAAATGATATTAACTTAACAAGAGTAATTTAAGTTGGCATGGTGTGGTTCTGCTTTGATATGATATGTGTAACTATTAATCCAAAAATAAATGCATTGCAAGAAAGGGGCATTGGTCTCAACAAGAGCACCTTCAGCAACATGTAAAAGCAGGCTAAATGATGACTGAAGCTTGTAAGAAGTTCAGCCATTACAATTCGGCAGCAAAATTCCTCTCAAACAATATCTCTTGAGTTCAACATCTATCAGTTTCTCTAGTCCTACTCTAATCCTCTCAGTACTTCACAGGAATTATCTCTTAATAACAAACCTCTGTGAAGTCTTTAATTTGTAGGGAAGTCTCTATACCTACATTCAAAAAATTAAGGCTATCCTGTATAAAACAAATGCTTCTATTACAAAAAATGAAGTTTAATTATTAAAAATAATTTGAAGTATTCAGTTATAAATCTATTTTCTTAAAAGCTTTCTCTGATAAACGAGGCAGGCAGCATGAGCCTTGGCTGTTTTCCATTCCTTCTCTTTCTTTTCAGAATATGGATGGATCTCTTTCATAGATTCCCTCATGCCCCGCATAGTATTTGCCCCTTCAGTTTTTCTCTGCAGTCTTTCTTCTCATTTTAAAAGTTCAGAAAATGACACTGTAAAAGTAAATATTCACAAAGCTATTAAACTGCTGTTTAGAAAAAAAGGTAAACTAATATGTTAACAAGGAAAGTTTCCATAAGCTCATCAGTGCAGAAAATGTGTAATCATTTTTGGGAGCAATACATTCATTATATGTATACATTACCCAACCACTTACTGATCAGAGGAAGACCTAACAGCACATATTAAACCTTTGCGACTAACTATCCAAATACACCGAGTAAATAACTACAAGGGCATAATCTCCTTCAGTTGTTTTGCAAATGCATAAACTAATCAAAGACAAACTTACTTAACAAAGTATATATGTGTATGTATATATTTTAAAACCAGTCATTGTAAATATCCACCCTAACTTTGGTGCTACAGAAACATAATCATTAGACCATTTCCCTCTGGAGAACTTTTTGTCTTTCCACTGTACTTATGATCTGACGATGTTGTAATGGGAAAGAACAGAATTAATTCCCCAATTCACAGTAACTGAGAAAACTATAGAAAACAACAGCTCTCTGTTTCTGGGTTTAAGTTTCCATCAATATAGCAAATGTAGTGAATGCAAACATCTCTGCTGTTACTAAGACTTTGTTCAAAGTCACTGAAAGTACACCAACAGTAGAAGGCAATAGTGCCTTCTGCACATTTAGACCAACAGTATCACAGACAGGGGCTAAGGGTGGAGGTATCTTGATCTAGATTATCAAAAAATATAACTCCAGGTTGGTTAAACAGGATAATGCCCTGGAGTTTATCCTCATCCATGTCTCCATAGACAAGGTTACCTACCATGTAGTTGCCAGCTTCAGGTCACCCTCTATGACCCGCAGAGCTCACAAGTCTTATCTAGACCTACTAGAGGCACTCAACGTCCACCCAAATAACCTATTCATGAGAGGATTAAATACATTGGACCTAGTACTCACTAACATGGAAGAGTTTGGCACCCCTCCCCATGTCATGTTTTCCTTGGTGAAGTCAGACCACAAAGCTGTCTCCCTTAACATAAAAATCAACCTGAAAACCCAAATAAATGCATAACAGGAACTATTCTAAAGCAAACTACATCTTATTAAGCAACCATTTGTCAAAATCCATGGCTCCCCAAAACCCAAGAGCACAGCTACCTATGCAGAATTATTTACAGAAATCCTGTACAAACATGTAAATGGATGCATTGAGGCTGCCATACATACCAGAAGTAAGACCGCATCTAACAGCAAAATCAAACTACAGTGATGGAATCTTTATCTTAATAGGCTATATAACAAAAGGAAAAAGCCATGGCTAAAATCAGAAACAGCAGCTCTCACAGACAAGAGCTCTCAGATTCAACCACACAAGAAACTAAGAGGTCTAATAAAGTCCAACAAGGTCAAGTATGAGGTCAAAATAGCTTCCCAGGCTAAGGACAATCAGAAGACCTTTAGCTATGTCAGTAACTTCAAAGGTAATACTCAGCATTATGCAGGACTGATGGTAAATGGCCCAACCTTCACTGACCAGAGTGACACAGCAAATCTACTAACCAGTAAATTTAGCTCTAACTTCACCCTCACTCCCCGCACTACCCCTTTTGAAATCCCTTCTAGCATATCCCCCCAACTATTAACAGGGAGTAGGTTCTGGAGGTGCTCGCTAAGGCCAAAAACGCTGTTTCACTGGGGCCTGACAATATCACCATTTGGCTGCTAAATAGTCTAAAGCATGACCCAGCAGGACCACTTGATGCACTGTTCAAATATAGCCTCAAAACAGGTTAGTGAGGTGAATGGAGGACCACAAAAGTCATCCCTATTCATAAGAGTGGACCATCAACTGACCCCGGGAACTACAGACTCATCAGTCTGACAAGTCTAATATTCAAAGCCATGGAATGAAGCATCATGAAAATAACCAAAAAGGACATTGGCAACCTACAGACACTGGGCCCATCCCAGTCTGACTTTGTTAAAGGAAAGTTTTTCCTATTTAACCTGGTAGACTGCTTTGAAAGGGTCACCATGGCTATGGATGAGAAGAAGGTTTTTGATGCAATACCCCACTCAGGTATTGTTGACAAACTCTCAGAACTAGGCATAAGGCCCTACATAACTTTCTGGATTGCCATCTGGCTCACAGATAGGGCCGAAAAGTCAGGATCAGTGAGACCACCTCCACCAAGAGACCAGTCACCAGTGGAGTACCCCAGGGCTCCAAGTTGGGTCTGTTCCTGTTTGGCATCTACTTCTCAAAAATCAAGACTATTTGCAAAGGCCTCAAGCTCACCAGGTTTGCAGATGACTATAAGTTAGGAGCTTTCCTAGATTCCTCCTGCAATACCAACATCCTACAAGAGGGTCTAACACAAACAAATAACTGGTGAGACGGACATTGATTCAAACTGAATGCAAAGAAATGCATTATAGTGTCCTTTCAGAAACCATCAACCAAAGCTAATTACCTCATTGATAAAACACCCATAAGAGTTGACTGATACATTAGGGACCTGGGAGGATATGTAGACAGTAATCCAGCATTCAACCAACATGTAGCCAAGATAGTAAGAACATTTTTTATGACATTCAACTCATAAGCAAGGGTATGGCATCCAGGTCCAAGGAACTTATAATACCATTCTACTTAGCCCTTGCAAGACCCATCCTTGAGTACAATGCCTCTTTGGCATGAACTTGACTAGGCGCTTGAAATAGGATGCTCTCAAAGGTTCCTCACCAGAAGAATCCCAGCGTATAAATATCCTGTCCTACACAGATCACCTTAAGGTCCTATCTCTGTATTCAGTCTCCTACAGGTTACAGAGAAGCAATCTATGCCTAGCATATAAGGCATGCTCAGTTCCAGCTCTGATGGATCTCTTGCACATCCACAAGACAAACAGCACCCAGAAACAACTATATTCAAGGACCTGGACTTTGTCTGCAACATAAATAGAACATGCTGGAGGGATCAAAATGTGTTACAAAAGGATCCTGCACTATGGTATAAGCTCCCCATCTGTGTGAAGCAGAGTTCATCCTTGACTTAATTCAAAAGAAACTTTGATCACTGGATAGGAAATTGCAAATTCACCCTGGTCTGCCACCCATGTCTCTGATGGACAGAAGTTGACAGTAAATAAATGAATCCCCAAATAACATATCCCATACCCCCAGATAACCCTTAGCTACCTTTTTGCTAACATACCCAACCATATAGGCATCCAAGGAACTCAGACAAAACTGAGTTGTGTTGCATGGCTAGGCTTGTAAAGACCCTGGTGCTCATTAGCCTAGTATAAACCTATGAACCTATATATGTACTTCTAATCATGTGTTTGTAATTTATATTAGCTGTAAACACTAATATTTATCAGCAGCAAATTCATTCATTTATATTTTTAAAGATGAAGGCCTGCATTCCTCCAATTGTTCTTTATGTTAGTTTGTTTTCATCTGATTTACTAAATATCATTCAGTATAAATTTTATTGTGATATCCTCCTCAATGCCATGCAATTTATTGACAGTTCATTTTGCACTTTCTTGAATATTCAAAGACAAGAAGTTAGTAAAAATTAATAATGAGTGTGTGTAAAGTATAAGGCACTTTTATTTAATATTACTAAAGTGTACTATATGTCAAATCATCAAGAGTCACTGTATCTATACCAGCAAATTTATTTACAGGAAATGCATTTGCAGTCATAGTTTAGGTATCCATTAACCTCTCTCAACAAATGAGGTCTACCAGTACAATTCCGCTTAACTCAACCACTTTAAATTTACACCTTGCACAAACATTCATAGTCCTGATGTGAGTGAGATTACAATTATGGTTCCTGTTACTTGAGCACCATTTATCCCAGATTCTTTTAGCCACTGCCTCTCACAAATTGTTGCTGAAATTCACCAGACCCTTGGTTTTGCCATGAATCACAGACACCTACATTATTTATTATTTATTTTATTTATTTATTTAAATTTGTTGACCGGGAGTGTCCGACTGGACGTGGGTCCATTTTCAGTGGAGGCCCGGGGAGAAAAGCTCCACAGTAAAATAAACAGACAGTAGTTACATTGGATTACATAGCGATTAACAATTTAACATAGAAATTACTTACAACATATTTACAGATGAAGAACATAGTACATCAGTAGACAACTAGAATCTTTATCTGTGAAGTACATAACAGACATTAACAAATGTTACAATGAGAAGTTCCTGCTGTATAATAAGTACTAGGCTTATGAGCATCTGAGCTTGCTATCATCAAGGTAGTTAGTGGAGGTGAAAGAAAGGTAGTAGTTGGATGGGGTGGATGATATTAGAGTGGGAGTTGCAAGGGCATAGCCAGCAGGTTTTTAGGTGCACTTTTAATAAAGTTTTGAAGTTGGTGCATGATGGTACGGAGGTAATTGTGGGTGGGAGTGAGTGCCATAATTTGGCTATGGCGCAAGAGAATAGTGCTTCACCAGCAGAGTTATTGGCTTTAGTGATCTGCAAGTGATTTTTGTTGCTGGATCTTAGTGGTCTGGTGGTGCGATAGGGTTGGAATAGATTCTGGAGGGATGGGACATTTAGTGGATGGTTTACTAGTTTGTGGGCAAGTGAGAGTTGATACCACTGAAGGAGGTGAGGGAGTTCAAGCCAGCCCAGTTCAGCAAGTGAGAGACAGTGGTGACTACGGTAGGATGCCCCTGTGACGAATTTGGCGATTTTGTTGTAGCAGGTCTCTAGCTTGTTTAGATCACATTGCCTTAGGTTGGTATATACTGGAGAGGCATAAAGTAGGGTGGAGATAAGGTGGGAATTTGCTATTGAAATCTTTGCTGCTTTGGTGAGAAATTGTTTATTTCTGTATAATGCTCCTAATTTTTTGTGGACTTTTTTTATGGTCATGGATATGTGAATGTCAAATTTTAGTTTATTGTCTAGTTCCACTCCTAGCAATTTGGTGTGTTCAGTTGGGTATATAGTGGTGTTGTCTTTTGCTGTGATGTTAAAGTGAGAGTTGTTTTGAGTATGTTTGGTGGGTTGGAAGATGAGTAGTTTAGTTTTGTTTGGGTTGAGTATTAATTGGGCATCGGATAACCATGTTTCAACAGAGGAAAAGGCTTCCTGTGTGACTTTTGCAGTTTGGGTAGGGACTGGGCTGAGCAGATGATGGTTGAGTCATCTGCGTATTGGATGAGTGTGCCATGTTTGGTGGCAGAGGTTAGATTATTGGTGTAAACAGAGAAAAGTAGGGGTCCAAGGATGGATCCTTGGGGAACCCCTATGGAGACAGGTAGTTGGGGAGATATGTCATTCTGCCATACAACGGATTGTTGGCGGTCAGACAGGTAACTCTGAAACCAGTTGGTGACTGATTGTGAGAAGGATAGGTTATTGAGGACAGAGATAAGTTGTTTGTGTGGGACCATGTCAAATGCTTTAGATAGGTCTAGGAAAGTAGCAGAGGAGAGATAGCCATTGTTTTTATGCTGAAGGATAGTGTTAGTAAAGGCGAGTAAGGCAGTGGTGGTGCTATGGTTTGGTCGGAAACCATGCTGAGTACTGGAAAGGAGGTGTTAGTAAGGAGGTAGTGTGAGACCTGAGAGTGTATGCATCTCTCTAGTATTTTGGAGAGTGGAGAGAGAATAGCTATGGGGCGGTAATTGGTTAGTTCTGCAGAGGGTCTGCCTTTGTGGAGGGGAATTATATGTGAGACTTTCCACAATGTGGGAACGTAACTTTCTGACACAGATCGGTTAATCAAGATGGATACTGGGTAGGCCAGAGCATCAGCTGCGATTTGTAGGTATTCACTTGGGAGGTTGTCTGCTGCTAATTTGGTGGGTTTAAGTTTAGTTAAGAGTTTTTTTATGTTGGAGGTAGGTACAGGAGAAAAAGAGAAGGCAGTGGGGAGATTACTAGTTGAAGGTGTGGGTTGGAGGGGGGGGGTTGTGTTGTTTAGCTAGTGATAGTATGGTTTGGGTGAAGTGTGTGTTGAATGAGGTAGCAATATTTTCTGAGGAGTGAGGGATGTTAGGAGGAGGGTACTGACTTTACCTGGGTGGAGGATGGAGTTTATGGAGGACCAGAATTGTTTGGGGCTGTGTTGTGAGGAGTCTAGGGCAGACTGGTAGTATTGGAATTTGTCCCGTTTTATTAGCTTTTGACTCTATTGCGTAGTTCTAGGAATTTCTGTCTAGCTCTTGGGGGTTTTGGTTTTGCCAGTGCTCCCAGGCTTTATCCCTGTTTTTCATTTCTGACTTAGTGGTTTTCTGTAGCCATGGGGAGGGTTGTGCTTTGGTTCTGGAAAATCTTATGGGGGCATGGTAATTAAGGATGTTCAGGAAGGTAGTATTAAAAATTCAACTCGTCATCTAGACTGAGGTACTTTAGAGCATGCCAGTTACATTCTTTGAGGGATGAGATGAATGTGAGTGGGTTAAAGTTTATTTTTTTACGTATTTGACGATAGATGACAGGTTTAGCTTGGTACAGGTATTTTTTGAGTAGGAATGTTGTGGAGTGATCACTGAAGCTATCTGATAAGCAGCCTGTTATATATGACTGGGGGTTCTTACTGACTAGTATCCAATCCAGGGTAGTGTGCTTGCTGGAGTTTTTATTTATCCTTGTAGGTGACTGGACTAGTTGGGTGAAGCCATGAAGGTGTACATGATGGGTTGGATTGTTGCCAGAACAGGATTGCCAGTCAATATTGAAATCACCTAAGATGATAGTTTCTTGGGGGAGATGGTGGGTAGACCAGCTGAGGAGGTTTTCTAGTGGAGGGATGTTTTGGCCAGGTGGGAAGTAGCATCCAATTATGTTGATGGTTTTGTTTTGGTTAATTTTGAGGTTGGTATATATTATTTCTTCATTGCCTATTTGTGGAGCTGATGATTTTAAGATCTGGATGTTTAGATGCTGTTTAAATATTATAGCTACACCACTATGTGGACATTAGCATTGGCAGATCAGGATCTTTGTACTAATCAAAAACTGCTGTACCTCTGCTGACACCCTCATTTCTCTGAAACCGTTATTTGCCTGATGAAAAAATATTGTACTCTGTTACTGGCAGGAAGCAGTATTCTGAAAAACCCTTGAGACCATAGGCTCTCAAACTATGTCATAGAAAGCCTTTCTTAGATCATAGAAGAATCCCTGAATCTCATTTAACTAAAAAATACAGTATTCTGGGCATCACTATACAAAATGTAATAATGTAATACTAGGCAGAAGCTGATTGCCCCCGTAAGTGCATAAACACACACACACACACACACACACACACACACACACACACACACACACACACACACACACACACACACACACACACACACTCTATCTTGCACAGGCACATATGCATGCACCCATACACGCACACATGGACACACATGCATACACAGACACAGACACACACACATATTCAAACACAGACATACATACTCTCTCTAGTACATTGTTGTTTTACTACCAAAGTGTTACAGCAGTCACATATTTATTGACTTTTTTGCTTCTGAATTTAGCCTGATTTTGCATATATCAGTAATGAATGGTTAGTTACACAATCATTTCATATTTTGATACTTGCCAGGGCCTCCCCTTACAGAAGCCTAGGTTTACCTAAAATAGATGATACCTCTTTCTGAAAAAACATATTGCCTTTGTTGCACATCTAGTTACAGAAATACTATCCTAACCAATCACAGACTGTGGTCTTTCCTAGACTTTTTGGTCTCCTTAGTAAGGCAGTTACTATAGATAACAATTAGTACAGTGCTGGAAGCAAAGTACATAAAATTAATATAGTGTGAGTAACTGTGGTGTTAGGCAAACTGACTGTGTCTAGATTACCAGTCCGAAGATCCTATGGTCCTATGTCCTACAAAGTATTTCAAAGGTCACTCTATGAAGAATGAGAAAAGTGCCTAATGGGTAACATACATAACACAAACTGGAGAGCAAAGGATGTCATGAGACACCAAGGGAGAGATAAATTGTAATCTTCTGAACTATAGCCAACCTTCTCCAACACTGTAATATATCGACTGTGAATAGAATAGCAAAGGTCATAGGATCAATCTCTCACTGAATACTGCAATATATTGCACCAAAACAGAAGAAAACAGTGCGGTCACCATACAAAGGAGTAAAAATGAACTTTAATAACTAAAATAGCATACAAATATAAGCTCTTTTGGTATACACCTTGATCAGATCTAATAATGTGTTTTACAGGCTTACAATTTAAAGTATACAATAACCAATCATTACAAACCTTTCAGTCTACAACCCTTTAGAATAGGTTTCAAGGGGACATTACCATTTAAGCGTTGTGGGTTATCAGCTTTGAAGTCTACAATCCATTGAATTTCAGTTTTGTTTATTAAATCACTACCTCTTACATTAAAAATAAGTTTTTGTAACACCATAAACTCAAAATTATGAGTTTTATAATCATGTACATGTTTAGCGAGGACATTATTTAAATTCCCATTTCGTATATCTCTAGCATGCTGGAAAATCCTTTCCTTAAAAAGTCTATTAGTTTTACCTACATAAAAACATATACAATGATTACACATAGCAATATAAATCAAATTCTTGGTATTACAATCTGCATACAAGCATAAAATATATGTAGTATTAAAAACAGGATGTATAAAAACATTTTTCTTAATCAAGCCACATGCTTTAAAATGTCCACAAGGGAAAGTACCAATTCATTGTCCTTTATATGATGTCAGGCAGATATTATTATTATAAAGCCTTTGTTTCAAATTCCTACTATTTTTAAATTAAAAAATGTGGTTGCTCCCCAATTATTTCCTTAATTTGCCCATCTATTGTCAACAACTTCCAATTATTCTTAATAACCTTACATATTTCATCTATATCACTAATTTATGTCAGTGTTACCTTAGTGTATTCTTTCATATGTTTATTTTTATTTTTATTTCTAACCAAGGAAATTTCATTATTTACATTTCTATAATGGTTAGAAAAATACGGAATACCTTTCACATTTCTTACTTCACTTTTAATTTCCTTCCATCTGGTAACTTCCATATCTGTATAACCTTTATCTACAAATTGCTGTATTAGTGAATCAGAGGCCTTTAAAAACTCATCCTCAGACATGCATAACCTAGACATTCTTATTAGCTGCCACTTCATAATATTATGATAAATGTGCTTTGGGTGCATACTAGTTCTATGCAAAAGTTTATTCCTCCAACATGGCTTCTTATATAATCTAGTTGCGAGATTAGTATTTTTATCATAGTATAAATGTATGTCTAAAAAATCAATTTGTTCATATGATGCTTCCAGAGTAAATCTGAGAAAAGTGGTGGTCTCTTCTGAATAAGCAAAATAAATCATTAGCCTTTTCCTTCGTACCACTCCACAACATAAATATGTCATCAACAAATCTTTTATAATGTGCAATATATTGATGCACATCTGATGATGAGTTTTTAAACCTTTGTCCAACAAAGGTATCATTATGCAAGGTCCGAAAGTAATTGTTCCAAAGTCTTTGCAGCAAGATTACATTACTATCTTGCATCATGGTCACCCAGGTAGCGACTCTACCAAAAGAAGGGTAAGAGTACTATTATTTTGTCCTATATCACAAGGTATTGGGAGAGCACTTTTATTTTGTTCTGTGTGTAATAGTACCAAGCCACATCAATAGAAAGAACCACTTCAGCTAAACCAGATACTTGAACTACCTTGGGCAACAGTAGCCTCTGACATCTTTGAGTGAAATGGTCAATATTACTTGGTGTTAATAGACTCTTACTCTAATTGGTTTGAATAAAAATGAAGACAAACTGTAGAAACCACAAATAAAATGACCGGAGTGCAAGCAAAACTCTTATTTAATGAAATAAAGTGAAGTGCTTGCTGTTTGTGAAATGACAAACTTCATCAATCAAAAACAGTATCAAACCACAAATTAACTACTTAAATAACATTTTGTAAACCCACCCTACATGATAAAGGAAATGATGTCATGACAAAGTAGACTTGAAATTCATATTTTAAAAAATACATACATATATAAATAAGATCTATACCCTAACCAAATTCACTTCATTATTACATACTATCTAATAAAATCATACCACTGATTATTATATATTATACAATGACCCCCCCATTAATATTCCAAAACGTGCATGCTGATTGGTCAGCATGCATATTGTAAATCAGACTTATACTAATGGAAAAAGGTCCGGTCACCCAGACTTTTGCCATTAGTATAAGTCTTTTTTTACAGCAATGGAGAACGCAAGATCTCCGTTGTTTTTAAGACACTGTCTCGCTATGTTAAAGGAGTTTAACATAGCAAGACATCTTTAAAAAAAGTAACGGAGATCTTCCTTTCTCCGTTGCTTTTTTTAATGTTGTCTCGCTATGTTAAACTCCTTTAACATAGCGAGACACTTTGTAAAAAGCAATGGAGATCTTGCTTTCTCTGTTGCTTCCACCCACAGATCTGATGTACTGCATAAGCATACGCATGTGCAGTACATTAGAACTGCTGCAGAATACCAGACAGCTGCAGAAGGGCAGCAAGGAGGCATTATACAATGCCATTATTTAAGAAAAGTATTTTCTTTCTTAAATAATGTCATTGTATAACAGCAATAACCCACTTATGGGTGTGGGTAATGCTGGATTTACCCATGGTTGTCTTTGTTTGGCCACTTGGGCTTCGCCCTCGTGACCAAACCACACCAGCCATGGGTAAATCCAGCATTACCCACACCCATAGATTAATACTAGATACACTATTAGATCAACAACCATAACAAATGAACCAGCAATAACTGAAACCAGCTAACAATTTTTGTCTCACCTAAGTAATGCTTTTAGCCTAAGTATGCTATTGATTGCACAGTAGTCATTTAAACCCGACTATACATAAGAATGCAATTTTAGCTGCCAAATTAATTTTGCTCTTTCTAAATGTAACATCCATGAGCCTCCCCTAGGTTGCTCATGGACCTGCTGGATACCACAAAATTCAAATCTGTGTTCACCATACTTATGTATATGTTTTGCAATTGCATTTGTTAAATTCATCTTTGTGATGTCATATAGGTGCATTACTTTTATATCTTTTGTAATAAGAGATATTCTTAATTTATATTGTTATATAATAATCAATCTTATGATTTTATTAGATAGTATGTAAGAATGAAGTGAATTTAGTTCTTGTATAAATCTTATTTTGTATATGTATGTATTTTTTAAAATATGAATTTATCAAGTCTAATTTGTCATGACATCATTTCCTTGCTAATTGGTTTGAGATTGACCTACTTCCTAACCTAGCATCCAGTACTGTCATTACTAAGATGAAGCATCGTTTTGCAGTGCATGGTTTCATAGTTTCATAGTTTCATAGTAGTGTACTAGGCTATCTGCCCGGGGGCATTTATAAGCCTAGCCAACAGTGATGTGGCTTAACGCCACCCCATACTATATAGTTGCGCCTCTCTAGTAGTGACACATGTGGGACCCCATTATTTAGTAAACTATACCTCTGTCTAGTAGTGACACTGAGGTGACTCCCGGGGTAAACTTGCGATCTCCCATCCATGCATCGAGATTTTTCTTGAACAGTGCCAATGAAGGGCTCTGTCTCACATGAACTGGGATTTTGTTCCAGAGTATGGGTAACCTCTGTGTTATGAATCTATCCCTCCAGCATGTCCTATTCATATTTGTGCAGAGGTTGAAATCTTTAGCTCGTGTGGTTCTGGTGGATTTGGATTTTTTGAGATGGAGCATGTTCATCAATTCCTGGTTGGACATGGCCCTGTATGTTAGGCACAAATCACCTCTGAGCAGGTGGTATGCTACTGAATAGAGCTGGAGTTTCTTTAATCTAGCTGGATAAGGCACATGTTTGAGACCTATGATCCTCTTGGTGAGGTACTTCTGGGGTCTTTCCAGTTGTTGCATGTGCCGGGTGAGATACATCCCAAATGGAGCATTATATTCAATCATGGGCCTGACAAGGGAGGAATATAGAGGTACAATGACCTCCTTTGATCTGGATGAGAATCCCTTCATGATGAGATGGGCAAGGTAGAATGTCTTTCTGACCACTTTGGCAATATGGTTGTCAAAGGAGAGGTCACTATCGACTTGAGTCCCCAGGTCTCTGATTACTTCTTCCGTATTCAGTGGGTTATTGTCTACGTGATAATTTGTGGGTACTTTGTTTTTCCCAAAGGGGATGACTATACATTTTTTGGTGTTAAGTTTGAGGCCATGATTCCGGCACCAGTTGTCCGTTTCAGTGAGACCTTTCTGTAGGATGTGTGTGTCAGCAGGTGAATCAACTATGGCACCCAGTTTGCAGTCATCTGCAAACTTTGTCAGCCATAATCCTTCCATATTTGCTTTCACATCTGAGAAGTAAATGCCGAATAGGAGTGGACCCAGGACTGAGCCCTGTGGGACACCACTTGTGACTGGTTTTGAGTCTGACATGGCTCCAGCAATTTTAACCTTATGGGTTCTGTTTTTTAGCCAGTTTGCTACCCATCTTGTGACATATGGATTTACATTTAGGCTGCTGAGCTTGTCAATGATGCCAGAGTGTGGTATCATGTCAAAGGCCTTAGCCAAGTCCAAGTAGGCAGTGTGGACAGCCTTGCCCTCATCGATGGCACTAGTGACTGTCTCGAAGAAGTCAACCAGGTTTAAGAGGCAGGATCTGCCTTTTACAAAACCGAACTGTGTGGGATCAAGGGTCTGCAGATCCCCAATGTCGCCATTTATGAGTTCCATGATGATTCTGTCCATAGCCTTACAGACCAGGCTGGTCAAACTTATGGGGCGGTAGTTACCAGGGTCAGTAGAATTTCCCCTTTGTGGAGTGGGACCACTGTTGCTGTGCGCCAGTGTTCAGGTACATATCCTGTAGTGAGGCTAAGATTGAATAGAGTTCTTAGGGGCGGGTTTAGTTCATCTTGAAGTTCACGTAACACGCAACCGGGGATACCATCGGGTCCCATAGATGCTGTGTTTTTGCCTTGTTGAGTGCTGGTTTCACCTGTATGTGTGTGATGACAGGTAGGTTACATTCAGCAGGGATAATTACTTCATCTTTAGGGGTGAGGGAGGGAGAAATTTGCACTGAACCTATCTGCCAGAATATTGGCAATGTCGGTAGGGTCAGTGAATTTTTTGTCATTGTGTACTAGCTCAGAGCATATCTGAGAATTCCCTCCCAAGGTTCTGACATAATTGAAGAAGGCCTTGTGATTGTCTTTGGTATCCTTGGCAATCTTTTTCTCAAAGTTTGCTTTAGATGTTTTATGAGAGAACGTAGTTTTTACTTGTGCTGATCAGGAAGCCTTTCCCTTGTGGGATTTGGCTTTGTCCTGCAGTAGCTTCCTTCTTTGTTGTACAGTTTGTTTATAGCGGGTCCACCAAACCGGGCATTTTCCCTTGGTGGAGAGGGTCTTGGTTTTAGTTGGGATTGCTTGATCCATGCATTCTTGGAGATGTCCGTAGAAGGCTTTTGTGAAGGATTCAGCATTTTGGGATGTGGTTTCCATTAACCCAGTAGGCTTAAAGGATATCATTTCTGACTTGAGGAGCGCAAAGTCAGCTTTTGAAAAGTTTTTCACTGTAGTCTTTTGTTCTTGGGGTGGGGGTGGGATATGTACATCCAACGTGATCAGTTTATGATCAGATCTTACTAGTGAGGGGTTTATATCCGGTGCAGAGCATTTGGACCCCATGTTTGTGATAATCAGGTCAAGTATATTATCTCTCCTCGTAGGAGAAGTGACCAGTTGCTCCATAGCATTTGAGTTTATGAATTCCAGATAGTCCGCAAAAAGTTATTTCTGCCAATGGCACGCAGTTTACAAGCTAACAGTTCCAAATATTTGCTGAAGAATGAGATTTTACTCATGTCATGAGTAGCCCAGAGTATCCACAATCAAATGGTTTCACAGAACGTGTAGTTCAAAGTGCAAAACAGTTACTAGAGAAGTGAAAATGCAATAATAGTGATGTTTTCTTGAATCTCTTGAATCTCAGAAATGTTCTTTATGATAAACATCTTGGTTCACCTGCTCAGAGATTTCTGTCAAGACAACCAGAACCACATCACCAATCAGTAGTCAATTGTTGGTTTCATGTGTCAAGAAAAACAGGTCAGTGAAAGCCAATCTGTTGAAGAAACACCTAACCCAGAAGTTCTACTATGATAAGACCAGCAAACCGCACATGTCCATTACGAGAGGGAGAAGTGGTAAGGATGCAAGCATCCAAAGGTTATGATCAGATTGATGTTGTGAAT
This sequence comes from Protopterus annectens, assembly GCF_019279795.1. NCBI lineage: Eukaryota > Metazoa > Chordata > Ceratodontiformes > Protopteridae > Protopterus > Protopterus annectens. Next base: position 36,208,725 of record NC_056731.1, on the reverse strand, counting down.
ATTTGTCCAGAGCTGAGATCATACATTGTGGAATTACAAAGAGCACAGTTTAGGTGGAATCAGAAACATTTGAGACGAGTGATCAGGTCTATACCACAGCACATAGCCTGTGAGAAAGACTCTTTATCTCAGAGTGAGTTGTCCAGTGTTCCAATTCCTGAGGAAGTTCCACAGAATATTCACATTCCTGTGACAAATCCAGAAATTCCTGATATGATTTGTTCACCAAAGACTGCCACTGTTGCTAAATTTAGTCCAGAATGTTACGTTACAAGATTTAGTCGTATCTCTAAAACATGTAGCAGGTACATGGCAACTTGGACATAAACATTATGTTTTCTTACTAATGTCTATAGTAATGCATGTCTAAGTCTAATTTCATTTTTACAAAGGGCAATCTTTTAAGAGGGAGGATGTAAATCAATGTGTGTGTGTATGTACCTTTAAGAAGCTATCCAAGGGCTTGCACAAGTGTATAAATACTGAGCACGTGCAAGTCTGACTGCCATTTTTTGAAATGTAAGCATGTATGTATGCAAGGTCTGTCTGTTAACCAGATTGTATTTTATGATGATGCTATCCATCCTGATGTTTTTCTGTGTATTAAAGCATCTTAACGAAATACCCCACCTGCTTGTCATCTATGGTAGAGAGGAACGAGTGAGCAGCAGTACTGTTTTTAATGTTTGTTGATTTTGTTTTGTTTTGTTTGTATTTTCATTGCTTTATATACTACTATCCTAACAAAAATCATATAATGTACTTTTTACAATCTTCTCATCAAAATATGTTACAGTTTTTTTCTGCAGATGGTATTTTGCTGGATGTTTACTGAACTGTATATCTTACTCAACCTCTGAGTATTAAAAATCATAGCAGAGGGTCAGAAAGCTGAGGATTTTCTTATTTGTTCATTCTTTAAATACTAAGCCCAATATAAGTAATGATAATAAATCTTTGTATAGGCTTACTTTATTTATTTAATAAGGTATCTACCCATAAACTGGTCTGGCTTCATAAGAAACATCAGAAACGAAACGTCAGAAACTATAACAGGAGCAAAGCTAAATCTGACAGAAAAGTTATAGTGCAATGTGTAAATTATTGCAATTGAGAGCATATTCAAAATGTGTGTGTGTGTGTGTGTGTGTGTGTGTGTGTGTGTGTGTGTGTGTGTGTATATATATATATATATATATATATATATATGTACATGTATACACACATCCACACACGTGCATATATATATATATATATATATATATATATATATATATATATATATATTCATATACATACAAACATACATGCATATATATATATATATATATATATATATATATATATATACACACACACACACACACACACACACACACACACATATATATATATATATGTCTGTGTGTGTCGATATGATACACATTCATTTAGCTGAAAATTAATTTCTCCAATGTCAGATAACGTTGGTATGTGTAACTAAAAATCAGGTGATCAAACATACTGGCTTTTTTGTGTGTGTGAAGTCATGGTATCAGGGATGGATAAGATAATTTGACATTTCCCTACTGTAGTGTGATGCAGTCTTGGAGTTGATATAAATAATTTGTAGGGTGGGGGGCTGTAGATGGGCTTGACTCTCTGCAACAAAAAAAAAGTACCTTTTTTATTATCGAGTACGTGTGCTCAATAAAGTTTGATATGATATGTTGCTTGTTCAGCTAAGCAACATACATCTGTCTATATGTATGCATGTACACACACACACACACACACACACACACACACACACACACACACACACACACACACACACACACACACACACACACACACACACACACACACACACACACAGTTATAAATTGGAAGATGTGCAATGTACCTTTAAATGCATGGCTGGAAAATGTGTAGGGTACCTTTAAATGCAGGGCAAATAACTTGCATGTGGGAAATGTAAACAGTGTGCTAGGCAAAAAATCACTGTAATAGCTAATAAGGCACTAAGTACCTATCACTGGTCTTTATAAGGAGGTTGACTGTAAACAGCACAGCAGGATGTCAATGTCAAATCCTCATTCTGGGGTTCAGAAAGGGTTAAATAAGCATGTACCTGAAGATCAAGGAAGTATAGAGTATAATATTCCAGTTGGAGATTATTCCTTGAGGAGTTAGCTGCAGTACAAAGTTGGAATCACTGGGTGAGACCTACAACCTGGGACATTTCAGTGGGCAGCCTATTTGCCAGAGATGCTGTATTATGCAATCAAAAGAAGCATTTTCAGCAGTTTCAACTTAGTGTTTTATGTACTCGAAGAACAATTTTAACAGTACAAAGGCATCAGCATTTTTTTAGTCTACACACTTCAAAAATATGAGCAGTTGACTACAGCACAGCAATTTATTTCCAGAAATAAATTGATACTCCATATGTCTGACAGATTCCAACATTATACACCCATCCTACAAAATGTAACGTCCATTTTATCACCCTTTTCAACTGCTGAAAGAGCTGACATCCCGGAATTAATTTCAGTTTTACAAGCATGCTATGAAGCACTGCAGAGATTTATACTCGGTCATAAATAGCATGAGGCTGTCTGAATCGGCATCATGCATGACCTAACAGACAAACAGTAGGAAGCGGTAAACTTTCAGTAGGATGCCTGGACAAATTCGTTAACAGATGGACACTTGCCTTGTCACACTGAAGGTCAATACATGGCACTGTAGTATAACAGGAAAACAGCAAGAAAAATGGGAGGCATTACAGTGAGTAATGTTATTAGAGAAAGAAACGGCAACAACAAAACCAGTGCAATATGACCTCATATAGAACTAATGGTTACAAAGGTTTCAGCGATAAATAAAAGTAACAAAAAAATACCCATCGTGAAGACTGTGCCTAGTCTGCCAAAAGTGCAAATGCTAAACTCTTAGTTATTTTTAAAATTATAAAAGAACTAGGTCATTACCAGCTTTTCTGCCTACGCCAATGGCCACTTATGCTTTTCCAAGCATATGTCAACATAAGTATGATATGCTACAAGCTTTGCGACAGAAAGTAACAAATACTCTGTGGTATATAATGCAATCGCTCTATATCTTATTATTTTGAAATAAAAGGGATGCGAACACAATAAAGGTAAACAGCCCAGTAAAGCTAATCACCATTCTGTCTTTAAACCCTTTAAAAGCAAAGTATGTTGGCATAATGGTTTAGGCCTTTACCTCAGAAATATAAATTACATGGTTTGATTATGACATCTGATTATTTGGCTAGGCTTGTAATAATCTGCAACCTGATAGCCTAGTGTTTCGCTATGAAAAAGGATGGTGTATAATTATTACTAGTTAGTGTTTTTAATGTGTTGCAAACTGCATACTTTACAATCAATTTTGCAGTGCCGCATTACTTCTGAACTTCTAAATACTTTTGAAAACAAAATGGAAATTGCAAAAGGTGGTGGCATAGTGAAAAGTATCACAGTAGCACATCAGGCACTTTTAGAGATGTGGAGTTTCTTTTACAGTAAAACAAACTGGTCATAGTGAGCTCTATCATTTCAGCATCTGAACTGCATTTAGAATGTAGGGGCTCCATGCTCTGAAACCACATGTGCATTTTCTACCCTTTGGGTGATATTTTTAAGTGTAGGTGGGTTAGGGAACTATGTAGTTATTTTGGAAATAAACATTAGCACAATTCCCTGAGTAGGTGGAAATATGTGGTTTCCTGAAACTTGTAAGCTGAAAATGATGAGGGTGGAAGTAATGATACAATGATGCAAGGGGGAATGGGGGAGGGGATAGGTGAGAAAAATAAGTACATTATATGGTGAAGTGGCTAAGGCTCTGTGAAGCCATGGTTTTAGGAAATGTTGGTTATTATCTAGAAAAAAATGCTTTTCAGCTGAGGCAGTAGGTGTGGATGTTTAGGAGGGAAAAGGGATTGGAAGGTGATTGAGGGAAGTTTAGAAACATTTGAAGGAGAGGTGATGTCATATTAGGCGATCTGAGTGTAGCTGTGCAATATACTAAAGTGAGGATGTTAAGAATGTAACCAGATCATATTAAAAATTTGGTTGGATAGTAAGAGATGGGACCATTGAGAAGTAGTGCATGATGGGACAATGGTCTGTGGTGATGTAAAATGTTAGAGAGACTAATATGTAGAGACAAGATGACACAGAATAAAATGCAATTAAGGAATAGAGATCATGTTAAGGTGACCACTTGCTGGGAAAGGATATTTGCTAGGATAGCTGATGGAAACAAATCAGAGAAAATATGAAAATTGTGCTAAGAAGAAATGGTCATATGCTGAAGGTTCTGACATTTTCAGGAAGGTGATTTGTTTGGGGTACTAGGAGTGAGAGAAATATCCAGAGGTTGTAGCACCTCATAGTATTCCCTTACACCAAGGTGAAGCAGTTCTAGGGGAAGCATATTTAAAAACAGAGATGGGGGACCCATCTCAGTGAGTGTAGGAGACTGAAGCCCCCTCTCACAAAACTGCCTTAATGACTTTAAAGTAAGTATCAAGAATCACTCTTATATTCTCTCTCTCTTTCTCTCTGTTTACTGCACTCTATTTGTATACTTCTAGGACTCCCAATTACTGGTTTCACATATTTGTCAAGGAGCCAAACCAAGACAATAAAGAATGACAAGACAAGAGCAGAATAACTGTTTGCTTATGAAGTGATTTAGTGAAAATAGTGAATGAAAACATTTATGGGTAAATTGGAATTCAGGGATATGACCATAGGCATCAGGAAGCATATGCTCTCTATCAAGGTATGTACATTATTAAATTTCCTGGGAAACCTGCACAGCCAGCCTCATGGGTTGGATGAAGAAGGCTGATGCCAGTGCCATGGTGCCCTGTTCAAACTAACTGATGCTGCAGTCTGCTCACCATTGAAAATATAGCTTTCTGCTGTGACCCAGCCATGATCTACACCTTGCCAGTACCCACTGTTAGACCTTACATTTTCAAGGTGTAATAGGGCAGTCATACTTGGAGTGAATATCTGAATACCTATTCATTTGTCTAATTCCTCCTTAAAGGAAGACATTGTGTCACACTGCTTCATCTTGAGAGGAAGTTTGTTCTAGAGAAGGGTAGTTATTATGTAACAAATCTGTGTCTCCACTATGATTTGTTTATTTGCTGAAGCAGGTTCAGATATGTGGTTATAGTGTTCATAGGACTATTCGATCTGTAGAGAAATAAAAATAACCTTTGACTGTCGGAGCTATAATGGCCCAGCAGGCAAGGCAAAGATTATCCCAAAGGAGTCTGTAGGACACTGAATACAGGGACAATGCCTACAGCCTCTTTTGATAGCCAGGTGATGTATCCCCATAATCTTTTTTTTTTTTCCAGAAACCTTTAAGATCTCTCTAACTGCTTGATATGTTTAGTAAGAGACATTCCAAAGAGGAATGCTTATCGTAAACAGAGTTAGTCATTTTAATAAGTATTTTTTTTAATCCTGGCAGACAGCCAGATTAGGGCTAGGATGGCAAGAATGAGAAGCCAGTAAGCTGCAAAGAATGAAACTTGTGTAATAACTTTACTGGAAGTATTTGTGAGATTAACCAAAAAATTTGCAGTCTTGGAGGGTTTACAAGACAATACTGCAGATGGGGATTCACTCTAATGGTCGGGGTTGGGGCTGGTAAGTACTTTTTTATCCTGGCAGGCAATCAGATATAACAGGCATTAAATGTGACTTTACAAGACCAAAACGTGCTTGTGTGAAGCCTGTAGGATTATTGTACAGCACCTGGTTTGGCTGCTATATATGGAAATGGGGTTTCTGTATTTCTGTATTTTTTATTATGTTCAAACACCTGAAGATACCCTGGGAAGAGTTGTATACTGGTGAAAAGAACTGACCCTGAAATGGTTTTACTTGCTCAAGTTTTGCATGACTGATATGCTGTTGTACCTCATTATGATGAGCATTCTTCAGTTTAGATCTTAAAAGCTCAACATTGCAGGGTGTTCCAAATTAAAAGGATCTGTCACTCATTCAGTGTTATGATATTTTTAATGGAAATCTATGGAAAATAATACTGAACCATACTAATTCACTGGAAACAGCTGCTTGTAAGTATAAAATAATACAATGTAACTATGTGGTGAACTTCCTAGCAAAGGTTTTTAGTAAGTGTTCCACATTTTGTCCATTTCTTCTATATTATGAAAGGTAGTGTTCCACATTTTGGAGATGGTATGTTGAGAACTATGCTAATAGGCATTATAGTTCAAGTGGTGATACTTCATTGCAGCTGCTATATAATGTAAATCTAAGTTGAAATATAGTAGTGCAACCAAACTATTTTGTCACAATCAGACATCTGGAGTCTGTACAACAAAGTTGCTGTAAATGCTACAGATGGGGGCTGTCTGTGCATGGAAATAACAGACAGTTTTCTGTTTGCACAGCTTAAATGGTAATCAACCTGGTTTTGAAGAACTAGTCTATGTTTCTGTAAACAAACGTTAGACTATTTCATTATTGTGTAGCCAACATTTCTTTTCGCATAGTCAGACACTTATGCTCTGTACAGTCAACAAAGTCACTATAACTGCAAGATGTAGGGCTGTCTTTGAATGAAATTAACAGATTTACTTTTGTTTTTGCAAATGAAAACAGTCATTAATCTGTTTTTTAGAGCTAATGTGCATTTGTGTAAAGCAAGTTAGAATACTTTTCCATGGTCCAGACAAACTTTTTTATCATATTAAGCCATCCGAGGTGTGTACAGTCACCAAAGTGGCTATAAATGGTTTTGTAGAACTAATGTGCATTTGTGCAAAGCAAGTTAGAATACTTTACCATGGTGCAGACAAACTTTTTTTTATCATATTAATACATCCGAGGTGTGTACAGTCACCAAAATGGCTATAACTGCTTAGAGTATAGCGAACAGGTTGTGGGTGTAAAGTGCTGACATATTTATTTGCAAAGTTTAAATAGTCATTAATCTGCCTTTGCAGGACTAGTGAGCATTTGCGTAATGCAAGTTAGAATACATGACTGTGACAATGTTTTGTCACAATAAGACTCTGAGGTACACACAGTTGATAAAGTGACTGCAACTGATGGGTGCATAGGCCATCAGGGAATAAAAATGACTTACTCATGCTGGTGTTTGAATACTGTTAAATGGCCACTGATCAAATGTGTTGTGGGGGCTTCAGTGTGTATAAGGATAACAAACTGGCCATAATTTCTTTCATGTTTCATCATAGTCATATAAATGTACATAATAATCAGCTATCTTTTACTGTCTGAACAGGATGTGTATGAAAGTAACTTATTGGCACAGTGTCACAATGAAAAATATTGTCATCTCACAGTACTCGGTTGTCTGATTTCTTGAATATGCTCCTTCAGTGTGGAACCTGCATGTCCTCACTGTCAATGTCTGGATTTATCCAGGTGCTCTGCTAGTTTCCTCCAACAGCCAAAGACATGCTGTAAGTGAACTGGCATTCCTCCAGTTTGCATGTAGATAAGTACACAGAGTGTGTGTGTGTGTGTGTGTGTGTGTGTGTGTGTGTGTGTGTGTGTGTGTGTGTGTGTGCGTGTGTGTGTGTGTGTGTGTGTGTGTGTGTGTGTGTGTGGTGCGTGCGCGCACATGTGAGACATTTTTGGGAAGATAGGAAGATGGAAGTATTCCCAGATATTTATGCTCTTGCAAGCATTTGCTGTCTCAGTTTATTATGAACTACTATTTGTCAGCTTTGACCACTAAGCCCTGGGCTTAGTTTATATCTACCTTTAATGGAAAAAATTAGTGGATTTATATTATTAGTCAAAAATTTTGTTTTAAGCCATCATTGGATTAAACAGTTGAAAAAAAGCTCTAAAACTGATCTCATATCATCTGAAACATCATGACCTTTGGGGGCCTAGCAGTCCCAGACCTCCTAATAAAATTGGATTAGTTCCTCCATAGTTACTGCAGTGCAGTCTTGGCCAGGCAGTATGCACTGAAAGGATTCATGAAAAACCTGAAGGGTAAGAGAGACTGTGAGAAAACAAGGCTAGTGTTTTGGACAAAGTTGTACGTTACTGGAATGGGTATCAGAATGTGTGATATAAAAAGGTTACTGAGGCAGTCAATATTCATAAATATAACTTCTGCATTTTTTAAAACATTCATTTTCTCAGGTTTGTTAGAAATAACTATTTTGTCAGCTTTGATAATTAAGCCTTTAACACAATGTATGTATTCCTTTAAAGAAACCAAATGATTGATTTCTTTATATGGTCTTGAATTTTCTTCAGGCTGATGCTGGACTAAAAGTTTGGAAAAAAAATCTCTAAAATGCACCTCAAAGCATCAAGAACCCCATTACATTAGCTCTTACACATTTTCCTGTGTACTTGTGGCTACTTAGGATATGTTAAAAATCCTCGCAAAATCTGAGAAAAACGAAGAGAGTTATCTGGATGGTGTAGGGATACTTAAGTTAGTGTATTACCTAAGCCTTTTCCTGGGGGGGGGGGGAGTATTATAGTTGTTACGTGTACAACCTGTAAGTTCTTGGCTACACCCCTGACTATGCCATCTTCCAACTGTGGATGAAAGGTAAACAGCTGAAGTTCAGTATATTTAAGACTGATGCCACGGTTGCTCGTGCCATATTAAGGAACCTTCTTGCTCCTCCTTAATCTCATTTATGGGTGTGACAGTGGTTTTCCATGCAATGATCTCTCAGTATCCCTTAAGTAGTGCTTCCTGACACAGAACTTGATCATTTGTACTGGTACAAAATTTCACAGCACATTTATTTACAAGTACATCACATTACAAACATTATTATTTCTAAGCTCTGGACTCTTGTCTTTATGATCACAGATTTACATATTGCATTCAAAGTCCTTGCATTGGCAATCTTTTTTTCTTTTTGGAGGGGGATCCCTCAGACCATAAAGGTTTAAATGCTGTATATTAACTGTTCAGTCTTCTTTAACCTGATACTTTGACTTGAAGCTTCTAGTTTTAAGTACTTTATTTACCAGACCTTAAACTTTTGGAATCTACTATCATAGTCAGAAAAAAAACTAAATGAAAACTCCAGCCAAGCTAGAACTTCCAATGAGTGACCTCCCAAACCTCCTGTAACAGAGGCACATGGGATATATGCAAATGACCCTTATGACCATCAGGTGTTTCAGCTATATGGCGATTCTGATTGCCCATGACTTTTACATTTGAAGTCGTTTTAATGGACAATTTCAGGCCAATAAAGCCAAACCCCACTAGCTATGGATATGCACATTTCAGCCTTGTTAGCATAGCATAAGCAAAGTGTTTCACGAAGCATAAGAAACACAGGGTTGTTATACCCAGCTGATGTCCATTATCATTAGGGTGACTGCAAAATATCCCAGCTAACAAATTAAAACAAAGAGTTAGAAGGTCACACTGAAAAACCAATCAGAAAAAAACTAATAAAAAAAACAAAGACTTAGAAGGTCACACAATGAATTTCTGATCTCTGACTTATCTACTGCCACAATGAATTTTTTGTGGTCTCTGACTTAGGATGTCTTCAAGAGATCCTTTAAACTGTGTATTTTAATATTGTTTATTCTGATGTTTAGCATTCTTTACTGTATTTATTGTATTCTACATATAATTCACTAGTTTTCATTTGCCTTTGACTGAGTCTGTCTAGATGCATGTTTGTTTCATTTTTAAGTTATCTGTTTCAGTTGCTTACTACATTATATTACACTTGATTAATGGAAGAGAGATCTAATCAGCTTAAATAGGCTCTCCTTTTAAGAGTTTTAACATTCTACCTCCCCACCATCACTACCCCCTTAGCCTTTTTTTTCTTCCCCCACACTCTGTAGAATGTCTCTATGAATTCACTCTCTATATCAAACATTCTGATAACTCATTCCAGTAATGTACAACCTTGTCTAAAACAATACCCTTGAAGGTTCAAACAGTGGTTAGTCTCTGCACTCTGCCTTAACCTTCCCTCTTTGTCCTCCTTGCTGAGAATGACCCCTTCACATCTCCCTGACATGAACTTGTGCACAGATATCATGTTCCTAATGTCTCGTCTGTTGTTGCTGCTCTAGCCAGTGATCATCTTCCTTCCCCTCCATCCCATGCATCTTTCCAGAATGTTTCCTCTGTAGTCCCTTCAGCAGCCTATCCATTTTTCACATGGCTTACACAATTATATGCAATATTCAAGATGACTAAAGCACTGTAGAGAATGAGAGTTACATTCTTGATTTTGAATCTATCCTTCTGAGAATACATTCTGTTTGCTGCTACTAAAGTGCTCTCACTCTCCTTCCAATTGTCTATTTCACGTTTTCTACACCCCCAGATCCTTTTCACTCTGTCCACATCATTCCACCCCTGCCAGATAATAATTCACGCAAGAGTTGTGACCTAAATCCATTTGTTTGAATTGAACCTCAGCCTCATACTTTTGTGCCTCCTTGTTCAGTCTTTCTAAGTCCTTTGATAGACTTTTCTTCCTGTCCTCCAGTGTTACACCATGCCATACTGAATGGTAGTGGTCCCAGGACAAACCCCTATGGTACTCTACTTACCATTTTCCTAATTCCATACCTTGTCCTCCTCATTACAACTCTCTGTATCCTACCATTCAACTGCTATTCAAACATGTAAATAGACATTTCCTCAATCTTGGTCTTAACTAATCCCTCCAGTCAGTCTCTTGTGTAGCATCATGTCAAAGGTCTTGCTGAAGTCCAGATAAATTATATCTCCCTGTACTCTCCTGTCAAGTTCACCTACAACCCAATCTTAACACTGGATAAGATGTGGGTGACATCTCCTTGGGATGGGTGTCTTCTACAAACGCCATCAGTCTTCCTCTTGGAATTGTCCCCACACACTTCCTTTTGCCTGCTGTCAAGCAAACAGGCTTGTAGTTCCTGTGATGTTTTTATGCCCCCACCCTGGAACAATGGTGTCATAATTGCCATCTCCTAATCGGCTGTAATTTTGCACTAGCCAGTGATCTTTTGAAGGTTTCTAGTGGTGATGGGGATGTGATCAGTTGAAGGTTTCTAGTGGTGGTAGGGGGGGGTGATTATTTGAAGGTTTCTAGTGAGGCTGGTGGTGGGTGATTGGTTGAAGGTTTCTATAGTGGGTCGGTGAGGCTGACAACATATTGGCCAGACCTCTCGTGATTCTGGGAGGCATCCCATTTCATTCTTGCCCTTCATCCCGCCTAAAGGCAAACAGTTCCCTTTTAAATCTCTCTAAATGTGTCTATTATTCTCCAATTTCAGTCCTACCTCAAGCCTTTCTTTCCTTTCTGTTTTTTTTTTCTATATTATTATTATTTCTGTCTGAGTTTATAAAGTGCCATGCCAAGTGCTTTAGGCTCAAAAATAAATATGATGTTGATGTTTGGAATGTAATAGACAAAGGCTTCAGCTTAAAAATAAAGAGTTGGGAATGTTCAAAGGGTTTTTGAGAGGTATATTAAGATGCATCAAGAGAAATGCTATTTGTTTTTTCTTACTTTTGTTTACTTTTTGTATCTATATAAGTTTGTTTTGAGAACTATGAAGGTTTTGGTAGGCCTATGTCATTAACAGTGAAGGCACAAGGAAAAACATTCCAAATATAATATGGATATGTATAACTATATATGATACTCTACAAATACAGAAATAATACTTCACATAGATTACATATCAGCATAAAGGGTAATTTATAGAGTAAAAGGAGACAGGAATGGAAAACAGTTTAGAAACAAAAACTACAAAACTGTCAATACTAATATTTTCATGTGGTATGTACCACAGCATATTCCACAAAGGGTTTATGATGCTAAATCTGATTACATTTTTATCAAATGTTTAGGGATGTACCACGACATATTACACAAAGTGCTTATAGTACCAAGTCAGATTACATCTATGTCACTATATGTGGTTTAAAACACAGTTTTAGACAAATCTGAAATTATTTTATTTTTTGTGTTTAATGTGCTTTACTATTATAAGAATACTAATGTTTGTTAAATAAATGTTGAAGAAAAATGTTAACAGAGCTGTGTGAATCATTTGTGTTTAATATATGAATGAAAGGTGTGAAGAGTTTTGCTACTTAATTAAATATATTTATACTGTTAAATTTCAAAATACAATGTGTGGCTTGAATTGCAGCCTATTACATGCAGAAACATTAAGGTATGGGTCTACTTTATATCAATAAAATTTTCTTTACTGAAAATCACAGTAGCGAGATGAGAACACTGAATCCAGACATCACCAAAACATCACATTCCTGAAGTTTACATCAACGAAATACCTGCTGTGCATGTCTCACAGTGCTCGGAGTTTCTGAATGGAGATTGCAGTACAGTGAAGATCGTGAAATCTGCCCTGTTCCTCACTTTAGTGTAATCTCAGAGTTGGTATGTAGAATATGCAGCAGAGTGCAGGGGGGCTTGCGCCCTGCAAAAATGAAAGAAAGTGTTTTTTTTTTGTTTTGTTTTTTTTGTAGCAGCTGATTTTTCATTGATGTAAAATTTGGTAATGTGACAGTTCACTGATGTCCAGTTTCAGTGTTCTTGTCTCACTACTATGATTTTCAGTAAGGTTAAATTTCAGTGATCCAAAGCAGACCCTAAGGCATTCATTCCAGCAATGCTTCTAATTTAATTTTCATGTGGAGTAATGAAGTTAAGTGATTCAAGAATGCTTATTCTGCATGTGAGTGCTTCAGCTGGATAGGGATTACTCACTACCAGCGACAAGTGCCCACTGTCAGGTACTGGCAATGTAATTGCATCTGTAGCATCCTAAAGCATTCCCATTTAGTATTTGATAAGATATGTTTATAACTCCTTAAAACTGACAGTCCTGGGTGTAAGGCAACAGCAGTTACTGTGGAAGTAGAAGTCCTTGTGTTACAATGAACATCACTGTGCATGAACTCCTAGCATCAGCTTTGCGAGGCTGGTTGAATGTGGTGCATGTTGAATCCAGACATGTTGCTCAGTCTGATGCTCTTTGAATGTGCAATCTAAACTCAGTCATTTTATAGGTTCATAGGTACGTACCAGGCTAGCTGCCCTTGATGGCCATTTTCAGCTTAGCCAGTTTCCCTTTTTGTGCTTGAAAAAGCCTATCCCATTTGGTTATAGATTGGCCTTACCCATCCCATGGTCAGTAATTATATATTACCCCAGATGAGAATAACTGTGATAATGCCATAAATAATTTGAGGGGACCCATGCATGGAACAAAGCATTTAGGAGCTACTTCTGTCCATTGGTAGTACAGGGGTAGTGCTGGGGTAAATCTTCTGCTTCCCATCCACAGATCCAAGTTGTGCTTGAATATGACCAGGGCTGAACTGTGTTTTATGTGGATGAGGAGACTGTTCCAGAGGAGTGGTATCCTCTGTTAGATAGACCTGTCCCTCCAAACCATTCTGTTGATGTTGCAGAACAGATTTAGATCCAGAGATTGAGTAGTTCTAATACCGTTTGACTTGCTGATGTACAGTAAATCCATCAGTGTTGGGTCGGAGGAGCCTTGTATGCCAGACACAGGCCACCTCTTAGCAGTCTGTAGGATACCAAGTATAGTGACAGGGCTTTGAGTCAGCCCATATAAGACATGTTGTTTAGGCCTTGTATACTTTTAGTAAAGTATCTCTGTGGACATGCCAGTTGTTGCATGTTGGAGAAATACATGTCAAGGGGGCATTGTATTCAATGATTGGCCTAATTAGGGTTGAGTAAAAGAGAACAATAACATCCCTAGATTTAGACACAATCTCTTTGTTCATAAGCTGTGCAACATAAAAGAACTTTCTTACAACAATGGACACATGTTGGGCACAATTAGGTCACTGTCCACATAAGTTCCCAAATCCTGAACAAATGTGTCAGCTATTAGGGGCATATTCTTAATGTGGTAGTTCCTTAGAATAGCTGACTTCCCCAAAGGATACAGTAATGCATTTTTGGCATTTATTTTTAGGGCATGATTTTGGCACAATTTATTAGGAATAAACCTTCCTGCCACATAGCTAGGTCACTTGGGGATTCATTGACTGTTCCTAACTTCCAATCATCTGCAAACTTAGTCAGTCAGAGCACATTGTTATTGGCTTTTACTTCAGAAAAAGTAGATCCCAAACAGGAGAGGTACTGGCACAGAGACCACTGGTGACTGGTCTTTTTGTGGAGGTAACTTCTCTTATTTTGATTTCCTACATCCTTTTTGTGAGCCAGCTGGCAATCCAGTGGGTGACATAGGGGTTTATTCCCAGTCTAATTAGCTTTTCAATTATGCCTGAGTGGGGAATTGTATCAAAAGCTTTGCCATGTTAAGGTATGTGGTGTGCACCATTTACCTTCATCTATTGCTTTTGTGACCTTTTCAAAAAAATCTATCAGGCTGAGTAAGCATGACCATCCCTTGAATAATCCAGACTGAGACAGGAGCAGTGTTTGGATGATATCTGTGTCCTGATTGATACGTTCCATGATAATTCTTTCTATGGCTTTGCATATGAGTCTGGTCAGATTTATGTGTATGTAATTGCCTGGGTCTGTGGAAAGTTCTCCCTTATACAGGGGAATGGCTGTAGCTGCTCTCCATTCACTTGGTACAAAACCTGTATGGAGGCTGAGACTGAACAGTGTTGTTAGGGGTGCGGCTAAATAATGCTTCATGCTATTCAAGATGTATCCAGGGATATTATCAGGATCCACCAATGCAGTATTAATCTGGTATTGATATGGCATCTGGTATTGATTATTTAGAGCTATCAAAAGATGTATCCAGGAATATTATCAATATAAATGCAGTATTCATCTGTTATTGAATATTCAGTGCTATTAAAAGATGTATCCAAGGATACTGTCAGGATACATGAATGCAGTATTCATCTGGTATTGGTATTGCATCTGGTATTGATTATATGAAACTATGAAAAGATTTTGCCAACTAAATAACATGTATTTGTGTATCTCCTATGTATCAAAACAATCAGTTTCATGAAACACATGAATAGCAAAGCCAATGTTCTACAATGTGATTGATTTATGTATTTTCAGTGAATATGATGTTATATTATACCTTAACGATCCTGAGGCTGCTACTTTTGTTGCAACTTACTATCCTTGTTGTTTGTGCCTAACCTATTTTACTACATAGATTACAGAAATGAAAAAAACAAATAATCATAGCATAGTCTTGTACTGTGCTCTGACAACAAAGTGCAGAGAGATTGTTATGTCATGCTTATATTAATGTAGCTTCTGATCCATTTCTCTTTTAGCTGTGACTAATGAACACATTTAAATAAGACACTGAAGGCATTTATGAGGTACCTTTGGCAAATGTGTTTCAAAGCTCTACTAGAGATTATGAAAATAGTACATGTCAGCAGTAATTGTTTCTTTAAGCTGTCCTGAATTTTGGGAATGAAGACCTCTGTAATTAAAGTAAATTTAATGAAAACACATTAATTGCAGCCCTAATTGTAGAACAAGTCTTCAAAATTGCATTGGCTAAATCTGTTTTCTTTTAGGTGCAAAGGCAACTACATCACTTGCCCCTGCACCTTTGCTAGTATTATAGTCATTTCTGAGGGCATCTGCAGTATGGAGCCTACCATGATCCTTTCAGATGAATTAGACATTTATAATTAACTGGTTGAGAATATCCATTCAAAAGCTGTCTAAGAACTGAACAGCTTCTGAGCTCTTAGTCAGGCATATATCTGCTCAAAATGAACTGAAATGAGCAAGAGATGTGTATCTTCAGCAGCTTCTGAATAAAGGTTAGACAAACAAGTTATTGCTGATTAAGGAGTTCCCGACATCCTAGTAGTCTCAGGTCAAGACTGTCAGTAACAAGTCCTGGCACACTGCTGTATGCAGAAGTTATTATTCTGAGAAAGATGGTTGCTCTACCCCATCATAAATGAAGAAGAAGCCATGGAGAAGGTAACACAGGAGTGCTGAACTAGCTAGTTACAGGACTGCAATGAATATAAGGTGGGATTTAGTCTGACAGAGGAGCACTGCACTAGTAGCTTACTGATTTGGTTTATTGCCTTTTTCTTCTTGGAACTCGAAGTTTAGATCTTGACAATCTATAAATTTAATTAACTGATTGAGACAGCCATCGCAAGTATATTGCTAATTACAGTAACTGTTGACAGATTAGAACATCTGATTATGTAATATAAATCAGACCACTGCAAATTTGCTCCTGAAAGAGTTAAGGATTAAGTTTCAGTTTAACAGCCATTCCTGGGTGAGTTAAAGTTATCATAAAAATGTTCTTTTGCTACTTAGAGGAATGTGAAAGAACACAGCAGTGTGAAATCACCATCAAAGTGCACAAAATTAGAGCTTCTACACTGCTGCTGTAGGGTGTTAATAAAAAGGGAGAATAGCATGTTTCCTGCATAAATCCTTGAGACACAATAGCAATGATACTACTGAACTGGAATATTCTGTATTCTCCCCATATACTGACCAACGTGTGTCTTTATGGCAGTTTATAAACCAGGTGTGACCAAGTGACTGTACTCAAGCCAGGATATTCAGAAACATAACATACAGTTCTAGAAATACATTCTGCACATTGTGTTTAGTATACTACCTCTCCTTACTGCAATTTATAAATTTTGATTGTGGTAACGAGAGTTACACACCAAAGACGTTCATTATCTAATAATGGTGCACAAGTTCACGTAGTATCCAGTAGTGTTCTATGCACATCAGTGCTACATGCAGGGGATCTCGCTGCATGGTATGGACATGATACATAGTACTGCAGGGCACGGTGATGTAATAATATAAAATTCACCAAGTCGGTTATACCTGAGTTGGTGACTGTTCCCTTGTATCTTATGCTCCATTTGGCATGTCACACACCAGTTTACAAAACTGTTTCAGTCATTAGGCATGATGGTGGGGCTAGGGTCATTCCCATCATACAGGAATGAGGGAATCTAGTGCTGCTTGAACTTCTACTAGCAGAAGTTTAGCAGGATCGCTTTGTGGGCGACAGGATATTTGTCAGTACCACAATGAACTCAGCTACCAAAACAATGTTTCTAGTATGCAAAGTTTTTTTCCCTTTATTTAATTTCTAATGCTGCTGCTCAGCACATTTTTATGAGCTACATATCACAAAGGAAGGGGAATCAGATACGTGGGTGTAGTCATGTAAGCTGCAGAATTAGGACCAATTTATATGTAGTTTGCACAGTGACTGTGAATCTCATACAGTCCCGGGTGGACACTTGCATATGTACTCCAAGTACAGAGTACCAGGAATTCACAATTTGGTAAGACTGCATGCCTTAAACCCACTGTTTAACAATCTTTATGAATCTCACATTGTATACCAGCCTTGTACTATGGGGCATAATATTCAAGAATCCAGTCTGTCAGCTTCGAAGTCTTGACAGTAGAATCTAATGATTAACTGTGTCAATTACTTGGGAAAAGTTAAGGAATATGGCATTGGCAGACTGCCTCTTGTTGAGGTAACTGTAAACATACACAAATACTGCAAAAACATCACTGCAGTCAAACCACAATCTAAATGCAAGCTACAGCACATTTTTATAAGAGGACTACTTTAATATGCACTCATAAAGTTACCTGAAGACAATTCCTTCATAATTATTTTAAGAAGGGCTGAATAGCTTTCTACTAAAGGGCCCCTTGGTAAATCCAAGTAACTATTGCTTCTTTTTAGAGACATTAATATATGTGTTCATTTATATTTCAATTATTTAGAACAGAAGGATTTTTTACTCAAAGAAATTTGCAGAAGCATGCATACTGACTACCAAAACTGCAAAGTTTGAACTGTAGTAATATATCCTGGGTTATGGTAGTGTCAGAATCATATGAAAGTGGGGAATTATTTAGGGGGATGGAGTTACATAATGACTTCTAAATTACCAAGTATTGTTTACTAAATTCTGCCAGGTATAAGATTCAGAATATCAAGCTTATATGTTGACAGAATTAAATCAGGGTCTGTTAGGAGATTCTCTTTACAGGATAAGTGAATGATTTAGCCTACATGAAGGAAATTCACTGAAGGACTGTAATATGTGATTGCATGGTTATTCCAGCTAGCTTTAAAGATCATGTGCAAGTTTTTTTTTTTTTTTACTTTTCTTTTTGTTGTAATTATGCTATTATTATTATTATTATTATGCAAAGTAGGTTTCTGATTGCAAAATACATACCTCAGAACTCAATAAATTTCATGTAAGCTTCGCACAAAGCCTACAGAGTTTACATGTGTGTGTGGTGGTGAGCAGCAAGCAACAGCACGGAATGTATATTCATGCCAGCCATGAAACCGTGTAAGCGAACACAGATAGCACTCCTGACGGTCCAAAGTTTTGCGCGGAATGCAACAATGATCACCAGAGCTTCACAGACAGTTTTCAATCTCTTAGTGCAAGACATCTTGGGCAAAGGCCAACATAATAGGTGGACAAGGACCCAGAATAGGGACATATGTGACATACTTGCATATAAAAAAATGTGCTAGATACCCAGGGGTCTGTGTTAAGATACATGTTCTGAAGGATTTGAAGTCTGAAACTCAGATGTATATAATTACTGAGTCTCATCAGTCCTGAGATCATCTCAGTGATATGTCAGAAAACCACAAATTTGATAAGGAACACACCAATAGATATAAAGGCAAAAATCTGGGCATTCTGTGAAAATCTTGACAGTTAAGAGGTATGATTGTTAAGATATTGTCCAAACACAGTACAAGACAGTGTATCGACAGTGCAGAGTATTGTGATATCTCATTCCTGGGATTCTGTTCTGAAGATGTGTAAATGGTCTTTAATGGACATGGACTGTCATGCAAAATAAACACTCAGGGAAGGTGTCTGCATTGAATCGGGACACACAGATGATTTGTAGGAATGAACACAGGGAAAGACAACAGGTGAAACAACTAATGTACAGCAGATGAGGGTATGTCAGTGGAAGATGGTTGTAGCAACTACACCAATCACATATCAGTATAGTACAGTAGGGACTGACAGTGAAAATGTGTATTGTGTGACTGTCACATAAGGTGACATAACAATGGGGAGGATGTCTGTGTGAGGTAAGCATCCTTACATGAGTAATGAAGAGGACATCAATCAGGGATATGATGTACAATTGGGTAGGGTGCATATTGTGAAGCTGTGCAAACTGATTTGATTGAATATGAGTGTAATCTCAGCAAAGGTATCCAGCAAATGGGACACAGGTAAAGATTCATGGACAATTTTAAAAGAACTAACACAATCATGGACAATATCAGAATAATGCCACCAGTAATCCCAAGCCTCTGACACAACATATGTGATTTAGAGTGATCAGAGATGATTCTGCACAAACACACTTGTACAATTATGATATGTTCACACTCTATGAAGGTAACCAAGCACACTGTCCTGGCACTGTAACATCTGCTGGAGGTGTTAGGAGGGACACTGTTATACCTGTATGCAACATTATGAGCAGTACAGGTGAGTAGGTGAGTTGACTGGCGTGCAGTGCATATATATATATATATATATATATATATATATATATATATATATGGAGAGAGTGAGAGATAGCACAATACACACTGTCATGAATGTTATCCTTGCAATTAATATTGTCAAACACCTATGTATGTACTGTGTGCATCACCAGAATAGGTAGCACACATGCATCTGGTGTAATAACTTGATGGGTGTTCCACACCATCAGACAGTCATGTTTATGCCACAAAAAGCATACCTAGCTATGGCCAATAAGCTGTGTGACAGCTCACTGGGACAAAGTTGGTACACGTCAGTTACACATCACTGGAAGATGTTTAGAGAGGCATGAAGAAGGGTGCACTGTACTCAGTTATTGGTGTGATGAAAGCTGGGAACTGTGGAGGTATTATGGCCTCTGATGTGGATGTCCTTCACATACTCAGTACTTGTGTTACAAGGGAGTAGTCAGCACTGTACATGCTGGTGGATTTTCCACTTACCATCTCCCTCAGGACACAGGCCACATACGCATTGGTCTGATTATAGGGTATGATGTCCATGTTATACTTGGGTTGTGTTTTTTTTTTTTTTCTTGACATACCTAATCCTCCCGATGTCTTCTTGTCATTACAGGTGCTGTCATGGGTATTCCATAAATTTTTGGTATGTGTTGATACTGTCTGTATTATACGAATATCACAGTTTGAGTCAATGATTGCCCACAATCTGTGATCCTTCAGGCAGCTGATTGGACACAGGATGTGTATGTCATCCATGATGTCCATCATTTAAGCAATGGACAGGAAAGGGCCTAGCAGACAGCCATGTATGGACATGATCACTGGACCTGAGATATAGGCTACTTCACACATTTCAACATAGTGAGATGCAATGTATGTGATACACTGGTCTACCCACCTAGTGATATAGGTGTTTATGGCCACATATGACAGTGTTGATTGAATACCTCCATTTGGATTTGTGTCAAATGCCTTAATCTGGTCAAGTTCCAGAAAATGATACTGTTGTCATCATGCATGCCCTTGATGACCTATCTGAGGACATCTTGCAGATGTAAAAGACATGATAATGTAGCATTAACAACTCACACTGGTCTGTTGCACATAGCTGGGATATTACTCGTGTTCATTTAGAAAAGATCCATGATCACATCTCTCAACCACAAGAAATCTGGACAAAGCCATAATTAAAATTGAGACAAAGGCTCAAAAATAGGGACAATTTTTAAATATTGCTCTTACAAACTTAGAAAGTTGATAGAATAACAGGTTTTGCATTAGCATATATTTTCTAGAGGGTAAGAAGTCTGAAACTCAAATGTCTGTCATTATTTTCTAACTTCAATCTTTAATGATTTGCCAGAAAACCACAATTTTATAAAAAAATAGATAAAAAATATGAGACAAAAATCTGTGAATATCTGTATAGTTGAGAGCTATGTCCATGATGACATGTTGGTCTACCTCACAGTTGAAGAGAGTCAGGATGTTCCTATACATACATGCATCAGGTGCTGTCCCCCCAACACAGATGGATGCATGTTGATGTACAGCTTTCTATGGGAACATAGACCTTGTGCAGGATGTGTTGGGGTGTGTATTCAACCGTATCAGGAAGGTGTATGTGCTGAGTCACACAACAGGTGATCTGTGATGTTGTCACAGCCCACTGATTCTGTATGATAGGCCTGGATGAAGGTAAGTGCATACTGCCTATCGTGATCTGGTGTAGGGTTTTGACACAATCCTCCATGCAGGTATCATTGAGAAACTCTCCCAGGTGGGGATTAACCCTTACATCACTAGATAGGTAACCAATTGACTCACATGCAGAACACATGTTGTGAAAGTTGGTGAATCAACCTATACCAGTGCAGCTGTCACCGCTGGCAAACCCCAGGGAACTGTGCTTCGCCCTTATTGCTTATCCGTTTCTCGACAGTTCATGATAAAGTATATGGCCTTTGGCTTACCAAGTTTGCTAATTCTTATATATTGGGTGTAATCATTGAGTCCACCAATGATGATAACATACTACCGGAGGAGCTAACACAGACAATTGAATGGTGACAAAGCCACACTATCTATAAATAAATGCAGAAATGTGTCTTTATGTTGTCCTTCTGAAAAGTGGAATTCCATGATAATTAGAGCATTGACATCAGTCTTGCTATGCTGAAACCCAAAAATGCAAGCACTGGGAACACATGTAGATATCAGTCTGAACTTTGACCACCAGGTGTCCATACTGGCACTGAAAGCCTATGTTGTGCACATCATACAAAATGCCATCATATTCAGATTTTAGGATTGTATCACAGCACTGTACTCAAACCTCATCAGAACACTAGTAAAGTATAATGCTCTGTTTTGCATGTACATCACCAGACACGTGCAGCAGCCGAAGAAACCCAGCGGTTTCTCATCAAGAAAACACAGGGCTTACAAACCATGTCTTGATGTATGTGGATAGACTGAAAGCCATGTCACTGCAATCTGTATCGTATAGGATGATGTGAATTCTGCCTGGCCTCCAGACCAGCCTCTGGCCCTGTCCTGGTGGGAATAGATGCATATCCACAAATGAGATATAGCTGATTACATCAACAGTGTCTTTTGAGAAGAATGTGGTAATAAAAATGTCCCACACGCTGGTGTAAAAGGCTGTATGTAATGTCAACCAAGAGCACAAACACACACACCCAGTTGACTGCAGTGGAAATTGAATCCCTGCCGCTCAAAGTTCACAGACTACAGAACTCAGTAATTTATGCAAGCATCACAGCACAAGTCCGACTGTTACAAGACTGCAAGTCAGCTTATAGCGAATGATATCAGCAGGCCATGTTGGAGAGAAGGTGTTGGAAGGCCTGCATAAAATGTGTGTGTAGGAATGTGCAAGTATCAAAATACTGTCACGCCATGGTATTGGAGTAGTAACTGTAAGATACACACTTCTGCTCTTCTGTCTAGACACACACACACACACACACACACACACACACACACACACACACACACATACACACACACACACAGATGTGCACACATCCAGTTGACTGCAGTAAGAACTACAAATCTCAGTACTTTACACAAGCATCACAGCACAAGTCTGATTTTTACAAGACTGCAGGTCAACTTACAGTGGCTGGCATCAGCAGGCCATGTTGGAGAGAAGATCTTGGGAGGCCTGCATAGGTTCATAGCTTTATATGTTCATAGGAGGTTACTAGCCTTACAGGGCATTTACAAGCCTAACTGTGTAAAAACTCAAGTAATGTTACTGAGCATATTTAGATGGCTGTTATTAGCATTGCAATTTTGTGATTAGCACTGAATGGCCCTGTCCATGAGGGACATAGGTGGCAGCCCAGGGATGAATCTATAATCACTCATCCAGTTGTCAATGTCATGCTTGAATAGGGTCATTGAGGAGCACTGTTTCACATGCAGTGGGAGCCTATTACAGAGGAGTGTTAATCAATGGGATACATGTCTGTCTCCTAAGCATGTTCTGTTTACATCACAGGCTAGGATGAAACCCCTGGAGCAAGTTAGTCTTGTCCCATTTGATTTTCAGATGTCCAGCATTTCCACTACGGCAGGGTCTGAGACTGCTCTGGAGGCCAGGCATAGGTCACCTCTCAGCAGCCTGCATGATACTGAGTACAGCAACAATTCTTTCAGTCTTTCCATGTATGTCATGTTTTGGAGACCCTGGATTCTCCCTGTCATAAACCTCTGTGTTTTCTCCAGTTGCTGCAGGTGTCTGGTGAGGTACAGACAGAAGGGAGTGTTGTACTCAATTAGTGGTCTAATAAGGGCAGAGTACAGTAGAGATATAACCTTCCTGGTCTTGGATGTGATGGCCTTATTTATGAGATGCGCAATGTAGAATGTGTGTTTCAACACTATGAACACATAGTGACTAAAGTGTAGATTGCTATCACCATGTTTTCCTAAGTCTTGCTACACTGTGTTTGAACTTATACGGTGCTATGTTTATCATAATTAGCAAGGGTACTTTATTTCCAAAGGGAACAATGAGGCATTGCTTGCTTTAAGGATCAGTCCATGAGTTTGGCACCAATCATTTGTCTGTGTTATCTAGTAAGTGGTCTAGTGGTGGGGATGCAGTCCCCAACTTTGACAATGTGCGTTATGTCAGTGAGCCAGTTGGCTATCCATCTAGATATGAATGGTTAATTCCCAGATGGATGATTTTCTCTATGATATGTAAATGATGGATAGTGTCAAAGGCCTGTCTTTGGGGTCAGTATCAAAGAAGTCCACTAGGTTTAATAAGCAAGATCTACCCTTGACAAAGCCAAAATGGATTAGGTCAAGTGTGTTGAAGCTCACCTATTTTCCTGTAGAAAAGATCAATGCGGATTCCTTTCCTGACCTTACAGAGAAGGCTTTTGAGGATTATGGGTCAATAGTTCTGGTTCTGCATGATACCAGATTGATGTGCATTGCATATCACACAACATTTGATATTAATTTCATAGAGTAGGTGATATATGTGTGGAAAAAGTACTGAGACAGTAGGGTTGCAGTGCTTGCAGAGACACAACACATGGCTGTACTTTAAATTCAGTTTGTTTTGTTTCTACATGTAATTTCATGTCTTAGACAGGAAATGGACAGTAAACAGCAATAACACATATTTACCTTTCCATTGCACAGCGAGCAGCAGGTTTGTGAGATGGTTAACGAAGTTAACACATTTTCAATACTTTCCATGTTTGAGCATAGCTAAGCAATGCACAAGCATGAGCTGCATTGCTAAAGTCTGAGAGTTAGTACTGAGTCTATGAAACACACCTGCTGCTTAAGTGACTCTGTGGCAGCAGCTATAAATGCATTGACATATTTCTTTTTGAGCCCAGATGATACTGGGTTCTTATTCAGGTGTAACTAGTACTTTTAAATACTTTTAAATAAACATTGATAATGCAATGACATAGCATATATGTTGCTGTTTGTTGGAGTAGGGCAGCAGGGTTAAGCGGCATTGCACAGAGGTAACCACAGTATTCTGCCAACTCTCACCATTGCTGTGCATTGGTGCATGATGCACACCTCTGCACAAACATAGAGCCTAAAAAGTGAAGGGATCCATTGCTTTTTCTGCTACTTATGTGTGCTGTGTGTAATTCTATTCTTTGACCAGATTAAAGGTGTCAGAATGGGTTAGATAGGAAAGTGGTGGAATGGGGAGCAAGCAGGGGGAAGAACAAAAAGAAAGCAGCACAGGAATGTACAGGAGGGCGGTAGGAAAGACCCATAGCTATTCATTTCTTTAACAGTGTAAACTCAAAATACATGCAGAATATTAACTAAATTTGGATTGTCACCTCCACAAAAAGGGGTTTGCACAATGCAATCATGTTGTACAGCCAATTAGACTGAGTCAAGTGTGTCAAAAAGACGTGCAAAATGGGACAATTTTTTTTTTTTTTGTGGGACAGGAGCCCATTTTTTTTATTTCAGTAAGAGAATATTGTTGGGGAAGGGGCATAGGTATGTCTGGGTCAAGTAAGTCGGGTAGGTGAGAAAGTAGTTGCAAACATACAAGTAAACAAGACAATAGACAGGGGCAGTGATGGATGCAAAAGACTGAAGGACATATTGGTTGGGGTGAGGGTGGGGACAATGCGGGCTCATGCCTGTCAAGCTTGGAGACAGTGAGAATTAAGTCATCAACCACTGGATAGTCATCACTGTCACCTTAGTCAGCTGGTGGCTGGAGTGCTTGACATCTCCTCTTCCTCCTATGGTCCATGAGGGAAAGAAGCATCTCCATCCGGCGTAGGTGTACACCAATAGTGCTGTGCACAATCCTATGCACCATCCTTGCAACTCGCTGTGGGTGATGAAATCACCTCCTCTGCCACTGCTCCTGGAGGGTACCACTGCACCAGCTTCCAGGGCGGGATGACCTAATGGTGCAGGTAGTGCAGGGGCAGCAGAGACAGTGCTGCCAGGTTGGCTCTTATACATGCTGGGCATTGGTAATGGAACTTGTGGAGCAGGGGCAGGCTGATCCTCTGAGGCTGGCCTACCTCACTGTGCTGTGGAGAATTTAGTGATGTGGTACATATGGATGACATGGACACATACTGATGACACATAAAAGAAAAAAGAGAGATAAGGGTTAGAATGTGAGAAAAAAGAGATAAAATTAGTATACCATATATGACATACAATGCATTAATACAATTATACAACTCATTTATCTTAAGTATTGAATTTAAGTACATCTTCAAACACATACACACTATACTACAGATTGCTGAAAGTAATCGTTGAAGTAAGCATATACTGCATATATGCATGCTCCAGTTAAACAGACTACAGTTTACAGCAGGGCATTTGTACCACTGGTATATCATTTTTAATTTAATGTAAATATTAATGAAGAAATAACAGTATTGTACAGTTGTGAATTGTATTATAGGAACTCATAAGCTCTGACTACAGTCCAATATTGGGCTCTTACTGTTGGTTTGTGCTACAGACTAATGCATGCATACTTGCTTTTACAGTTAGGATATGCATGCTCAGTTTGATACAAAACTATAAAACACAAAAAAAACTATCTTTAACTTTTAATGCCACAATAACACTTCTCTTCTGCTGCATACATGTCGCTTCCTTCCCTCAGTCTCTCCAATCCAGTAATATGACCTTGTACATTGAACTCATGCTCCCTGGCAGCTTGGGAAAGAACAGAAGTGCATTACGTATACCAGTCTTGCCTACATTAAGCTTTCTAAGTCTTACAAGTACTGTCGTAATTTCACACTAACACAGCTGTGGGATGTCCACATCCCAATTTCTTCCAACCAACAGTTGTCCTTAGTGATGCAGGGATATTGGCTGCCTTGCTGCAGAGACAAGGTGATACATCAGCCCCCCCCCTCACTGCATGTCCATCCGTGGGTGTCATGGATGACGGCGAGGTGGTGGGAATTTAGGGCATAACCAAAATCTCTCTCCTCTTCAGCACTGTGATGCTGATTCTGCAACTCCAGGGTCCTTCAATCTCATCAGTGACCCCAAACAGCTTGGATAAAACCAGGGTACGCATGCCACGTTCAGTAGACCCTTTGAATGAGCAGTTGCTTTCAAGAGTAGTTGTGTCAGTTGTGGGGGGGGGGCAAAATAAAGTAGGAAGACTACAGTAGCAAGGAGCTGGAAACAGCAAGAATAAGGTTAGTGCAGGTAGGTAGAAAGACAAAAAGAAACAGTAAATCTCACCAAGCATGTGCCTGCAAGACAGTAATTTGTTTGGTGTTTCATTGTGCCCCAAGCACTTGACTGGATGAATACATTTAAACAGTCTCATATCCAAATTGGAGATAACTGTGAAATAATTCACTGTAATATACAACCTAAAAAGACAGAACATTTGACCATTTCCTGCATAGATACATTTGATAAAGGTATATATCCTCTCCATCAGTATTCTTCTATGTTGCTGTTATGTTACTTTTGAACAAAGGGGGAGGAGTTGATGGAGCATAGTGACTTCCGTGATTAAGACCTTTTCCTTACAGCACTAGGATATAGGTTTCAGTACTGGCCTTTGGTCATTGTGTGCATTGAGTTTTGTCTGGGCTCTCCGTGTCTATCTATGTATTCTCTGAGCACTCCAGTTTCTTTTCACTTATCCAAAAACTTGCTGTTTGAATAGTTACTCTAAACTATATACATATGTTGCATTTACTCTTTGACCTCATAGACTGGGTCATTATTGAAAAAGGTCTAAGATCAGTTTATTTACTCAGTTAACAAACTAAAATTAAAAAGAGCTATGATCTGGAACACATGATGGATAAGGTGTAATGCTAGAAGCTTAGAAAAAAGGAGAAGAACTTCAAATATATGCAGAATCAGATGGGAATGACACAGTAAGTGTAAACACAGAACAACAGTACAACAAATAAGGATATAGGGTACTGGTCCTTAGGGTATTTAGGAATGACAGGTCATATAAGTTTAGAGAATGAGTGTGGGCATTTGTATGGAAAGAGTTGAAGTGCGACTGAGAAAAATGAAGAGAGGTTTACTGTAAGGACAGGGAGCAGAAGGGGATGGTAATATTAATTATTGGGGGGGTTATTTTGAAGGAATAAATGGGGAAAAGTAGTAGGAATGATACAACTTATATGCCTAAAAATGTGAACATGAAATAAGATTTTGTCCTGGAACAGACACAGAGGATGTGGTTACAAAACAGGAAAACAGTAAAGGTGATGTAAATCTACGTGTGCATAATTATAGTGCTACTGTGCTAAAGGGTGAAACTGTGGATGGTATACAAGAACAATTCATCCAGCAGGTCAAGGACCCATCTTGGAAGTGAAGAATATTACATAGTGTGTTAAAATGGGGGCTGGATGGTATGGGTCTAGTGGGTTTAAGAAAGCATTTTCTAGAAAAGATATCTGAAGTTTCTTCACTAATACACTCAAAAGAAGAAATAATTCATTTTTTCAGTACTTACATTTAATGTACAGTAAATGCTACAGAACAACTTAGAGGCCTAAGGTAAACTTCCTATTTTAATACTGTTG
This sequence comes from Protopterus annectens, assembly GCF_019279795.1. Taxonomy (NCBI): domain Eukaryota; kingdom Metazoa; phylum Chordata; order Ceratodontiformes; family Protopteridae; genus Protopterus; species Protopterus annectens. The sequence goes on along the minus strand of NC_056731.1, from coordinate 36,180,539 downwards.
TGTAGCAAACTGAGAAGTTACCACTAAAGGAACAGGCACACAAGTTGAAATAATAGACAAGTGATCCCTGATGGTTAAATAAACCAGATACTGAATAAAAAGGTTACATATTCTAGGACTTTAGCAAGTAGGCAAGAAGCAGATCAAAACTTTTATTTTCACCACAAGGGAAACCTGTTCCTTACAAATGTTATGATGATCTTGCATTTGGTGTCTTAACTTCCTTTAAAATAGGCAATACATCTGGATAAAAATATGTTTTTTAAAACTAACCCATGATCTTCCAGACAGCTGGATATAGGGACTTGTGAATGAGGTATAGAACTTTGCCTTGTTTTTGAGGCAAAATGCCACTGATGTTGAGAAGAGGCAAGGTTAATGGAGCAGCCAGATGGACATTTGCTTTAGAAATATACAGCAAGGCTGTCTGAGCCAATATGAAGCTTTTAGAATTAAGTTTACCTTTTTATTATCTGTCAAACATTCTTAAAACTGCAGACAGCATCTTTTAGATACCCTAATATAACAATATTTAATAAGCAGTTATACTGTAGAAAATGAAGTTGCAATTTATTCTGTGAGATAAAAAGTAAGTGTTATATTTTTTGATATTTTCTTATTTCTCATCTGCCCATTTTATCTATATGCAAAAAAAAAACTCAGGCTTGAGAAACATCAAAAATAAACAAATTTTAATGTTCAAAGCTTTCAGGCATAGCCCTTCCTCAGTGCAAAATCAACAAATAAATCTTTTAATTTTTTTTTTAATTTGTTCATATCTTTTAAAATGTGAGTGGTTAATTTATTTTGTTGATTTTGCACTGAGGAATAGCTATGTCTGAAAGCTTTGCACATTAAGTTTGTTTATTTTTGATGTTTCTCAAGCCTGAATTTTTTTTGGATTTACTATAGTATACTTAAAGCTGAGTTAACCACTATAGTGTACCATCTTTGACATTTTATCTACATGGCCATGTTTCAGAAGGCTTTCATAGGCGATATGTGCTAGAGGTTTGCATGCAGTAGCAAAGCAAGGTGACCATTTGAAATGTCGGAATCCACTAGAGCAAGTCTTGAAAAATGGAGACTGAACGGACAAAAAATGGACTTACATATACTAAGTCTGATATGGCCATATTATGGAATGTTCTCTTTTCCCTGAGGTATGGCAATGGTATGGCAATCTTGGATTTGGTATAGATGCTTGGGGGGGCTTAACCCCAGACTGGGGGGGTGCAGGGGGGGCTTGCCTCCTGCAAAAAAGAAGTTTACCAAAGAAGAGTGATGCTTGAGACATGCTTTTGTCCGAGAATTTTGGCCTTTTTTCTGGCATGTCGGCACTCAGAATTTCAAATGCCAACATTTCAGTAATAAGCCGTAAAACAATTTAGGTCACCAAACTAATGTTTTCAGAAATAATGTTCTTTGTTTATGTTGTGGCCCAAATATTGCAATTTTTAATATCATCAACATTAAATTAATACAGTTTCTTGCAATACCTAGATGACAGCATATTTTACTGGGATTATGTGCCACTTTTGGCTCCAGTTATTACAGAAATATAATAACCTGTGTACTACTATACAGATCATAAGGTGTCCGGGCAGAGCATATATATGTGCCTTCTGTTTTCTGTGATGCCAAGACAGCCAATTGTAAGTATAAGCAAGATGGAGACATCCTTAACAATAAAATATAGCACAAATAAACATCTGCTCCTATAACAGACTGACAGCCCATCAGTTACTCTAATTTGCACACACTGAATGCCAGGATAGGCTTCACCTCATCCTTGACATGATGTGGATGGAACAGGTATTAGAAAATGAATGTGTGAATAAACACTTCTTTCTGCAGTAAAAACAATACATTGTGAGAGCTGAAACAATAAATAATAGCTCCATGAGGTTCTTACTTCACAATGCTGAAAAATGTGTGACATGTTTAAGAACACATAACCTAGTAGAAAATATACAAAGTATACATGCTGCAAAATCTCTCCTTGGGAAACTAAGTAAAAAGCTGTAAGATGTAGGTGAATGCCTAACATCTCAGAGGCTGAAGTGGTAGTTTTACTGAGAGAAGGACTGCTGACTAGCCCTCCATTTTTTGGTCACCTAGATGAGTTCCCCAAACACAATCTGAAAGATTTATTTTCAAGATCTGATTGGCACAGGACTAATGTCAATCAGATGGTCCTAGACTTAATTAAAGACTTTGTTTTGTGCAGTTTGTCAATTTTGTCCTGTAAACATGACAGTGGTTATCCTGGGCATGTGCCCAATGGTTTTAGGAAGGTCACTGCTGTAAGCCTTTTTTTTTTTTTTTTGATAAAATAAATTCCACTATCACTTGTACAATGTTCTGATGAATTAAACTGACACAAGCTTCTGTATTTAGAAAGGATCCCAAAACCTTTTTTGTTAGTATATTAAGCACTGAAGTCAGAGTCACAAGCTTTCTATGCTTTCATCCCTTGTTAAAAGTTGCATGATGTTCAGAGTTAACAGTGATGCAGGTCTCCCCTAAGCAAAGCACTTAAGGTACATTTGATACCTGCAAGAGAACTACTTTGTTACCATCTCTGTGGAAATAATGAGAAAAACCCAAATCAAAAACAATACATATTTTAAATGCCACCACAATACTATAAAATGCCAGAAAATAATATATATTCTTCAATCTCAGATCCTGGCCCAGAAAAAATGATTGGCAAAGTATCCAAACTTAGTGAACCGTTTCCTTTCAGTGGCAAAAAAGGGCTGACTTGGGTACAAGGTAAAAACTGCACACCTTCATGAAAATCTGACTGCTAGAAAACACCAGGGCATATAACCAGCATCCAGTTTTGGCTTTATCCCAATTGTATTGCAATTTCCTACAACAATGATCATTATGAAAACCTGCATTATCTTTTGAGTACTTGGAAAATGTGTATTACTTTTCTGCTCATACAGTCCACCTTCTGTTATCATGTAATGGTGGTAGAGCTTGCTCTCTTGTTTTACATGACGTGCTTTGCCTGTTACTTGAAATATTGCTCTTGTAAATGTACATTCTGAGTTGAGGAGTACACTCTTTATTGTAGTGTTGTTGGTTCACTGACTTTGTAAACCTCCCAGGTATTAGTAGTTTGTGTTCACACTGTGCACATCTGTTCTGCTAAGAATATTCACTGAAAATATGGGTGCCATGCTGTAATGACTGGGTATTTCACTGTTAATTGTGGGGTATTCTGTAGTACAGTGCTTAGAGTGGTCATGTACTACTGTGCTTTTCAGATGACACCATGATTTGAGCCAATGCCCCTTGGTAGCAGCCAACAGTCATGATTATGATGAATACGATGTTTGTAATGCACCGTCTATGTTATTCCATACTAGCATACCAGCTGTTATTAGTTATGTGAATAGTGACTACATTGTGTTTCCTCATACCTCCATACAGGCACCTTATTCACTACCTCCATCCTTTGAGTTGGGGGATGAAAAGGCTACACTTTTCACCGCTGTCTCTGGAAAGACTGCATCTACTGGCAGCCCAGTTGATGCCATGTAGTTTACTCAGCATGGTCATTGAACGTGACATCAGTCCATGCCATCCTGCAAAAGTACTAATCCTCTTGTGAAGGTAGTGAAGGACAAGGACATCAAGAAGGACTGAACAGCATTTTTGTACCCTTAAGGAATGTTGTTTTGACTCTGTAATACATCCATTGGTAACTGTCTGGCTGCAGTGGTAGGTACAACCCAAAAATGTGGTTCCTCAAGATTTTTTCTCTGCTGAGAGAGAGACTGCAGAGTGTACAATATGAATCCACATGGTTGGTAAGGTACTTGCCATAGGTAAAGATGTGGTAACATCTCAATCTAGCTACCATTCCTGTTTGCAGAATCTGATCCCAGTGGTAACTGATGCTAGTGTGGTATAACTGGTAGAATGACTGCCACAGTACCTGACAATTCTAGGCTCTAACTGCATGTTGGGACTGGGGTTATACATCAAACAGTGACATCTGAATGCAGCACCAGACGCTGTGCCATCTTTTGGATGAGAAATAACACTACCAGCCTGCTGCTATTCTCCTGGATGCCTACGTGGATGTTAAGGAACACAAGGGTTTGGGAAATTAAATGAACAAACCTTAAGGATTGAATGCACTGGATATTGTGGCAGCCATGAAAACGATGAATGCTGGAAGGAGTTATAACAGAGGTTTAGTAGTGACAGTGATAAAAGAGTAATATGAATGGGGAGATGTGCTGCAGTTCTGTATAATAACAAGTAAATGAATACAAAATGGTAGGCATTGTAAAGTATTACCTATGGAAAGGAAATGGAAAATAAAAATAAAATGACAATTAGTAGGGAAAATAGACTGATTAATATATTACAACAGATAAAATGGTTCCAATACCTTTCCATATAAAACTGTTCAATTATTTTCATGTGTGACATTGTTTTATGCTTTACTATTCATTTTCCTTCCATTTTCCATTTCTTCAGCTTTCTGATGGTGTTTTTAATATCAGAAGTTACCTGTTTATACTTCCAACTATTCCATGTTCTTGCCTGTTTTATAAAATACCTAAACAAAAAAATTAAACTACCTTTTATATTTGTTGTAGCCTCATCCATTCCCTCACCTACCAAGCCATGCTTACTATACATTCCTAAAGATACCACTAAGTGAATTCTATTCATACTCTCTTTCTCTTTTTTCCATTACAAAATATTTCAATTTATTGGACTCAGCTTATTTCTCTATACCAAAAAGTAACCCAAACAGCTTAGTCCAATCAGTAGAATATAAACGAAACATATGCATGCACTGATGGGCGCACACACATAGGAATACACACACACACACACACACACACACACACACACACACACAATATATATATATATATATTCACATATGTACACATGTACGTATACACACAAACATGCATAGTTATATCTACCCACCAATTCACACTGATCCAAACCATCCTTTTTGATAATGAGATTGGGTTCTTCTAAAATGCAACTGATTCCCCAGCCTTTCCTAAAACATGAATCCAGTATATCATATCTGAATCTCTACATAATCCAGTAATTTAGCATTTCTACCTCAGTTTCCTTAAAAATTCAAATTCCTTTTACATCTCCTCTATTTATTTGTAGTCCAAACCATATCAGTTACATATATGGTCTTTTTCACAACCTCTTGCTTACCTGAATTTTTCACTAAGATTACAATCTCATATGCATAAAGGTGAGCCCATGGAAAGACCAGTCCTCACCAATTTCCACTTCCCAAAATATGAACAATCCTTGTCAGTCAACAAGTTTATATATCATCCAAAAAACAAGTTCATTGTGAATCAATGCTTAATGTCTATACTTTGTTCTTTTCTTTCCATTAATATTTCTTTTATCATAGATGGCTCATAAACTTCCATTATGAACTTCTAGAACACTCCTCAAGGCTTATTAGTATAAGATAACAAGTAATAATTCACAATCCGCACAAGTTACATGATCAGACACATTTAATTACCTGTACATAGCACATAACCATGTGAATCAACCCACTTAACATATTCTACAAACTCTCTTTACCATATCAAACATCTGCCTATATCCTCCCTCTGCCATTACCTCTCCATCCAAACATTCTTAATCATGGTTTTATACTAACTATATAGTTTTGCTAGAATTCCATAATTTGTGCTCAACAAAACTGCAAATGTCCAGTTTCTTTAAGTATTCCCTTTCTCTTTCTTCCAATATAAACATTATTCTGTTATTGTTACCCACGTAATTACCCCACATTATAACACTCATTTGAAATGTCTATCTATAATTTAAAATGATCCCTTTACACAACTTCACAAAATTCAATAGTTATCCCATCCATTCCTGAATATCTGAGTCTAAAAAACTAAGTTGATAACATTTTCTATTTCTTCTTACACTTTGTCTTTTGCAATCATTTCATCCATATCTCTTGCTGACTCAAGTATATGGCTCAAATTTACCCTCCTACACCCCTTTTTCCCATTTTCCAGAAAATTCTTGAACATGCTAGCTACTCCATATCTTTCTTAGCCTCATCTTTAAACTGGTTTATCTGCCCTATGATGCTTTTTAGAGATTTTGTGGAACCTTCATCCTTCAGAATCTTGGTCTGTAAAGCACCTTCTATTACACTCCATTATGATTTCACCTTTTATTTAAACTTTGTATTACATTTCTACAAAATATGTCAGTTCACACAAGTAATAATATATGCAGATAATATTGTACCACATAAAACAGCAACAAGCATTCCATACAGCATGCAAGCTATTATTAATAACTATATATTCCTTGTTAAATAAACCTTAAACAACTATGTCCACTACACACAAAGTGCATTTAATATTTCAAATGAATCAGTCATACTTCGTGAAAGAATATCATTTACAATTATTTCAAAAGATTTTTATACTCAGTATTACTGACTGCTTATATACTTTGTTTAATAATGATGATATTTATTCCAGTATTTATAATTAATTGACATTCTTTTTATTATTAGAAAAATCGCATTCCTTCTTTTTCATACATAGTACTGGTTATGTTTATCATTTCGGTAAAAGGAGGCAGTACTGATTTTTTCGAATTGCTTACAATTGTTTTTCTAGCAATACTGATTTCTTCCTTTTTTTTTCAATTGTTTTCCTAACAATGGTCAAGAGTACATAACAGGTATTTTTTGTTGTTTTCTTTATTAACATACAGTGTGAACAAGGATCATTAAACCATACAAAGTGCATAGTTACCTTAAAATTATCAGACCACATTGCTAGGGTGAATAACTGAACTATGAAACAAAGCTTATGTAATAGCTCACAAAAATAAAATAAAAAATATGTTGCTGGTATATACTGATTCCTTTATTGCATCTCCAAGTTATATTATTTGTTTTATTAGACTTTCAGTTTTACAAGCAATATTAAATGCTTAGTTTAAACATTTCCAAGTGTAAATCCTCCAAAACAAAGACAACATTGCTTTGCCATCTGACACTAATATTGTGATCTTAATGATGTCAAAGAAGTTAGGATAATTGGCGTGATATAAAATATCCTATCTAAATCATATAATGGTTTTACATTTTACGTTCATGTATGTATGTATGCATGTACGTATGTATGTATGTATGTATGCGTGTATTTATTTATTTATTTACATTTGCTTAGTGGGAATTAAAACATTTTTCAGTGGAGGCCCGGTGAGAAAAGCTCCATGGTTACATATGCAAAGTTACTGTGACAAAGTGCAAAACATCTATAAAAGCAAAAGCATTTCTAGGGTTATAACAAAAACATGTCAACAGTTCAACAATGAAATGCAATCCACATAAAGTCAATGCTTTATAAACTTATATAAATACAGTTTTTGAATTAGGTCTCCAGTACACATACATTAAAGTGAATCTTTTGAGTAAAATTAATGCAATGACAGTTATAATGGTTGCACTGTGCAATAAATCCCATATTAACAAATACTGTGCATGTACGACAACGTGCTGGGCCAGAACACCAATATCAAAAAGAAAATGGCCAGCACTTAGTATCAGCGCAAAATCTTTTATTATGAAAAAACACAGAGCGGTTTCAGCAAAACATTGCCTTCTTCATTGTAGTGCGCTGATACTAGGTGCTGGCCATTTTGTTTGTGATGTACTATGCAATACACATACCTTAAAGGAATATTTTTTACAAATGCAGTTTTGGAGATAGATAGGCACTCAACGTGAGGGGATAATTATAACTGGGAGCACAAGTTGGGCTGATAAAAGTGTGAAAGAACATACAGAAAGAGAGACGATGATACATTGCTGTGTTGTGGAAAGAAGATCCTTGGATAAGAATAAAGAAGAAGATCAGCATGAGACAAGATAAAGATCAAGTTCTGTGCATGATGAGTTCTTGAAAATATATATCAGAAGATATGCAGGCGAAGTTATGTGATGGCCCGAGAGATATGCTTTTGGGATAAGTATCTGAACACCTTGAGAAGGTCAGTGATGTATTAGAGCACATTCTGCAGATGGGTAAAAGGAGTGATTCTGTGTGAGAAATGTGCTGCAGTTGGATGCAGCAGTACACCATTGTGTAGGGACAGGAAGAAGGAGCGTGTAGAGCTAGTCAGGTGGTTTGGAGCAGTGACATTGTCATGTGTCAGGAAGAAATGAATTTGTATTCTATTTGAAGGTTTTTGGTGCATTTATTTGGTAAATGAAAGTTGATAGGGAGTTTCACTATTTTGCAAGCAAACAGTAAGTTCCCATGAGAGCTGTATGAGGAGATTCCCATTGCCAGGCATTTTTCAGATGAATGAAGAGTATGAGAAAGGATATACCAGTACAGTAGACTGCTGAGACAGCAACAGGCTTGTGGATCATGGAGGATGTTTGAGCTATTTTTACTTGGCTGGGTTTGAGGTAGTTGGAGAAATTATGCCAGTTTAGACATTTGAGAGCTACACAGTGATATATTCTGTTGGGAAGCCTGATGACAAACTTTGTGGTCTTTTGTGTATGATTGCTCACATTCTGATTATAGATTGGTAAAGACTGTAGGGTTATATGTCAGGAGAGGGATAAGGTAGGCAGCAGCAGTGACAAGCCTAGCCATGCACGCCAAACCATTTGGGTCCCAAGTATCATGGGCATCTTTATAGGGAGAACATGTTAGTAGGGAGATAACCAAGGATTTGTGTGGGAGGGGCTGTTAGGATAATACTTTTCTTATTGACAGCCTCTGTCCATGAAGAACATGAGGGCCAGACCGGCATGTAAATTTATGATTTCCAATCCAATTTTCAAGATTTTCTTTGAATAGGGTCAGGGAAGAACTCTGTTTTACATGAGTGGGAAGCCTATTTCGTAGTGCAGGGAACCTTTTGAGACACATATTTGTCTCTCCAGCATGTTCTATTTATCTCACAAACAAAGTTTGGATTCCTGCAGCTAGCATTTCTGGTGTTGTTTGTTCTGTGCATGTGCAACAAATCCATCATGGCCAGGTCTGAGGAAGTCCTGTAAGCCAGGCAAAGACCTCCTCAGCAGCCTGTAGGAGACTGAATAGAAAGGCAGAGCCTTTAAGTGATCACTGTAGAAAAAGGTATTCATACCATGAATTCTCCTGGTGAGAAACCTTTGTGGCCTTTCCAACTGTTGCAAGTGTCTAGTTAGATACATAACATGACAAAGAATGATTTTCTTATTACCATATCTACATGTTGGTCAAAGGCCAGTTTGCTGTATACATATGTTCCAAGATCCCTTACTACTTAGGGGTATTTTATCAATGTAGTAATTAATTTAGGTTGGCAGTTTCCCAAAGGGCATTATAATGCATTTTTGGCACTGAGTTTTAGGCCATGGCTTTGGCACTAGTCATTTGTGCGTGTTAAACTCACAAGATGCTGATGTCTTAGGGGAATCTATAATAGCTCCCAATTTACAGTCATCAACAAACTGGGTGCCATTAGATGACGGAAAGGTTAGTGGTTTGACTAGTGTTGATAGTGGTTTAGGAGTGAAGAGCATACGTTTTTTTGGGGGTAGGACTAGGTTGGATATCAGAAGCCAGGTCTCCACAGCTGTAAAGGACTGTTCAGTGACTTTCTGAAGTACTGAGATAGAGGGAGATGAACCAATGATGGTGGAGTCATTTGTGTACTGGATCAGAGTGGAGTAGCTTACTGTGGTGGACAGATTGTTGATGAATATATTGAAGAAAAGAGGGTCATGGGGAGATTCTTGTGGGCACAAACTGGAATGAGGAAGAATGCAGAGGAGGCTTGTAGAAATTTTATGCAGAGTTCTGTGGTGAATGTAAGATTTGAACCACATGATGTCTTTTTCAGATAAGCTTATCACTGAAAGTCTGTGAAGGAGAAGGTGGTGTGAGAAAGTATCAAAGGCTTAAAGAGTTCAAGGGATACTGAGGAAACTAGATTTCCATTCCTATGGGCATTTATACTGTTGAGAAATGAGAAGAGAGCTGTGGCTGTGTTATGAGAAGCCTGGAAGCTACGTTGCCATGGTGAGAAGAAATTATGGTTGAGGAGGTAAGCTGGCAGATGTGAGTGAATACAGGTCTCTAAAAGTTTGAGAGGGGTGATAGAATAGCTAACGGGTGAAGTTAAAATATCAGGGAATGGGCCAATTTTGTGTAGTGGAAGGGTGAATGACTTTTTCCCAAATGGAGAGTAAATATGCTTCCTGGATTGATCTGTTATTTAAGATCAAGACAGGTAAGCTAAACATTCAGCTGCTGGTGTTAGATACTTTTTGGAAGTTATCTGGAGTTGTGGCAGTGACTTGTTTTATTGTTTTTTTTTTTTTTTTTAATGGTACTGATCAATAGTTTTGATGGGAACTGGTTTGAAGTCAAGAGTATTTTCAGGTTGGCATGTGGGAGCTGGGTCTATAATGTGGCATACCTCTCAACCTCTTACTGTAATAAATTTGGACAAAGCTTAAAATTTTGGGGGGGACAAAGGCTCAAAACTAGGGTCCAATTTTAAATATGGCTGTTATAAACTTAGAAAGTTGCTAGAATGAAAGGTTTTGTATTAGCATGCATTTTCTGAATGATATGAAGTCTGTAACTCAAATTAATTTAATTATTTAGTGACTTCAATCCTCAGTGATTTGCCAGAAAAACACAAATTTTATGAGGGACAGACCAAAAATATGAGGCAAAAATCTGTACAGTTGAGAGGTATGTAATGTGGTTAGAGTTTGAAAGACAGCAGTATTGATAAAGTGTGTGTTGAAGGAGCAAACTACGTTGAAGTTTAATTCAGTAATTAGAGATTTATGTTGAGAGGGTTTGCCTGAGTTTAAAAAATTGGAAATGGTAAACCAGGACAATTTGGGGAATCTGGTGTGGTGGTTCTGTTGTGAGAGGAAATATTTGTTTTTGTCTGAATTTAGATGAGCTTCAGCTTTACTATGAAAGTGATAGTAATGCTGGTGGTTGATTGTGGTCTTATCATTTCACCCGGTGTTCCATGCTTTATCTCATAGGCATATGTGTTATTTGTTAAGTACAGGAAGCCTAGCAGCAGTGGCAGATTTGACTTGTATCTGCCTGAGTGGAGCAAGAGAATTTAGAATGTTTAGAAAAGTATTGTTAAAGTGGTGGACAGCTTTATCTAGTGGTAGGAGCTTTAGTGAACTCCAGATGTAAGCCTGAAGGGAAGCAAGGAGTGAATCCTTGTTGAAGTCAGCATGATTCCTGATTGGCTTGTAGGGTGCTGACTTGCTGTGTTTGGGTAGGGAGTGGAGAGCAGATAGTGGTCACTTAAGGCATCTCATACAACACCTGCATGACTTATGTTGTTTGGGTTTATTAGTTAGGATCCAGCCTGGTACTGATGATGAGCCTGTGGATTTACTGTGTCTAGAGGTCATCATCATCATCATCATTAACCGCATGTTTCCCATTTTCTGCATGGGATCAAGGCATCATATCAACTGTAACCACCTCTCTCTATTCGATGCCACACTCCTACCTTCTTCGACACTCATGCCTGGTGGTTGCAGGGCTTCTCTCATACAATCATCCAACTCTTTACTGGATGTCCTTGTTTTCACTTGCCTTCCTCCTGTCTGTCCCAAATCTCCTTTACCAGATTGTGTTTTGCTTTTCTACACATGTGCCCAAACCACCGTAGTTTGTTCTGTTTTACCTTCTCTGCAATTGGAACTACTTTGCAAGCTTTTGCTCTTATGTCCTTATTTCTTCATCTGTCCCTCAGTGTGCATCCTCACACACATTTCAAGCAATTCATCACTGTCACCTCTAGCTTTCTTAACATCTCTGCCTTTACTGTCCAGGTTTCTGTACCATACAGTAGTACTAGTCACATCACTGTCTTGTACACCTAACTTTTCAGCTTATTTTGCATTATTCTGACATATACTACACCTGACACTCTGTGCCAGTTGGCTGCAGCCCCTCTAATTCTAGCTTTGACCTCTTCATTCAGACTTCCCTTCTCCAAAGCCAGACACTTGAAGCTGTTAGTCTGTACCACTATTTTCCCTTCTGTCTCAATTCTCAGTGTGCTTTCTCTCCAATCAACTTCCAGATTTTCAGCCTAGTTTCTGTTGACCTTATAGCCATCTCTGACCACTGCTTGCAGCTGACTCTGGCAACCAGTGGTTTAAGCTGTGGTTAGACTGTTTTACTGGGGATGACTTTGCAAGGTGGAAATCTAACTGAGTTGCATGTTGGCCACTCCTGTGTGTGATATTTTGACTGGTTCTCTTTCAGAACCATGTGTTGGCTACTATCAAGCCATTTGCCAGACGGAAGTCTAGAATGGCTTCTCCTTTATTCCTATTGCCCCACCCACTTGGACCAAGGCAGTCCTCATATCATGTTCTGTCTGTCCTGATATGTGCATTTAGGTCACCCATTCTGAACACCATTTCATATTCTCATGCAATGTCTATTAGGTCCAATAGGCTGAAATTATGAATGCTGCTGGAGTCTGATTACCATGAGTCTGTGACTAATTCTGAAGACATTCCTCACTGCCTTCTGAAGCCTCTCCCTCACCATAATTCCAACACCATTCCTAGCCTGTCCTACTCCTGAGTAGTAGACTCTGGATTCCAAGTGGCTTTACTGCACTGCCAGTCCATCTTGGATCCTAAATACACTGTCCTTCCATCTTGGATCCTGGATACAAAGGATGTCCAGTCTCCTCCTTAACATCCTACTCTGTCCTGTTAGTATTTACATTGAGTGTTTGGCAGTTTGATTAGTTTTATGTTCAGTGTTCGCTCAACAGGGCTATCCCAGGAAACCAAAACTATGCATTTTACCTAAACAGGCCCTCAACCAATTTAGCAATGACAAATTTTAGGTGACATTAGTCAACGCAATGAAATCACCTAGAGGCATATTTTACACTATCGTGTGTCTAGCCCTGTCACAACATGCAGTCTCTGATCAGTGTTCTCCCATCTTTAGGATACTGCGCACTACAATAAATGTCCAAAGCAGTTGGTCTATACAACTCTTCCTCTACAGTTCACCATGTAGAGTCTGTGCTGCTACCCACAGCTTCTGTCTTTGGTGAGTCTGAGGTGGAAACACTCAGCATATTTTCTGGAGGTGGGAGGAACCCCACAGAGACAAAGAAAGAACATGCAAACTCCAAACAGGCGTTGGCCAGAGGTCAGAATCAAATCTTGCCCATAGCAGTCAAAGACCTTAACCATTATGCCAACTGGTCTCTCCATTACTGTGGAGAGAAGCTACGTTGATTAACTAAGTGAAGTTAAAAGGTTTATACAGAGAGGTTGATTTGAGAGTGTTGTGGAAGACCAATTCATGTTTCCATCATTTAGGATGACAGTTTCAAGTGGTATATTGGAGACTAACCAGGAGATAATATCTTCTAATATGCTATGGTTAGAGAACCTAGAGGCTGGGATGTAGAGGACTATAATGCAACTAGACTAGGCTTCATTAATCTTTAGGATAGAGATCAAGAAGTCTGCTTTTGAGGAAGATGGAAGTTTTTTATGGAGATTATTTGCCACCCACTTGTATTAGCTTGAAATGTCCTGCAAGGCTCCTGATCTCCTTAGAGGTTAGACAAGCATCAGATCTCTGTCTTGTTCTTTCCCTGGAATAAAAGAGTGGATTAACCCTAGTAGTGACATGAAACCATTCTTGAACTTGGTCGACAGAGGTGCAAACAAATGCCCTACCTCTGATCTACTGGGTGTGTTACCAGAAGCATTTTGCTGTCAATAATATTATTTTTTGATCCATTATGTTACACTTCTTATTACTGCACATTACTTCATGCAAATATTACCATTTTAATGATTATAAATTACTTGTCCATCTGAGGTTATGGTACTTGAAACTATTTCCCCTCTCTGAGATATAACAAATCACAGAGTTAACATAAAAAAGTAGCATGAGTATACATGGGGGTCTAGATTCCAATAAAGGGGTACAGAGGACAAAGACATCTAAGAAAAAAACTGTTTTGCATTCTTTTGGCCCCACTGCCTGCCTACCATCATCCCCACTCTCAGATAACTGACCTATTCATTCTTTTTTCACTAGTGTAAGAGATAGTCAACAGAGTTCAACACAAACCAGCCACCAGGAGTTGGACTGAACCCAGCCTCATGTGTATGCTTGCTCACATCCAAGGGGTTGACATGCAGTAGGCCTTTGTGATATACGCTGCACCTCCATGTGACAGGACCAATTGGCTCTGTCCCCATTTGCATACAAAAACCTCTGCATGATACCCAGTTTATTCTGGGGATTATACTGTGGCAAGTGCTCATAAGCACATGCCCCTCCCCTCCACTCAATCCCAAATAGACATGAGCAGGCTTAAGCCTCATTTTCTTCTTTCTCCTCTCCTATGCCATGCTGCTCACCTTAGTCATAGTTAGGGTTTTATCCTACTATATCAGTGGAGCTGGAACCCTCAAAAAATTGTTAGTGGCATCACAGCACATTTTGAGATCTGTCATAGTTTTTTTCATATTGGTGGCACTTGTAGTTAAAGAGTGTACACTTCTAAGAGGAGGACTGAAGAATTTTTAAAAGAAGATGTCCACACTGGAACATTCATTTTTACCTACAGATCAGGCAACATTTAACACCCTCCCTAAAAAAATCTTCTACAAACTCATCTTCTGCATGATTAATATCACGTCTTGAAAACAAACTTCTCTCTCCCCATTTTTTATATCCATCCTATCAATGTTAGCCTTCAAAAGAAACCTTTTATGCTGTTGAAAATAACTTGAAATGGGTTGAAATCCCCCCAAGCCTTCACTTCTTTCTTTCTTTCTTTCTTTTTTTCTGTTACTGTTTCTCTTATCTCATTTCATCCAACAAAGCTCTGGATGTTTGCACTGTAACTTCTAATGGCAATGCGCGGGGCTTAGCCTTTTTGATAGAATCAAAGTATGTCCTCACATTTCAAACAAATATTCATATCTCTGGAATGATGTGTCATTAAAGAAGTGTAAATGGCAAAATCTTCAGCACAAAGTGTTGTTATATTAGTAGTATTCTTTAGTTTCTATGTTTTAATCTGGATTTTATAAGCCACAGCAATAGAGAAGCTATTACATTTGTAATATTTTATAAACAACTTACAATATCTCAGCAATATCTCAGTCAAGTTACAGACATACTATTAAAAGTATTTTGGTCATCCAGTTGAGAGCTTTCATAGGAGGGTAAGTAGTTCTGTCTGTGCTACTTGGTTGTCAAGATATTTAGAAAAGTATGACATTTAAGACAATACAAATAAATATCATATCAGCAATTAATATCTCTTTTCCTGCTATAAACAGAAGTCAAATATCAACACATTTGTGTTTGCCACTGTATAAGCTTTAAGAAGAAATGTTTTATTACATTGTATGTAGCATGGTTTTAAATTTATTAATGCAAATATGAACAATCAATATTTGATACCTACAGGTGTCAGTAGGATGTAACTGCAGAAGCACCTACAGGTGTCATCCAGCTGTAATGAGTTATGGAAGCTTTCTCATTTATTCACCTTGCCCCCATCTCTTGCTTTGTTCTTTCAATCACTCAAGTAATTTAAGTCTATTTTACACTGAAACCAAATCATCTTCTTTCAGTTTGTGAGTATGATCCTTTACCTTTTTTTCTTTATTTTTTTTTTTACTTTTTCTTCCTGATGCTCTCTTTCATTCTGTATACCTAGGTAAGTTGTTAGCAGGAACCAATTTGCACAATTGTCCTTTATCTACTATTTTATAATTTGTTTTCACAGAATCATCTGTCCAAAAGCAAAACCTTTCTCCTCGTCTTGTATATTTGTACTCACATTTTTGCTTATTTTTCTGTAGAGTGTCCAGTGCTGCATCTGTGGAGAATATTCTTTGAACAGGGTCAGAAACAACTTGTAGAAAGTTATGATTACTGTAGGTACTGCAGTCACATGATTGCTTGGTATAAGAGGCAGTTATTCACTGTAGGAAATATAAGAAAAGCCTTTTCCTGAAATGCTTCAACAACTACAGACAACACTTTAGTGAAGAGCCCTAGTGCTGAAGACACCCAAATCAACAGATTTTACCAAAAACAGATGCTCATCAGCATCAATCTGGAGAAAGCAGTTGTTTGAATACAAAGCGATGATGTGCCAAAAGGTGTCCATCATATTCACTGACATTATCCAGGTACCGTGTGGCACTACAGGTATGAGAGCCAGAAGAGCCACCATTTACATGCAATGTGTTGTGTGAAGTTTCAAAGGCTCAGAATGGGATGGACACTGGCTATCACCTCCTGAATCAGAAAAGGATGAGAGGAAAACTTGTCCTAATTCTGAGAATATGACAGAAACTACGGTCTCATTTTAGGAGTAGAGTCTGACCCCATTTCAATAATTGTACTGAGACCAGCTAGCTTCCCAGGCAGGCTATGTCTAACTGAGGATTGATGAGCTCTATGGCATGTAAGATAATGACATATCTAAAACATCCCAAAAGTAACCACATCCAAAAGTCACTGGTCACTTGTGAATGCCCCCCAAACTAAAAACAGCTCGGTGACCCCAATCCCCATAACAAGTACAAACCAGAGTAAGAGCTGCGGTGGACAAATCCGCAGAGCCACTCTCTGGAGACATTTCACTGGTAAAGGGGAGACAAGACCATGTGATGCTTTTGCATCTTTCTGAGATGGTGAGGTGGGTTCTTCCTCTTTTGGTTTGGTCAGGTCTAGTAGAGGTCACTGCCTGAAATTCCTGTACATAAGGTAAAGATCTAACTGTTTTACCTTTCCAAAATGGTGGTACTAATACTTTTGCTATTTGTTTATTGAAAGATTTCTGTACTTTCCCCAACATATCAATCCTTCCGTGCCCCACATTCCTACAAGAATATAACCAATTGTGTTTGAAGGTGTATCATGAAAGTGGCATGTCTACTGATCACTGATTTAAACAGTTTCCATTTTTTGTCTTGCCTTCAAAACACTGAGGACTTTATATTTCCCAGATATCAATACGTGATCCAAAAGGGTATGGAAATCATCATAGTTTTACACTTCATTGTTTTTCTACCACCATTAGAACAAACTGATTTAACCTTTCAAACCTCATAGTGACTGTTTTGTCATGACATATACCTAAACTGATGTGACAAGGACCAGTGAGTGATTGGATAACTAACTACTCATGTGGTCAATTACCTCAATGATAGAACTGAAAGAACCCTAAATTTAATAGTGATTTACCTAGTGGGTTCCTCCTAGACAGTACCAGCACTGTTCCACTGTATCAGCATACCGAAAGGAGTCAATGTTCCTCTGTTAATTCTCTCAACAGGAACAAAGGACTAGCACTGTTCCCAAACTGGTTCCCAAGAAAGGGGTCACAGGCTCTGCAGAAGTCAGTAGTCTGTCAGTAGTCTTTGTCCCACATGTTACAAGGGTCAGTGGGCTGGTAGTAATTTTTTTCTTGGTAGACACACTGGGCAGATTGTTCGGCAGGTCAACACAACAGAGCACAGAGCTGCACAATGGTCCAACATTTAAATAGAAGTAGTTCCCACCAAAATGACAAGTAGATCACATGGGAAAGTCACATACACACTACCTATTTAGAGATGGCTAGGAATTATTGTCTCACTGATACTTCTCTCACCACAAACAAAACAGTAGCACTAACCTCAAGTTGGGTCATAAGAAGCATGTCACAGGCTCTTTCTCGAAGTCTGTAAAAAGGCTAAGAATAAATGACTAGCTATTTCTTCTCTCAGCACCAGCAAAACAGTAGCATTAATTCTAAGCTGGAATCTCAGAAGTGGTTCACAGGCTCCTGAGTGGTCTGCATTTTTATCCTAGATGTTACAGATTTGAAATTAAACTGGAGAAGGGGGTTAAATGCTCTAAGTATGGCAGAATGCACCTAGTGAATGCATAGGTATGAAAGGGAAAGTCACTAAAGTTTTATCTGTCTATACTGATGGCCTTCCTAATATAACCTTGAAATGATGACCACTGAAAAGTAGATGAGCTAAGACAAGGAGGAGCTTAAAAAATGTAAAAATCAGCATTATTTTTGGGGGGGACTTGTGAACTACTGGTTATAAAACACAGATGGGGTGGACAGTGCTTGGAAATTTTCAGAATAGTCACAGAGTAGCTTTGGGTTGCAAGTCTAACAGATTCAGCCACAATATTGCTTATTTTAAATAAAAATGTTATGTCTCAGCTCCTCCCACCCCTAGAGTTAATACTTTTGCAGCTAAAATGCAAATGTTTGCTAACTAGTATTAAAAGCTTCTTTTAAAATCCAAGTAAAAGTAAAATAAATTTAAAGTAAACTACAACAAAAAACAGCAAAAGACTAAAAACATGCATGCATTCTATAAACCATGTTAGCAAGTGTATGAGACATCTCATGCTTCAGCATTTTAACATAGTCACATGAGTGCATGTATGACTGTACAGGGTATTGTACTATCCCTGAGATTCAGAAAGGGTTATCAAGAGTACTGAGCCTTACCACTACCAACTGACCCTTCACAACAACTCTTTCAGATTCAGAGACAGGCCCACCATGGTGATTTTGCAAGAACGGTAGAATTACCGAGGTGAGCCATCCTGATAGTCCTGCTGCATTACAATGAAGCATTCCAGTGGACCTATCTGTAGTAGGTAATTTACGCATCCTCAACCTATGCCTGAATTTCAGTGACTGTCTTCCTTGTTCAGTTTGTCATTGTTCCAGTGTTGTCATATGCATGTGGTCTTCCTCATCCTTCCTCTTTCTCCATGTCACTGTGCATTATGCTTCAATATTGTCTGCACTGAACAACTTTGTGGCACAACACAAGATTTACACTGTGTTGTTCCTTATTCTTATTTATTTATCTCACCCATGAGATGTGTTCTGAAAGCTGTGCCTGTAAAACGGTGCCCTGGGGGAGGACAGTTAATACGAATCATTACATAAAGTAAGCTAAAGGAATGGGATGGATTGTAAATGAGGAATCCTTAAAACAGCTTTATTTCACATGATAAATTCTATGTTAATAACTATCACTAATGAGTGGAAGGAAGGGCCTGTTTGTATGAAATGACATAATTTAAAGTTTTTTTTTTCATTTTTTTAGCACAGTGTAACAGGCTAACAAGAAATTACAATTTCTTGCATTCATTTCTTCTTCAACATGAACAGATATGTTTGTGTCAAGACAGAAAATATATGAAGCCGAGGGAATATTAAAGGGAAGCTCTGGGTTTTGTGTATTTGTTTTTTTGCTTGTGTATATATGTATTTATCAATCTTTTGTTGACCAAGAAGATGGACTTTTCTGCTGGTATAACAGCAATTTCTACTTAAAGGAAAACTCCACCCTCTCATCCAGTTTAACTCAATCCTTAGGTTTCATTTCTCCCTACAATATGGTTCCAACATTGTGTAGGTACCAGAAACCTGCTTGTACTTTTAAAAAATTTAATTTCGTTGCCTTGGAGTCAAAGGAAGGGAAAGCCCACCTACTTTTTTAAGCTTAACTTCTCACGTACTTTGCAGAAGAGTTCGTCACCACATGCATGACATACCATAGACACAGATAAATCAGTAGCTGTCAAACTTAGATGGGCAATTAATCCTGCTAATGTCGGGAACACAGCAGCTGCTATAAAAAAGACAGAAAGCTGCGGAACTGTTTTCCACTGTTTTTATTCTAGAGAGGGGGAGAACTTATATCACTAAACTGGAAGCTATGCACTCTTTAGCCAAGACCAGACTAGCTGGTCAAGAAGAGAAAGGCAACACCTGCACCACACCATATGGAACACATAGCCTTCCAGAACACCCACTATCACAGCTCTCACATAAAAACACAAACCACACACCCACCTTCATGGAGGCTCTCAATAGAAATTTACCCAAACAGCAGAGACCTCCAAGATCGAAACACACTCAACCACCACAAAACATCACAAACCACAGGACACATAGCTCACCTCTACAGTGTGCCCCTCAACCTAAGCCCCTAAGACTAAATACATTGCCGAATACACTAATCATAGGTGACTCAGTAGTGAGGCACACAGATGTCCCACTTACTAGGTTGAATAAGGAGAAGGTAACAGTCAGCTGTCTATCAGGTGCCAGAATCCAACACATAACACACACACTCAGATCATTCCAGAACAAGTACAAGTATGGCTCTGTCATTGTCCATGTGGGTGTGAATGACCTGAGACACACCTCCCTGGACTACATGAAAAGAGACATGGTGGAGCTCTTGGATTATGTGGCCCAGTCAGGTATGCCACTAGCCCTGACCAGTATCCTACTGTCACCCAGAATGATACCGCAGTACAAACTAAAAATGATTGACTTCAAAAAAGGGCAAAGTTTCTGGTGTCATTCTAAGGGGATCCAGTATCTGTCTGCTTGGGATGACATAACTGATAAACCTCGATGCTTTGCCAGAGATGGCCTGCATCTGTCACCGCTGGGTTTCCGGGTACTGGCTAAGGCTCTTGCCACCCCTATAGTGCCTTTTTTAGGCAGTGTTCAAAGGACCAAATTACCACCATAACTGCTATAAATAAATGCAATCTGAGGGTCATGCTGCTCAATGCTAGAAGTCTAAATCTCAAGATGCACTCGTTCAAAGCACTCCTCAAAATGGAGAACATCAACAATTGTGCTGTAACAGAGACATGGTTTAGAGTGACAGAAAGCACCCCTGCACTACCAGACTA
Source organism: Protopterus annectens (assembly GCF_019279795.1). NCBI lineage: Eukaryota > Metazoa > Chordata > Ceratodontiformes > Protopteridae > Protopterus > Protopterus annectens. The sequence continues at coordinate 36,159,723 of NC_056731.1, read as the reverse complement.
TAATTTATTCCACACCTTTAGGCCCCAAAACATGGACCAAAGCTCCCAAGGCGGTGGTATCTCCTTATTCATAAAGGATATGCATACCTCCAGACTAGTAGCCCAGCATAACGCATCTGAGATACTTCAGCTACAACTAACATTGGGTACGACGACGATCCAGGTAATAACCTGCTATAGGTCCCAACCATGTCCCTAGACTCTCACTCCACATTCCTAAGCACCCTGGAATCTATCAAGGTCCAACCCAACACTCTCATACTATGAGACTTCAACCACCCCTCCATCGACTGGGAAAACTACTCAAGCACCAATACACTGGTCCAACGCTTCCTGAAATTCATCAGTTCCAATGCCCTGGACCAGCTCATTCCGACCCCACTAGAGGAAGCAACATCCTTGACCTGGTTATTACTAACATGGGCAACCATTGCTCTAGACCAATAGTCAATCCCTCCCTGGTCAGATCTGCCCATAAACTAATCACCACGGAAATCCACATCTCATCCACACCCCCTGCAAAGGTAACCACCTTGAAAAACGTATCCAAAGCTGACTTTGGACTCCTGAAAACAGAGTTGGCTAACTTCACGACACCCATGCTAATGGTAAATACCTGCATGACTGCCAAATCATACACCAGTGCACTGTACGAACATGTACATAAATGCATAGAACTAGCCATACCCAACAGAACCAAGATGCTCTCCTCCAAAAAAAGGAAGCCAATCTAGTGGTCCCCTGCCATTAATAAACTCTACAACAGAAGGAAGGAAGAAACTGTTACAGAAAAAGGTGAAGTCCCAAGACTGGAAAAACTCCCTTATTAGCCAAAACAAACTGTTAAGATCCCTCATCAAATCCACTAAAGCCAGCTATGAAGGCAGAATTGTGGCAGACACTAAAAACAATCACAAAGCCTTCTATAGTAATATCAAGAACCTCCACGGCAATACCCAGATTTGCTCTGAGTTACTGCAGAATGGTACCTCCTATACTGAACCAACAGATATTGCCAACATACTGGCCGACAGATTCATTGCCAACTTTACCCCCCCCCCCCCAAGGATCAATCACAATACCAGAAGAATGTCAGGCACCCATCATTACTGCAGCACAGGTTAAAGCTGCATTGTCCAAGGCCAATAATACAGCTTCCATGGGACCTGATAACATCCCTGGCTGTGTTCGACTACAGACCCTGGGAATTATCACCCCATTAGCCTGATGAGTCTGATATGTAAACCTGTGGAGCATATCATCATAGACCTGATTAACAAAGATATAGGAAATCTCCAAACTCTGGGCCCCATGCAGTTTGACTTTGTGAAAGGGAGATCATGCCTCCTCAACTTGGTTGACTTCTTTGAGTCAGTCACCAGGGCTGTGGATGAAGGTAAGGCAGTGCATTTGCCTACCTCAATCTGGCCAAGGCCATTGATACCATTTCTCACTCAGGAATTATTGATAAACTCACCAAACTAGGCATCAACCCCTGTATCACTAAGTGGGTTGCAAATTGGCTCACAGATAGAACACACAGTGTGAAAGTAGCGAACTCCAAGTCAGACTGCTGACCAGTCATGAGTGGAGTCCCACAGGGATTGGTCCTAGGTCCTCTCCTGTTTGACATCTACTTCTCAGAAGTCCAGGCCAACACAAAGGGACTCTGGCTGACCAAGTTCACAGACGACTGCAAGCTGGGAGCCATTACTAACTCCCCAATTTATGCAGACATCCTACAGAAAGGTCTCACTGAGACCAATGACTGGCGTCGAAACCATGGCCTTAAGCTTAACGCCAAAAAAATCATCATCATCCCCTTTGGTAAAAACTCAGCTCCCACTAATTACCACATTGATGGGAGCCCACTGAACACTGAAGACATTATAAGAGATCTGGGGATGCAGGTTGACTGCAAACTCTCGTTCGATCACCATATTGCCACTGTGGTCAGAAACTCCTTCTATGTGGCACATCTCATTACCAAGGGTTTTGCATCCAGGAAGAAAGAAATCATCTCTCTCTACTCTTCCCTCATTAGACCAATCATCAAGTATAATGCCCCATTTGGCATGTACCTCACTAGACACCTGCAACAGCTGGAGAGGCCACAGAAGTACCTCATGGAGAGGAACCTAGGCATTAAAGACATGTTCTACATGGACAGACTCAAAAGACTCCAGCTATTCTCTGTCTCATATCACCTACTTAGTGGTGATTGCTGCTTGACTTACAAAGCCATGTCTGACTCAGCTCTGTTAGAAATACTGCATCTAAAGAAATTTGGAACACCACAAACAGAAAAAACTGGTAAAAAACAGTAACAGGCTCAAACGGCAGTAAAAGTACTATACTTTAATATAGGTTAGCGCTTTTGTCTGGTGGCCATCACCAAACTTCATCAGACCTGCATCTAAAGAAATACCAATTCCTCTGCACCACACACTCCAAAGACCTCAACCTCATTACCACAATCAACAGGACATGTTGAAGGGACAGGTTCCTCACCTAGAGACTGCCCATGCTCTGGCATAGACTTCCCATACATGTCAAGAAGAGCACCTCACTGTCCCTCCTCAAGAAAAATGTTGATGAGTGGATTGGTAATAGAAAGTTCACCCCGGGGATCATTCCAGTGGCTCTACTTGATAGAGGCACTGGGAACTAATGTTGGGCAGCATGATGCCAGGGCACTTCTATGGGCTAGGCTTGTAAAGGCTCCAGGGCCATTAGCCTAGTACACACCTATGAACCTATGAACTTAACACTCCCCTTTCATAGCAAAATAAAGCAATTAGATCAGTCAGGGGTTCAAAGGCAGTTGTCCCCTATTCTGGCAAATTTACATAAGCAGCATCACAGTAATGAAATGCTAAATTTTAATGTATATACATATAATAGTTTATCTGTGAAGTTACCTTAAATGTAGTATCAAAGATTTCTGTGACATTTAGAGAAAAGTCAGATTTTTTTCTTGTAAAGTATCAACATATTTATCATTTTAAGCACACACATACACACACACACACGGGCACACACACACACACACACACACACACACACACACACACACACACACACCCAGGACAGAACTGCAGCAAGAAATACAAGTGGCAAATCTATCAACTAGGTGCACTGATAATGTTACTAAAAACATCTTTTATGCTTTTTTGTGACATCCATCTGAGGGGGGTGCATATCTGGTATACACAGATCCATGGTAAGACATTCCCACTGACTGAGTCGTCCTTACAGTGTAGACTGCACGAGCACTTTGTAGTCTTCAAAGGAAATGTGATCATTGATGGAAACCATCATATACAGTTGAATCTACTTTAATATGCATTTATTATGTGTCCTTGCATTAAAAAGCATTGAAAAAATGAAATCAGAAGTACTTAACTGGTTTAAATGCACGTCTGACTGTGTGTGTGTGTGTGTGTGTGTGTGTGTGTGTGTGTGTGTGTGTGTGTGTGTGTGTGTGTGTGTGTTAGATTATATCCTTGTGAGTGTACTTCATGTCCTTTAAAAACAAACCAAACTGGAAATTTTGAGAAACTGCATATGTGTGTCTACACATAAGCACATACACAGACACCCACAAACATAAATATATATGTGTGTGTGTGTGTGTGTGTGTGTGTGTGTGTGTGTGTGTGTGTGTGTGTGTGTGTGTGTGTGTTTGTGTAAACATGTAATGTGGCATATATACTACATGTGGGATGCATACAGTGTGAATACATCTAAAGAAAATATGCAATAGATATTTTTGTAAGTAGTCACACATGCACTGACATATGGATGTGTAAGTATGTGTGTGGTGGTGTACATAACACTCATGTATATGGATGCACACAAATATATACAAACGGAGTGTGTGTGCATGCATGTGTGTATTATTTAATTGTCATCATCCTAATCATCCTCCTTTCTCCTTCTTTCTACATGTTCCAGATCTTTTTCATCATACTAGTTATTAAGCTCAAATGCAATGGTTGTTCCATTGCAAAATGTGTAGGTTTAGTATGTTTTCATACTATCTAAGGACAACTAAAGTGAAGCAAATATAATTATCCCCCACCATTTTCTTTTGTGAAGGTATAAAACAGTCACTTGCTGATTCCTAGTCATTCAGTAACATCTTAAAGCCCTGTGAGTTGTGCAATATGGGTATATATAATTATTTATAGTAAAGTTAACATAGTAGTGTTAAGCATTACTGATGTATACATTCTAGTAAAAGTTGTTTAATGTTTTACTTATTCTCTCTCACATATTGGCTATGTGTTGCACATGCAGTCTTTGTCATTGTCTTTATGTCAATATTTTTTTCTTTCTATTGTTAAGTGCATTTATTGCTTGTTATTATATTTGCCAATGTAGCCGAAGTTGTGGCTGAAAAGGGTCCTGGGACCGATTCACTGTCCTGTTTACTGAAGTTTAAATAAATATAAAATAGAAATAAATCAAGGTGAACATGACAGAAATAATTAAGGAGCTACTAAAGCACAATTTAATTATGCATCATCCACTGAAGGCATTGGAAAGTAGCAGTCAGACTTACTTACTTTAGAGTCCATTGAAATATTACTTGTCACTTGTATATGATACAGCAAGGCTCATTTACTGCAGTGAGAGTTTTCACACCTCAGCATGAGAGTGTGGGAGAAAGTCTGTCAAGTCTTTTAGAACTACAAAAGTATCCATTTACAAAAGCCTGCTATTTACCTACTTTCTTTTGCTGAAAGTAGCTAACAGCTGCTTAGCATAGAACAAGCTCTGACAGGCACATAAATGAGGCTCAGTCAGGGAAACATAGAAGTAGCTCTGTTACAGAAGGTGTGTTAGATGACAATGCTTCATACTCCAGCCATTCTTTCTTAATAGCATGAGAAAAAGCACAATTTGCTTATGTCTAACATGACTCATATAAAAAGGGCTTGAAAGATATTCTGGGAAGAAGGAATTAAAGCAAGAAAATAAGATGACATTACCAAGGGAGGCCCCGTTATCCACCATTTTGTGGGAAACACATTAAAATTTTAAAAGAAGACATGTAGTGATTTTTGAGGCATTAAAATAGCTCAGAAAACTCAGAAAACAAGGATATATTGAAAAAAACATGTTTTATATATATATATATATATATATATATATATATATATATATATATACATACACACACATAAATATATATATATATATATATATATATATATATATATATATATATATACATACATGAGAAAGATACGCGTAAACAAAAGAGTAAAAAAGTCACACAGACAAGCCATTTGGTAAACACTACAAGAAAGATACAGCCAAGCTAGAGTCTTCAGCTACATGGCATCTGAATGCCCATAATGTTTTTCTTTTTATATCTTTATTGGTGCCTTCACTCCAGTAAAATTAAACCCCACTAACTCTAGAAATACTATATATTTTTTCTTTTTTCTGAACTTGAACTTTTGAAGCACAGAGCTTAAAACCAAGCTTGGCATCTAAAAACAATAGGGTGCATGCAATATATCCTAAATAGCATCCAGACCAAAGTGTAAAAGAGTCACACAGAAAAACCATTCAATAAAAACTGCAAGAAAGACTCGTGAGCTAGAGTCCTCATTGTGTAATACCGTATACCTCCTGTGGTGGAGGCTTTTGGGATACATGTAAATCACCCCCCCCCCCACACACACACACACACACACACACACACACACACACACACACACCACACACGCAGACACGCGCGCACATCACAGATTAATATTTAAGGTGAACAGCAGCAATATCAAAGTTCAGACACTGGACATTATAAACAGTGAGTCTTCTGAAAATAAATCTTTATTGCAGATCTTAAAAAGGAGCTAATGTACCTTTATAAAGTAAATTTCATTTCAAATAGGCCCAAAAATTGATGTTCCTTTTGACAGTGCTTTTAAATACAAAAGCCTGCACTGTTTTCAGCATGAATTATGTAAGGGCATCTTAACAAGGATGTAAACTGCTTCCATTATTTTTTCATGAAAGCCACTGTTGTAAAAAGTAATGCAGTTTAATAAG
>NC_056731.1:36141157-36148657 GCF_019279795.1 Protopterus annectens | reverse complement strand
CAACTGATAAAAGTACAGAAAGCAAAGCTTAATCACAGTTATTATTTTGTTGATTTTATGACAAATTCATAAGATGTTTGGTATTATGTCAGTTGTTTCTTCACAGAAATCAACATCTGAATTCCTTAGCTTTTTTAACTTTAGCATATATTCCTTTTTGTTTCTGATTTTCTTTTTTTTATTTTAGTTATTGTTTTTTACAAAATACACAGCCCAGCAGAATCAACTAAAAAGCAAATTCTGAAATACAGTTTTTAAAATACTTAATATGCAGATGCACTCTACTATTCACATGATAAAAAACTGATCACCTAAACTAGCAGGTACAAGCTATCAGCATGTTGTACAGCTGCACTTGCAAGAGTTTCCTGATGAAATAGGTAAATTGAAAAGGAACAACTAGGTTGCAGTATCTGCTCAGCTGCTCTGTTTTCTGCTGCACTTTCCTCTCTTACATTGGTTCAGCTGCAGTGCAACACCGAACCAATGAGGGGCCAACTTCCTGGAGTGAGTCATCAGTTGGGTGGTCAAATCACTGATACAGAATTGCCCAAATAACGCAACAACAGCAAACATCAGACATAAAAACACAACTAATTACTTTGGTGTCTCTTAATGTTAGTTGCATAGAAGCAGATAAATAGCAGTTAAAATAAAATAAAGATCAATATCTTCCTAGTAGAAAACTTAATCTTAACCAGCTATTACATGTTCTTCACTTAATTATGACTAATTCACTCTGACATCAATATTTACCATATTTATATATCCTATGAACGAAAAAGTAGAATTATTTCATTTTCTAGTGATATAGTTGTTTACTGAATTTCCTGTTTGCACTTAATTTTAAATCATTTTTTTCTCAAAACTTGCATATTTTCTGCCCTTGACCTAGCACTCTTGTGTGGGGTCATTTACTGCACTGTTATAACTTGATATTACCTGTGAACCTCTGCTATCTCTGAAAAAACAAAACAAAAAAAAAAAAAAAATCTTGCTTTTTTCCCACTTTTCTGAGATTTAAAAAAGTTCAGTTACAGGCTTGCTGTTTCCTGAACTGTTTGTAAGTTTCTGTGAGGCCATTTTTGCTTGGGCTAAAGGAAAGTCTCTCTGTTGATCAGTGGCAGTGAATAACATTGAGCAGCTCCCCCCCCCGTAGGAGTGGTTACTGACTTGAAACTGTAGTTTTATTGGCCAACAGGGTTCATTTCCAAAACTCCTTCATCTTCCTCTCTTAAAACCTAGTTGCCTCGTGGTTTTGGCGTCTTTTCAGGCTTGTTGGCTGTTGGTGAAGCACCCACCAAGAGGAGAAAACGCTGAGAGAAGAAGGGAGCCACTTTTGAGATTTTAAGTATTTTTTCTCTGTTTATTTGCTAAGTTTTTCTGCATAGCTGCCTAGTTTGAGCATTTTCTGGCTTGTTGAACTTGATTTCTGCATTAGTAGCTGTATTTAGAGCACAACCAAAAGTTGTTTACTGAATTTCCTGTTTGCACTTAATTTTAAATCATTTTTTTCTCAAAACTTGCATATTTTCTGTCCTTGACCTAGCACTCTTGTGTGGGGTCATTTACTGCAGTGTTATAACTTGATATTACCTGTGAACCTCTGCTATCTCTGAAAAAACAAAAACAAAAAAAATCTTGCTTTTTCCCACTTTTCTGAGATTTAAAAAAGTTCAGTTACAGGCTTGCTGTTTCCTGAACTGTTTGTAAGTTTCTGTGAGGCCATTTTTGCTTGGGCTAAAGGAAAGTCTCTCTGTTGATCAGTGGCAGTGAATAACATTGAGCAGTTTCCCTGCCCCCGTAGGAGTGGTTACAGACTTGAAACTGTAGTTTTATTGTCCGTTTTGGGTCTATTCCTGCTTCTTTCCAGCCCCTGCTATCAAGCACGCTTAACGTGCTTTAGCGATTTAGCTGAGTTGCCACTAGAGCAGCATCGGCAGCCGGTTTAACAAGGTTAAACTTTTTCTGGCTCCATAAAGTCTGTTCTTCAATTTTTCCCTTAGAACTGCTCTGTTAGGAACCTAAACAGTTTACACCTTCACTAAAAAGCACAGCACTTGTTCCTAATTGATTTTTCTTCTCAAAAAGCTCAGCACTTGTCTTAAAAGCATATCCCTTGTCTTATAAGCATTTTCTTTGCAGTTCAAGCACTCCTATATTATACAAATCCCTCACTTGCAAAACCCCCCAGGAGTGCCCACGTCCCTGCTAAGCCCTCTACTTTTCTGTCTCATTACAACTCATAATTCTTTCTAGCATGTCGAAGGGTCAGATGCTGGCGTCCTCTCCTGCCCAGTTGGTGAATCTGGGAATTCTGAGGCAATGTTACAATTGCCTCATGTACACGGACAACCCTCTCCTCCTCCCACATAACACTAACACTTGCGAGAGATGCAGCTATTTAGCCAAACTGGAGGCTGAGCTCTCTCAACTCAGGACTGGCAAGACCAGGCAGGAGGAGAAGGCAACTACACACACCACAATACAAGTCTCACATAACTCAACCACACCACTGAATCAAACACATAAACACACTAAGACATACTGGAGGCTCTGAGTAAAAATTTACGTAAACAGCAAAGGCCTCCAAAGCAGACACCCAAGCAACTGCAAACTCAAGACACCACACAAACAACACATAATAAACAAAATCAGTGTGCAAAGCAGTCACTGCCCTTAAGGCCAAATACAACACCAAACATACTTGTCATAGGTGACTCCATAGTCAGACACACTGATGTCCCACTCACCAGGCTGAACAAGGAGAAGGTCACGGTAAGCTGCCTATTGGGCGCTAGAATCCGCCACATAACACAAGCACTCAGGTCACTCCACGGCAAGTACAAGTATGACACAGTCATTGTCCATGCTGGTGTGAACGACCTGAGACGTACCTCCCTGGACTACATGAAAAGAGACATAGAGGAGCTCTCTGATTATGTAGCCCAGGCAGGTATGACCCTGACCCTGAGCAGTATCCTTCCTTCACCACAAATGATGCCACAATATAGTGACAAGATGATCAGCTTTAACAATTGGCTTAATTTCTGGTGTCATTCAAAGGGGATCCAGTGTCTGTCTGCTTGGGATGACATGCTTGACAAGCCACGCTGTCAAGGACGGCTTGCACCTGTCACCCCTGGGATTCCAGATATTGGCTAAGGCTCTTGCCACCCCATAGTGCCTTTTTAGGCAAGGCTCAAATTCTAAACCTACCACCCTAGAAAACAAAAACGGGAAGAAACTAAGGGTAATGCTGCTCAATGCCAGAAGTCTAAATCTCAAAATGCACGCACTCGAGGCCCTTCTCAGTATGGAGAACATCGATGTCTGTGCTGTGACTGAAACCTGGTTCAAGGCTCCTGAGAGCACCCCGGCACTATCAGGTTTTACCTCATATCATGCGTTCTGGCCCCAAAACCCGGACCATACCACAAAAGGAGGGGGTGTATCCATATTCATCAAGGATACCCACACCTCCAGGTTGGTGGCTACGCACAAAGCATCGGAAACCATCCAGGTGCAATTAACCATAGGCAAAACTGCTCTACAATTTGTAGCATGCTGCAGGCGACCCTCTCAAACTCAGGAAACCCACACAGCCTTCCTGAAGACACTGGAGGGTATAAATGTATCACCAAACACCATCATATTGGGTGACTTCAACTACCCGAATATAGACTGGGAACATTACTCAAGCCCCAACTTTCTAGCCCAAAGGTTCCTGGAGTTCATAAATTCAAATGCCATGGAACAACTAGTCACCATCCCCACAAGAGGAGAAAATATACTAGATCTCATCATCACAAACATGGGGACAAAATGCTCCACACCGGAAGTATATCCCTCTTTGGTGAGATCAGATCATAAACTAATCTCACTAGAAATCCACATCCCGCCCCCACCCCAAACAAAAAAGACCACAGTGAAGAACTTCTCTAAAGCAAACTTCACACTACTCAAGACAGGTGTGGTATCCTTCAAGGCCCCCGAGCCAATGGAAACCACAACCCAAGCTGCGGAAGCCCTTACAAATGCCTTCTATGAACACCTTCAGGTCGTTTGACACTCACGTTGCTAAAGTGGTTCGAAAGACCTTCTACATTGCCCATCTGATCATGAAGGGATTCACATCCAGATCAAGTGAGGTCATTGTTCCCCTGTACTCTTCACTTATCAGACCAATGATCGAGTACAATGCCCCATTCGGGATGTATCTCACCCGACACCTGCAGCAATTGGAGAGACCCCAAAAGCTCCTCACCAAAAAGATAAAGGGACTCCAAAACCTGTCATATACTGCCAGACTGAAGAAACTCCAACTCTATTCAGTTGCATACCGTCTGCTCAGAGGTGACCTGTGCCTGACATACAAGGCCATGACCAACCCGGAATTAATGGACATGCTCCACCTCAAAAAAATCCAAATCCACCAGAACCACTAGAGCAAGTGACTTAAACCTTAGCACGGATATAAATAGGACATGCTGGAGGGATAGATTTATCACCCAGAGACTCCCCATGCTGTGGAATAAAATCCCGGTCCATGTGAGGCAGGGCACCTCGCTGGCTCTGTTCAAGAGAAATCTTGACCGGTGGATGGGAGATCGTAGGTTTACCCCGGGAATCATCTCTGTGTCACTGCTGGACAGAGGCACAACAAACTAATGGGCACATTATTTCTAACATAAGGGGTGGCATAAGCCACATAACTTTGGGCTAGGCTTATAAATGCCTTAGGGCAGATAGCCTAGTATAAACCTATGAACCTATGAACCTAATCAATATCTTCCTAGTAGAAAACTTAATCTTAACCAGCTATTACATGTTCTTCACTTAATTGTGACTAATTCACTCTGACATCAATATTTACCATATTTATACATTCTATGAACGAAAAAGTAGAATTATTTCATTTTCTAGTGATATAGTTAATAAGATCCAGGGACAAGGATATGGCACTTTGGGTATATTCCAGGAATTAAAGCATTAAATAAAATTAAAGTTTTAGAAAAATAAAGTTATTGGACAATAACTCTTGCATGAAATCATGAATTTCTTTCCAAAAAAGTTTCCAGAACTATACAATCCTGTATCACGGGTTGCTAATAAGAGTTCAACAAAGATTTGCACCTCCAACATTCAATGTTATTGTTTTTTTATAATTCCTATCTATGCAGAAATTTCCATGAAAGCAATTTTGAATATAAGGAAGAAGCAAACTTTTCATTGAAGATATAAGAATCCTTTTTTTTATCTTCTTCAGATAAAACTGAATTGGAAATTTGTGAAGCATAATTCCAGTACTATTTTTAACTCAGAGATTATTAGTTCTTATTATTTTATACATTTTACCCGTGGTGGTGGTGCTGTGGTAGCGTTGTCGCCTCACAGTAAGATGCTGTCCGGTTCAATTCTCAGCTAGAGCGTCTTCTGCATGGAGATATGCGTGAATGGGTGTACCTTCGTTGAAGGTTATGCGTCAGGCCTGGCAAGCCGGTATGTAAAAATCAACTGCCAATCATTAGCGGACCGGAGTTCTGCTGTGGCGACCCCTAACAGGAAAAGCCGAAAGACACAAATAAATTATTTTATACATTTTTGATAGAAAAGATTTCTCTTAATCTTCTTCAGAATTAAGATGAATTAGAAAATAAAAACAGTTGGAAAGGATTCCCTATCTATACTATCCAACTGCTAAAGCTGACTTAATAGTTGGTACAGCTAATATTTGAATCACTGGGTATAGAATGGAGAACTGAAATGGGAAGAGGGATGGCTAGTTAGTTAATCTTTGCATGCATTCAACCAGATATGTATACCTTTAAATTAGGTAAAATATACCATGTCATATGCCTTTTAGGACCAGAAGAATGTCTTAGTAACACTTACCATGAAAATGGGAATAGCCTGGTATTCCTTGGTGGAGCAATTCTCACGGTGCCTCTGTGAGATCATCCAATCTATAGGTTTATAGGTTCATAGGATGTTACTAGGCTATTGCCCCAGAGGCCCTTATAAGCCTAGCCAAGAATTCTGCCCATATTCCCTCAAAGTCAACATATGTTTCCCCTGTCCAGCAGGGACACAGGTGGGATCCCAGGGATGTATTTTGTGTTTCCCATCCAGTCATCCAAGTTCCTCTTAAAGAGGGCTAGAGAGGTACTCTGCTTGACATGGAGAAGGAGTCTATTCCACAGATGGGGGAATCTTTGGGACACAAATCTAACCCATCAACAACTTCTATTAATGTCACAGACTAGGTTAAGGCCTTGCGTGTGGGTTGCGCGAGTGGAGTTTACCTTACAGAAATGTAGCAACTCCATCAACACTGTGCCTAGAAATAAAAGATTGATATCCTGTACTGGTACTGTTTACCCTGGTATTGTATGGCATTGTTAGTGTTGCAGTTGCTCTGAATAATAAGGTATTACTCATCGATGTCACCCACACTGTACTACATAATACAACTGTCTAGGAAATTCTGTATAAGAGTGTTGTAATTACAAGGTCAGAATGCAAAACCACATGAGAATTATAGACAGAAATCAGACAAAAGATACACAGCAATATCTATATAGCACACTCAACTGTGATGGACAGTGTTTTATTTTTAGCAGACACAGCCGTGGTTCAAATCCTGGGAGTGGAAGTAAGCTGTATGCAGAATCATACCCCACAAGTGCACAGAATTGTACAGAATGTCCAGTTAATTGGCCCATATCTGCTGGCTATTAGGCCCCTGGCAAATCATTGTGCTAATCTCTGACATGTAGGCAGCATTTCATGTCATATAACTGACTGTCAGACCTGTACATATTTAGAAAATGTCAATGAAAACAAACCAGTCATTGTACAATTCACTAAAGATTTAAAAGGGCAATAGTGGAAATATGTCCCGGTTCACCTGCATGTGGTGAAGACATGCCCCGAGTGTGTGCAATAAGAGATGGACAGGTAAGTGCATAACATCAACCTGGAATCTAGGAATATGTGTAGAAACAGTTAGGTAGCGTTAACAAACAATACCTCCACAGGTATACCAGGTAAGAGGTGTATACTACAGGTAAAACTCAGTTCATGTATATAGTTGTCGACATCCATGCCACTGTCCAACCTAAGGCGATAGGGTAGTGTACTAATACCTGTAAGGTACAGATCACAGCACTGACTAGGAAAGTAATGCAAACTACAGGAATATACTAGTTGTTAACTGACATCCCCCCCAGCCACCCACCACATCTGCAACAATAAGCTAAATACACAACTCAATCGGTATGTGCTGCATTAAATCTGCTGTTGGGACATATGTCCTAATGTTTGATAATTATTTAAATTTGTTTCTATGCATGTGCCATGTTGAAATACTCCCACATTGGTGGCATGCTGCCATCAATGTACCTGCATGCTCTTGTAATGAGCACTGTGGTTCCATATATGCATGTGTTCTGTTTGCTTTGCAACCATTCCATATCTGATGTTCGGGTAAATGGAAAT
>NC_056731.1:36083657-36136157 GCF_019279795.1 Protopterus annectens | reverse complement strand
AGTGATATATGTGACACAAGACCTGTGGGGTGGACAGACAAAACATAACAGGCACACCTCTGGCCATCAAGTGGATAGGCCCACAGTTGAGAGCTATGCAAACAGACTGCATTCCATGTTAAACCAGTATGTACACACAAACCGTGTAACAATGGTGCTTTACAATGCATACAACACTACTCACACTCTGTCTGTAGTTCTGGAACCTCATATAAATATGTAGCTGACCTGAGTGTGCAAGTTCTTTTGTAAGAGGTATTGCTACCTGCTGTCTATAACACTGCTGCCCACACACAGGAAGGATGTCCACCATACAGGAAAGGTAAAGGGACCATGCCCACATGAAGTAGGTATTTATTGTAGTGGGTTGCCATGACAGTGGTAATTGGAAGTACTACACAGCATGCTGCATGCAGGTAGAAGGTGGAGGACACTGATTGGTGCAGAGCCCATCACCTGATCATGTGCATCACCTACAAAAGCCATGCTGCAATCTATTCTAACCAGCTCAATCTATTTACTGGAGAGAGACAGAGAGAGAGAGAGAGAGAGAGAGAAACTGAAACTGAAACAAACAGCCCTAGAAAGAAAGCAGGCTAAAGCTAAAGCAAAGGAGAAAAAAATACTCTTACAAGGAAACTATCCAGAACAGACCTTATTCCCACAACAGGTATGTGAAGTATATATACATGAAACTGACTGCAGTACTTGGTCCATAATAATGGGATAGAATATGTGGAATGATTTATATGTGCCCTCAGGTGTTGTTGTTGTAATGATGTTCAGCTGAACAACTGCTATGGACAGTAGACTCTGTCCCTGTGGGTAGTGGGCCATACCTGTCAACTGTGCAGAGCAGCACTGACTGACAAGATGTAAGCCATCACAGTGTGTGTTGCGTAATGGAAAGCATGTATATTACTGTGGCCAATAGCTGGTGGTGGAAGTAATGCCATAATGATGGACACCTGGGTTCCAGAACCCACCATTTGCAGGCCACTCAGGTTAACATGTAATGTAGCATGTTAAAATGCCATAGGTGTGTAATAGACTTACCTGCAATCTGGCCCTATATATACCCCCTAATATTAGGCTGTCTCCATATGTGGCACCTGTCTGTGTTGTAGCAAGGCAGAACAGTGCAGCTGTACAGGAAGGAGAGTTAGAGATTATAGACCTGATGTCTGAATGTACCCCATATATATATATATATATATATATATATATATATATATATATATATATACATGTATGTTACAGATATACAGACACCTATATGTTTATATATATATAAACACATATATACAACATAACATATATCTACACACGTACATGTATACATATATGTATATATATATATATATATATATATATATATATATATATATATATATATATATATATATATATATATATATATGTGTGTGTGTATGTGTGTATGTCTACATATATACAAACACACACACACAAATGTATATAAATGCATGTCCCCTATATTTCCATCACAGTGCTGCCTACTATGTGTGAGGGAACATCACACATAGCAATACACACAAATATGTACAGCTGCAAGTGTGTGCAACATGGACGGTTATGTCACATGTGAACCCCTTGTTGGGACCACATTGCCCTTGTCTGTGAAGTTGGGAATGGGAATTTGGGGAAGGATAGCAGGTATGTTTGTGGAGGTGGGTTGGGTTGATAAATATAGAGGACAGCCTACAGGGGTGGTATATGACACGTGGTGTGTAAACACCCTGGATGGTGGGTGTGGTTTGTGATGTGGAAGCCCCATGAGCCCCCATATGGAAACAATGGGAACAAGGTCCCCACCCATTGCTAGTCACAACAGCAGCTTCACGGCCCTGAAGTGCCTGGCCTGGAGGCTGAGCAGGAGGAGCATGTGGACCCTGTGATTGTGTACTGAGGGCCTCAATGTGCTGTAGCACATCCCACAAGTCTCTGTGCATCCCCCTATGCAACAGACCCTGGACCTGACCTCGCGTGACAGGATCATGTCTGTGTGTGCACCCAGGGGGGGACACCACCCCCTGAGGTGGTTCCACCTGAAGGTAGTGCTGGACCAGTAGATGAGGAGGCCCCAGGGTGGATCCCACGTGTGATGTGGCCTGGTAACATGGCCAGATAAGGAGGGAGACATGGTTCTGCTGGCAACTGTTCCATAAACATGCTATTTTGTCACTGTTATAGAACATATGTGGGTAGTAATAGTCCACACATTCCCGGAACATGTCCAACAGCATGCATAGATATCCCCAATAACATATAATGACAGATGTGCATAGCAAACAGACCACATGCATATATGGAACCATAGGGGCCCTGACAATGGCAGGTGAAATAGTCCGTAACAGACCAGAAATGATAGTGTCCCCACAGGGAACATGGCTACAAACACACAGCACAAAGTGTGGTACAATACATTTACCAATGGTAGGTAAGCTGTAGCCATACCTATTGAGTTGTGTGAACAGTTTGTTGTCACAGATATGGTGGGGGGGAGACAGATATGTGTATTACAAACTATGGTAACTTTGCAGTATGAGTTGCTTAGACCTGTTTCTATCTTTATGTCTTTCAGGCAAGATGTCCCAAGACCGTTTACCGGTGTATTCAGTGGATGAAAATGAGGTCATTCTTATCCACCTGATACAGCACTACCAGGTGCTCTTCAGCAGGACAGCCCATGAGCAACAGGAGTGGACCGCCCTGTGGAACCATCTAGTCCACAGGGTCAATGATGTCGGCCTGCATAACTGCAGTTATGAGCAGGTCCGGCATCATTGTAGCGACCTGCTTCAGAATGCCCATCAGTGTGCTGCTGCAGTCCAGGGGGATCACCTCGCAATGTGGGGGGGTCATGCCATCCATCCCCCCAACACGTGTTGAGGAGCTCCTCGCTAGCCTTGTGGCACCTGCCCGCCCACACAAGCAACAACTGGCAGAGACCATAGTGGAGGTGGGTGCTGCTTACACACCGGCTGAGCAGCGTGCAGGTAAGGCCACAGGGCACATCAGTATACCACTGTTGCATATGCATCTGCATCTGTACAGGTAGATCATGCATATGTGAGATGTCATATATATCGTCTGTTGCTGCATAGTAGTAATAAACAGATGTGCATAAGCTGTAGTATTGTGGACTTGTACTGTTGATGTACTGTAATGCTGCACCCACCCTGTAGCAATGTCAAAGCTGTGGCTATTGATATCACATCTCTCACACACTTATGTAGGTCCCTCTGGTATACCACCAAGGCAGCAGCCTGTAGCTGGTGAGTATGGTTTATGTTCATGTTTGTCAGTACACCGGTCATGTAATGGCTATGGTATATTCCATGCACACATCTAACACATCTACCCATAATGCTTACCGTATATGTTCACGTATTGCTGTTAACTGCACTGCATCACAGTGGTGACCATGATGGGATATCTGAAGGGTATGTCAGACACCTGCAAGATAACTAACATCCTGTCATTGTGAAATGTGTCCACAGAGATGAACATAATGGTGGGACACATGGCCTACAGTAGGAACATGTGTGAAACATTACCCTTATACAGTGCTACAACAGTGTATATACCAGTATTACAATGGCAACTGTTACAGATCTACACTACGGCATATCATAATACTGTGGTCCACAACCCTTAACACCTGTAATGTGGTCCCAACATGAGCACTGAGTGTGTAATACGGAATCATAGGTTAGGGCAGCAAATATGGGGAATACATACCTTCACAAACACTGGAAGCATATGTGTGCACACACTCCAGATAAAATATAGTGGAGGCAGCTGTTGAGGTACTATGAAAATTCAATAGATAAACCAGTAAAAAAAATGAACCAACAAGTCCCAAGAATGTTCAACCATTTATTGAGTATATAACAAAAAAATGACTTAGTGCTTTCACCCATAACTTCACTGGGCATCATCAGAGTAAAGCATAATATCTTGTCGGTTCATTTTTATTACTGGTTTATCTATTGAATTTTCATGGTGTTGCTAGCTCTGTCAAGTTCGGTGACTGTTTTTGCTGTTTTTGGGTGTGCTATCATGGAACAGTTGCTGTTGTAGTACATGGTCATATCACAATGTATTATATGTTTTATCTGTGGCAATGGAAGAGGTATATCTATGGACAATGTGTCATTATCTAGTATGCAAGCAGAACTGTTAAAGCTGCATACACCACCAGCTAGTGGAAACATAGGTTCATTTAATGGTAACAGTTTGGGTGCAGGAATTGCAACAAAAACAGGGGATACTATCTCGAATGGTTCAACCAATGAGAAGCATTGTTACTTGGATTCATGGCTTGCCCCTCCTATGTTGAATATAACACCGGTTACAGGAAATGGCACAGGTATGGGATCACTGAATACACAAATACAAGAATTTGATAAGGTTATGAAGAGGTTCAAAGCATTTCAAATGGAAAATGTTTTTCCTGAGCGGTCGATTGAACTAAACCAGGTTCCAAAGGGACTGAGGATATTTAAATTGCCTATGGGGATCAAAGAGGAAATGGAGGCTTATCAGGATCTGACTGCATTGTTTGACTGCATGGGTATGGACCTAATGCGTATCATTATACATAACAATAATCCTAAACTTGCAAAACTTAAAGACGAACTAGCGACTCTTAATAATAGCATTACTATTGACTTGTTTCAGTTTAACAAAGCCTGGTTTGACAAAATACAGAAAAACATGGACATTTTTGTCAAAACAGGGCTTGAAACAAAGCAAGGAAAACTGGCTAGAGATAGCTGTGAATATGCAGAAAATCGGGCATATGCACATTTCAAAGTGAATAGGAACACCAGCTGTAGAATTAATGGACATAGACAGGGTTTTGTTAATAATAGGCCCCAACCAGTTAACGTGAATGGAGGGGGAAATGCTGCTACTAATAGGGCAAACCACAGGCCTTTTTAGAGCAACAGCCCCTGAGACGTTCAGATCAGCTACGGAACCAATATCAGGTCCAACAGCAGCAAGCATTCAATGGAGGGATGGAGAGAGGACAAACAAATCAATGGAGGTCTTTGGGCCCCAACAGGTTCAATTAACTTTTAAGCAACAGCCTCAATTAGATTCATTAGACATTGGTCTATCAGTTTTGAATGAATTTATACAGGAGACTGGCAATGAGTGATGAACACGATAATGAGGCTATATATTTGATGGAGGGTGATGGAGAAGATTTTATGTCCCAACAAGAACAAGTATTATTCGAGCAACAGTCTCAATTGGACATATTTGATGGTAGTTCATCAAAGATGATTAATTTTATATTGGACAATTTTGTATGTATTGATGAATTGGATTATAACAATGACAATTTATGTGATATGTTAAGAGGAAATGTAGAGATTGATGATTGTTTAATGCAAGAGTGTAAGTGTAAACTTGTAAAGGATGGAGGTTTTTCAATTTACAATTTTACTGCCTTGGAATTGTCACGTGACTATTTCTCCCTATTCAAAAAAGGTTTTGCATTTGTTCCCATGTTCTATCATGATATAGGTAGAATATTAATTAATTTGAAACTATACACGAGATAAATTTAAAAATATTTTTTGCAAACAACCCCAGTCCTCATACTAACTGTGTTTTTTCATTAAAAAGAAGTAGAACATTTATTCCTCCGAATAACTCTATGGTGTTTGTATTTGAACAGTTTTGTGGAAAACAAATACGAAGATGTTTATTGGCAGAGAAAGGGTTGGTTGACAATTTGACTATGGAAGAAAGATTCTGTTTAAAAGAATTCACTTCTACTAATCAATATTGGGTTATGAAACCAGACAATGGGGGTGGGGTTATGATTATGTCTAACACTGACTATACATGCAAGATGTTGGGATTATTAAATGATTGTGAAACATATGAAAGGGTGTCTAGGTATGAAGTACATAGAGCATATACACAAATAGATTGGCAGTTACATGAATTTTTGATGGCTGGGATTGTTACCAAAGATGATACACCGATTATATCATCCATCTTTGGCATCCCTAAAATCCAAAAAATATGAATGACCCACCATTTAGACCCATAGTTTCGGCTAGAAGATCCAAAACTGAAGCTAGAGGATCCAAAACTGAAGCTATTGCATCTTTTGTTGGCTTTAGTTGTAAAAATGTATTGGGTAAATTGCTACATATCCTTAGGGACTCTTGGCATTGTCTTGATATAATTAGAGAAATGAATACTAGTGAAGAATTTTTAATGGTTACTGTGGATGTGGTTACTCTTTTTTCTATAATACCGCACAATGTCGGATTGGAATTCTTTGAAAATTGTTTGTTACGACATAGTGATTAGCATAATGTGAAGCGGGGATTATTGGTAGAGCTTATGGAAATCGTCTTATTAAATAATTTTATATGTTTGATGGAAAGTATTTTAAACAGACTACAGGCGTAGCTATGGGTGCTAGATGTGCACCCATTTACGCAAATCTAGTTTTAGCTGACTGCGAGACAGTTTGTTTTTACTTCGAGTTTTATGTCAAACATAGTGTTATATCTGCGCTTTTTAGATGACATCCTGATATTTTGCAAAGGGTCTCTGGCTGAGGTTCAAGATTATATAGAGTATCTAGGCAGTACAACATTTTTAAAATTCACTAGAAACGTCTATGAGAATAAATGTGAATTTTTAGATATTTTACTGTAAAAAGGAAGATGGTGTATTAAATTCTAGTATCTATCGGAAAAAAAACTATTCCAACTCTTTTTTACATTTTAATAGTTGTCACCCATATTTCCAGAAGAGAAACATTATGAAAGGACAGATGGTAAGACTGTCTAGGCTTGTTAGTGCAGATGAAAATGTTAATAATTAAATGGTTAAATTAATGTATATGTTGTGTGAGAGAGGGTATCCCCGTGACATATTACTTAAAATAAGTAACATGGTGACAGAGAAAAGGAATATTGTTTTCCAACCTTTACTTAAAGGAGGTTTAACAAAAGTGAGATTTAGTAACATTAATGAAGTGGTTAACAACAATAATAACAATAATATGGTTGTGAGGGGATAAGAGAGGTGCATTAGTACTCTCATACAATGATACAGCAGATAAGATCAAGACCATTATACAGGCAACTTGGGCAAGTGTATTTAATGGTGAGCTGAGAGAGATTTTGGGAGAATCTCTGGAGTTTATTTACAGCAAGGGTGTTAATTTAAAAGAATTACTAGAATATGAAGCAGACACTAGCATTCACAAGTTGTCTAAAATGAGTAAGTGCATTTTTTGTAGTGTATGTAAGTTTATTAATGATGGACCATATGTTACGATCCACAATTGCAGGAGAACAATTAGATGCCCTGACTTTTGTAACTGTAATACGAATATGGTGGTTTATGTCACCACATGCATGAGCTGTCCCACATTTTACATAGGGAAGACTATACGCAAGCTAAGGTTACGTATCTTAGAGCATGCGAGGGACATCAAAAATAAAAAGTCAGTGAGTTTTTTGTACACACATAGTCTAAAATGTCTGAATTTCAAAAAATTGGTATTTTTTGTAATTGACCGAGTTCCTCAAAACGATAAGGCGGGGGTGACTGTAAGATACTATTGGAAGCAAAAGAGTGTTTATGGTAATTGAGACTGGATGCCTCTAACCCCCCAGGAATTAATGAATACATTTCCATTTCCAGTATTTTAAAACACAGATCTCATTTTATTTAATTTAATTTTATTAGTTTTTAGTTCATGTATGGCTATAAAATGTATGTATGTTTCATATTAATGTTTTAGAAGTGTATTACAGTGCTAGTGCGTTACGTACTGTTTTAACTACAACTATTTTAATATTTAAATATTTAATGTATTGAATTATCTGATTGGATACTATTTAGAGGGGGTGGTGTTGCATTTATATTAAAAGGATGAATTGGATATTATGCTTTACTCTGATGATGCGCAGTGAAGTTTATGGGTGAAAGCGTAAGTCATTTTTTGTTATATACTCAATAAATGGTTGAATGGTCTTGGGACTTGTCGGTTCATTTTTATTATAGCCATCAAATGTGCACACTTACCTGCAACAGAGAGACAGGCGTGTCTTACACACATCTTACATGACATGGCATGAGCCCCATATCCAACAGGTAGCACCCATGAGCTGAACATGTAGCCATACCTTACCATTGCATATGCCATGGCAAACAATGCAGACAGTCATGTATGTGGCAAGGATATATGGGACAGGAATGATGTAGGAAATAAACAGATGGCCATCCAAGACAAACGATGTCACATGTAACAAACTGGTCATGCTGGCTGCCCACTAACATGCCACAACACTGAAGGAGTAGCAGGAATGTCCAGCAAGTACTGGCTGTGCAGTACCCGTGTCAGCAATTGCCTGGACTCTGCAAGTGTGTGGCCTATGGGTTAGGGTACTCAGATGTGACAGTTGTACCATAGGAAACATTAGCCAGGATTTTCTACAGGTAGTGTATACATAACAGAAGAGGTTCCCAACATTCATGCATTGCAATGTATACTGGTGTACCATGACTACATTGGAAACCTACAGACAGTATCATGTAAGATACAGGTGCTGTACAACCAATGCCTCACCCCACTTCAGGCCCACCATCCCCATTTGTACTATGCCAGTGTACATCTGTATGTTTGCCAGTCATTAGCTGGGACTAGACTGTTACACGTGGTGTTCAGTGTTTGGAACACTGCAAACTGACATACATGTGTAGGCCATAGTTGTCAAGCATCTGCAAGGGGGTATCATCATGACACACCAGTGCACTGCAGCAGGGATCCTAAGGATGCTACGAATGGCTGTATCTGCACACAGTCAGGTTCAGGAACTGTGGCAGATGTAACCCTGACTCCACAGTAATAGTGAAGGCAGTTTGTAAATTCCAAGGGGGTGCGCACATGAGTTGACCTTGAATCATGCAGAGTTAGGGGACAAGTGTACCACACACTGACCATATACTGGCAAATGCAGATGGCCCATGCTAGTATACCCCTGCCAGGAATAGTGACTGCTGTAGTACACATAACAGGTGGAACAAACCGTCATGATAAGAGCATGCGCACATATGCACCCACGAAGTGTATGCATCGCGGTCAGCATCTGCACACCTAACACATTAATTAGACACTGTATGTGAATGTACAAAACATATGTCATGTGTCAGGCTCATGTAATGTTAACATATGCAGTGATGTGGTCCCATGGCATATCAAGGAAAAGTGCATCATATCAATAAGAGTGTGTACACTCCCCAAAGCCACGGTAAGGTTTGACGGTTGTCAGTGTAATAGCATCGTATTGGTCATACATGCACCGCTGATGTTGAGATCTGTAAACCAGACATCAGGCATTCATAAATGACATTTGTCCACATATCATCCCAAGCATGTGTCGGACAAACACATAGGGGCTGTGAGCATTAGAGCAGACATAACTGACACAGTAATACACATTCAGCAATGATTTGTACACCTCTGATGTATGGTGCACAGTACATGGCAGGGTGCAGAACAGGTACACAGCAATATTGTGTACATGGGTGCAGTATTTTCCAGGGGAAGGGGCATCACCTACTAACACATCCCATGCATCATACACATGTATACTGTTGCTAGCATGGACTGACTATAGATGCACTGCATGCTGTTGAGTACCATATGTTATGCATGTTGACAGATGGGTAATGGGAGGACTGTGTGTACTATCTTTGTGCAACCTCACCTGTAGGTGTGTGTGTATGTGTGTGTGTGTGTGTGGGGGGGGGGGTATTCTGTCTGTAAGTGCAATCTGGTGGAGTGGAGGGGGGTTGATGCATGCAGGATGTGTGTGTGCTTGTCTGGGTGTCCATGTATGCACATGTGTGATTGTGGGGTTGCTCATACAGCAGTACTTCCCTTTGGAATCATGCGGTACATGGACATGGACTGAACTGATACATGAGACACCAGGAATATTTGTCTGATATGTAATCACAGAACAGCTGATAGTATAATAAGGTCTGTAGCATGGAACATGCATTGGGAGGGAAACTAGACACCAGGTAAGGTATACCTGTAAAACTGCAATCAGCAGAAAGGTGAATGACTACCCACGTATGCAGCACTACAGATGCATTTGGGAATTATGAGACAACACCAGTGAGTGTATCCATATATTACTGTTGTCCACATGATAAGTTGATTGAGCAGCAGATCTGGCATGTACTAAGCAATAGTTACATATGACACTCCAGTGCGTGACATTATGGAGTGGATGTAGTAGCCCCTAACATATGGGGGCCATGTTCATGATGTTCAGACATACCCAGGGTGAACACTGGATGACAGCAGTGAGGCCTTGTAAAACCTACTCCACTCAAGTCAAGGAGGAAATGGAGTAACAGGTCTTGTGTTATGATCACTTGTCTAGGCATTTAGAGGAATGATACGTTAATGAGTGGTATTAATGAGTGTATGTTACCAAGTGTGATGCAGGATGGGGAACTTACATGAATAAACGTGGGACTGTCTGTAAACTCAGGGACAGGTAGGTAATATGGTGGAATTTCAGAGTGTGTGTGTGTGTGTGTGTGTGTGTGTGTGTGTGTGTGTGTGTGTGTGTGTGTGTGTGTACTGTTATGCAATGCCGTACAGGTCTTAAAGTGTGTTTCTTGTTTTCCCCCACAGGTGGTGAGGTGGGTCAGGGTCCCTCCTGCATGCAATCTGATGTTGGTGTCCATACAGACACCAAAGATGATGATAGGACTGTTGAGGCACAGGCGGGGTTGTCAGAGGCCGAAACTGAGCCATTGTTTGACATCCCCCTTTTAGCCACTCCAACCCCACACATAGTTACAGTGCCTATAGATACACCATCACCAGTGGCCATAGAAGAGGGACAGTTGGTGGTTGGTGGCAGTGCACAGAAGAGTGTGGTATCTATGCCTACTGTGTCTGGACACAGGAGGCATAGCTGGATGTCTGGCAAGGCACCACACAGGCAGATGTACCAGGGTGCTCATGGGAGGGCCGCTGGTCATCATGCCCCTGGCAGAAGTGCCACAACTGGTACCACCAGGTGCATGTTTCAGACTGTCATGGGGGCGCAGGCATGTATGGAACTGTACACCAGATAGGGCCTGAGGCTGCAGAGGACTGCTCTCTCATCTGTAAGTGACAACTTCCATGAACTTTCAGGTGCCTTCCATGATTATACCAAGGTCATGGATAGATGGTTGGGTGAGATGGTTGGCCTCATTGACTGTGGATTGTCTGTGCTCAAACATGTGGTGGGAGTGGGGCAATGGCTGCGTGCACGTAGGCCAGAAACACCAACAGCTGGCAGTTGATGTGGACATGCTAGGACACCAAGATGCTCCCATACTGGCAGTACCACCCCAGCACTGCAGGGGGAGGCACTGTCCACACCACACCACAGCAGGCCACGTGCACATGGCCTTGGCCAGTCCCAGGAGGGACCGGGTTCCAGCGGACATCTATCATCAGGGGAGAGTAGCACATCGAGGCCTGTACTTGGACGTGGCCGTGGAACCCCTAGCAGGCACAGTCCGCATGTCCATGGCCAGAGGTGCGGAACTGCACAAACTGCCAGATATGGTCTGCAGCTGTTCAAGAAACACCTGTATAGGGCAGCCACATGGCAGAACTGTGTGCATGTATACCCACACACTATACAAACACACCTAGGGCAACCCCATACCTACACACACCACATCACCATGCCCATATCAGCTAACTGCACCCCTCACCCACACACATGGTGTCAAACATATGGCCCACCCTTGGTCTTTGGCAAATCAACAACACACCCTGTGCATATGATGATACCTGTGCCACATCCCTGTCATCCATAACATCGATGCAGAGACAGGCTAATATGGTTCTGATGCACATGGTGACTGTACTACAGTGTACCAATGTACTGCTGTGTAACATGTTGTCAGCAGTAATGTTTAATGCTTACATGTCAGGTAGTGTAGCTGTCCAGCCATGATGCATTATAGCTGTTAGTAACACTGAGTGATTGTGGTCTCCATAATGTTATCCATTTGTGTTGTAGGTGCACATGTTTCAGCAGGAGGATGGTCTGCAGTCATATTCCACAAGAGGTATGGCACTGTGGTGACACCATGGCTGTGACATATCCTGGGTACAGTTGAACACAAGTCACAGGTCTATAAAACAGTTACTGCCTGTGCCACATAGACAGGTGACCTCTTGAGACATATATAATCAACAACCTGATGTAGATCCATCCACATACACGCGCACTCTTACTTGGCAACACTGGGACTAGACCCCTACCTAGGTCCTAGTTATGTAGTGCTACTGATGTGTGTGGCTTTCATTGCACACACCACACAGCATTTAGGATGAGGTGTGTTCCAGGTTACATGTTACATGCATAACATCCCCAGACATGTACATTATGGTAAAGGGGGATGTAATGGTTGTATATGGACAATACATAGTGTGACATACCATCATATACGCATTAACAGACACATAACAGGCAGACACACATCTGAGAGACCTGGGGCTATCAGTGCAAACTAACTTGTTCGTGTGTCCAATGTGTTACAGGTAGGCTGCACACAGCACATGCATAACAGGGCTGGATTGTGTTATCAGTTACCTGTATGGTTGATGGTGACAGTAGTCACCATACAGTGGTACATGGTACATGCCCTATGTACCACTATACAGTGGTACATGGGACATGTACCGGGGTACCATGGTGTAATGACAGTGTACACAGCACCCACACCCCATTGTGGCTATTATACACACTGGAACCCATGATGACAGTCTGATACATGCACCATCACACATTGCCCATGACTGCGATGCAACCCATTGTCCATCCCAATAGTGGTACTATAGGGATATGCATCTAATGCACATGCCACAGCCATAGTAGGGTGATGCATTGTCATGCCTCACCTATGGGCAACAACATCACTATCTGAAATACTGTGTGGCAATTCATATTGCAATAGCAGTATGTGGCCTCAGAATGCTGTACCCTACAGATATACACACATGCACACATATACACACACTTGCCAGAACTCAATGGGTATCCCATGCCTAACAAACCATTTGTACAACACTGCTATGCTGGTACTGCAAGGCTTGGTTAGCTGTTAGGGAGAGGTGCATAACAGAGTACATGTAATGTCCAGTACAGCAGCAGCCACATCTAACTATGGCAATGGGTGTTGCAGTGGGCATGAAGGCCCTCATGGTATTCCCAACTACAGGTGTACTAACACACAGACACTGATAACCTCAGTAATGCACACGTACACATTTGTCAGTAATGGGGTGCATTGCTGCAGGTGGTCATAGGTGTGTACCTGGCTATTGTCCATGGAGAGATGGGAAGTATAAGGGATGTGTGTACAGTGGTATCATGCCTCCTGCCATGTGCCAGCAGGCAATCTATTGACAGATACCCCTGTGGTGACCCTCAGGATGAGAGTGACATGCATCAGCCAATCCTCAGGGTGTCTCCTGCAAATGCCCACTGAGGTAATCCAATTGGCATGTATGCAACATGTATTACAGCGCATCATTAGTGTCTGTGATGGAGACCAGTACCCAAGCATGTTCTGCTGACTGTGGTAGTGTAGTAGAGGCACCCATAGCATGTGGTGCATACAGGGTATTGTGTCCTGTCTGTGCCAATTATAACACATCTGGGCAGACATGTAAGTGTCAGTCAAGTATAGGTTGCCTGTATGTATCCAAGCTGGATACCTACCATCTGCACATCTGTACAGGGACTGACAGACATCATCTTGGAAACTAGCTATTCAGTAGGATGAATGTGTCAACAGACAGACGTCTGACTCCAATATGTATGCCATTACTACATGTTGGAAGCCCTCACTGACATGCTGTGCAGACAGTAGTCTACAGTTACTTTCCACATGTCAGATCATTATCCAGTAAGGGATATATACTGTGACACAGCTCACACACCAGGAAGATGACTGTGAGGCCTCAGATACCAGCTATGCATGCAGGGGTGCTTGTTGCTAGTGCTACATTTAGCAATCTACTCTTGCCTGGGAAAGCACTGTCAAGAGTAGTAATGACATGATACACTACATGCCAGTGTGACGGCATGTAACCTGGGTTACTATCCTTGTATGTAACACATTCACATGGATAAGAGTGATGTACAGGTCTTATATACTTGAGTGTCTCAGAAATGACACTCACACTCCTTGCTACTGTAATGACAGCACATAGACGCATTACATACACTTATTACAGATGTCATTACCCTGCTATGATATGAGACTGGGATGTGAGCACTGGTTACCAGAGCTGAGCCATGCTTTGTAGGTGTAAGCATTGCTGCAATATAACAGCTGAGCACATTTGTGCACTGGTAAGTGAAGTCTACACAGTGTAAGTGCCCGTACATTTAACCATATGTTAGCACCGCTTTGCTTCACGCAAACTCATGCAAACACACTTAAAGCTGCTCAAAAGTGCCTTAACCACTCTGTATTCAACAGCCCTTGTCCTGTCCAGCAAGAAAATAAACAACCCTTGCGGGTCTTGAACCCAGGACCCTGTACACTATAGTCACAACAGTTAACCACTACACCATGACAGCTGCGAAGACAATTCTTGTTTTCCCAATATATCTGTCAGTACACATACTGAATAGTATTGAACAATTGTTGTGGCTTCCATAACTGTGTAGGACTTGTTAGTGATATTACTGTTGCATCACATATGTTGTTATATCTCAATATACACATATCAGATATATACGGTGTGATACATCTGGGAAGGTATACACAACAGTAATGTTTACCCATGACAAGGAAATGGATATATACATATACATATGTAGATATATGTCTACATGTACATACACATATATATTCATATACATGTATTTCTACACATCTGTATAGTGCATCATATATATGGCCATTTATAGATCTCTGTGTGTGTGTGTGTGTGTGTGTGTGTGTGTGTGTGTGTGTATATATATATATATATATATATATATATATATATATATATATATATATATATATATATATATATACATATATATGTACATCCTATATGTACAGATAGATCTCTTTATGTCGATGTATATGTAGATATCTATAACTATATGTGCATATATATCTAAACAGATATACCTATTTATATCAATACATATGTAGATATCCATAACTATATGTGCATATATATCTATATATCTGTATATGTGTAGACATATATAGCTGTGTATATATATATATATATATATATATATATATATATATATATATATATATATATATATATATATATGTGTGTTTGTATATGTGTGTGTGTGTGTGTGTGTGTATATATATATATATATATATATATATATATATATATATATATATATATATATATATATATATAGATATGTGTGTGTGTGTGTGTACATATATATGTCCAGAACATGGAGTGGAGTCCTACCTCACAACAATACTCTCAACCTGGTTGTTGCTACTATAACAGGGGTTGTCTTAACAGACATGTGTGGGAGATCACATCTGCTTTTGTCATGTACGCCATTGGTTACTGACAGACATCCTAAGGACATCATAGTACAGTACCCCTGATAGCACAGTAATGATCCTGTAGATAACAGCAGAGATATAACCAATATATGTGGACAGCTTGGCACTCTGTGGTCAGTCTTGAGGTGTACACAGATCCCCTTCGTGCGAGACATGTGGACCAAGCCTGACAATGTGGATGTTAACAGCTACATGGGTATATCATGTAAATAATGGACTGCATATGCCCACACAGTTTATGTATTCACACACGCCTGTCGGTCCTGACACATAATACCTGGTGGTGCAGAGGTCACATGGCCACATACTACCCAATAGTTAGTGACATACAGCTGTACAAAATCCCACAGCTTTGTCAGAAATACACAATAGTTATGGTGGCCTGGCAGCAGTATGTCTTGCAAATATCTAGACATAACAGCACACTGGGAAATTACACTAAGCTGCTAGGCATGTAACAAAGCACTGTGCAAACTACAGGCAGACTGCCACAATACTGGACTACATTTTGTATAGGGGAATACACATGTACCTGCAAATATAACATGCTCTACAGGCATGTCACAGCACAGAGTAACAGACACCTGTGAGAAAGTGCATACCCACAACCAATGTGAACACAGCCACATATGGTACGCAAGCTTAATATGACACTATATGGACTGTCTGATAAACACCATCTTCATATGTGCCACTCACACACTAACCCTACATAAACTAGGTCACAACACAGTGTGGTCCAATGCCTGTCTGTGGTATGGGACACCGTGTGTGTTTGGCCCTACAGACATGTGAACCAATAGGGTACCATACACTGGAGCAGCATGTAACATCAGATAGAACAGGACCAAGAACAGTGGCATCTACCACAATTTGTACACAGCCCAAGGTACGTATTCACAATACACATACTGTCAACAATCACCATAAGTACACAGACCCCAGTACCATACACACAACCACAGAATGCCCAGGTTATGTCCTCAGAAATAACCCCTACTATACATATCATGTCTACTAGTCTGATATCTGACTGGCTTGTTAGCAGGTATGATGTCAATAAATAATGGTGTACAGAACATATTCACCTCTTACTGCATGACATATGTACAAAGGTTGACAGACTTAGGCCTGGAGTTACAAACATTGGGCCAATGTTGGCATGTTGCTGTGATACCTTCGTACATTTACCATCGTAACAGGGTTTGTTGTGACATATGTCCTATGAGGGATATGAAGTCAGTAACTCTCATGGCTGTCACCATGTACTGACTGCAATCCTCACACTATGCTTCTGCAATTCTAAGATATGTGATCTGTGAGTAACACAGGAAACATAAGACTCCAAACACTGCCCAATCTGCAGATAACCCTACAGGTGTGAGTATCCTCAAACACATAACACTGTCATGACAAGTATTAAATCATGTAGACCAGCCATATCCACACACACCCTGTTAAACCAACATTACTTCAAATGCAGAAGAGCAACACTTACATTCTGTAGTCATGTCTGGCACATTCCCCTCCTGTTTGTTGGCCTGTCTGCACAGTGTATGTTGTTAGAGGTAAATCTCAATACCATCTGTGATGCTGATTGCCAAACACCAACATGAAGTCCTGCTCACAGTGAATGAAAAGGCCCAACACCCACATGATGTTCCTAGATATTGGAGTGTGTTTCCATGCAATTGCTATGGTAATGTTACCACAGCTGTTCCACATGCAATCAGCTAGAGGGGAACTGCAATTCATGCAGAGGCCATCAGCTGATCATGGGCATCACTTACAAAACACAAGCTGTTGCCTAAGCAAAGCAGGTGTACTTCTCCACATGCACCAGAGAGGGAGTGAGAGAGACAGAGAGACAAAGTAAGGGAGGGGGTGGGAGAGTAAAACCTACACATGCTTGTGTCACACACTTACCAGTACGGGGATTCAAACCCCTAACAATGTATTGCTATTGCATGCTTATGCAGTTACTGCATACACCACATAGCTTACATGTTGGGGAGCTGTCCAAAGGTATATCTGATGGTGAGTGACATCTGCAACAGTCATATAGGAGTGATAAGGTAGGTGTAGTACACGTGCCTGTCCACATGAACAGGTGTCAACATCGACACAGCCACACTCTTTCAGGGACTCAAACACATTGACACAGTTGGCAGGGTCAGGAATAGACTTCCTAACTAGCTAGTTTGCCATAATACAGTAATACACAGGTATCACTTGCACCACAGGGGTTATCCAGATTATATATGGGCAAAGGGTATGTGAATGTGTCTGACATTAGATGGCATGCTTCAGTAGGCCAAAGGGAGTTGTAGTGAGTGTAAATGGGGTCAAAATCATTATACTCCACACACACAGACACAGAGTGCCAGTACTGACATGCATGGGTGCATTGCTTTACAGGTGTGTAGTGGTTGACTGTGCCAGAAGGCTGTACAAGGCTAGGTGAAGGGTATAAATTGCCATCAGGCCACATGACAATGGTCTGCAGAGTGGCTCAGGGGTGTAGTGTCTGGATTGGCCCACACAGGTGGGTATTGTATTCACCATCCAGTTGTCTGGGTTACTATTGTGGGTGGCCAGTGCTGTGCAATGCTTGCCATGTTTGTGTTCTATAGTCCATGACATTGATGGTGTCTGGGATGTGCACATGTCCCACATGCATGTTCTGTGACATGTGGAAATGTACCTGGGGTATTTGGGCCATGTTGTGTACACAGATTGTTATCATCAGATGTGCCATTCCTGGCCTCATGTGGTGTGAACTGGCAATGGACACCAGGTTGACCCTGCACCTACACTGACAGCATGATACAGGTATTCCCTGGTGTCAGTGGCATCTGTCCATACAGGCAATGTGTTTAAGGCATTGTATGTGCTTTGTGGGTCACATTGGATGGCACTACAGTTGTTGCAGGCGTCCAGTAGGAAACATAGTGAAGGCGCACTGTCTGCAATTATGCGCCTATTGCAGTGATGGGACAGGGTGCCATGCCCTCTGTAGTCCGCTGCAATCATACCATGGTTACTATCTGTGGGCAATATGTAGGGAACTACCAGCAAAGTAGTTGCTGCCTAGCTGAGTGTGTTTGTTTATGAGACATGGATTGAGAGTCTTCTCTGGGTAATACAAGGGTTGCCTAATTTGTTCACCAGGCTTTAATGTCACATGTATGGGTATGGATTGGCAACCCCAGCCTCTCTGCTGTTTGACATCTGTTATCCTTGTAAGTTGGACATTGTGACATATAATAAGCCCACCATATAAGAAATTTGCAAAACCCACTCCACAATGAGTCCAGTTGTTACACACTCACAGCCACCTCCACACAGGATATGAATGACAAACACAGACACGCACACACTCTCACAGTTGCCCTGTCTTGGATTCGAACTCCTACCTAACTATTACATCTCACTACAACATTATGCAATTATAGCACGTGCCATGGAGATTACTGGGCTTTTTCTTCCACAAAGGTGTATTTCAAGGTGAATGACATCAGCAGGATTGCAAAAGAAGGGCAATGGAGGTTGTATTGACTGTGAATGGCCTCAAAACCATTGTTCCCTACACAGACAAACAAACAAACATCCACACTTGCCATGTCTGGGAATAGAACCCCTACCAAATTCATATATCACACTACAGCATTACACTGTCATAGGACGCACCACAGAGACCACTGGGCTACATCTTCCCCAAAGGTGTATTTCAAGGTGAATGACATCAGCAGGCTTGCCAAAGAAGGGCATTGGAGGTTGTATTGACTGTGAATGGCCTCAAACGCATTGCTCCCTACACAGACAAGCACATACACTTACCATGTCTGGGAAGAGAACTCCTACCAAATTAGTATATCACACTATAGCATTACGCTGTTATAGGATGCACCACGGGTATTATTGGGCTACTTTTTCCCCAAAGGTGTATTTCAAAGTGAATGATAGCAACCTTGTCAAGGTTGGGCAATGGAAGGTGTAGTTCACAGGTTGATAGGGTCATACATTGATACTAGGCTATCAGCCCTAGGCCCTATACATGCCTAGACATGACATTTCTCTGGCTATGATTTCCCACAATATATACTTCCCTGCACCCCTGTCTAGTAGGGCAGCTGACATGATGCCGGGGTGAATGTTCTATCTCCCATCCAATCATCCAGATTCTTTTTGAAGAGGGCCAAAGTGCACTCTGCTTGACATGTGTTGGCAGTCTATTCCAGGGTCTCGGGAATCTCTGGGTCAGGAATACATCCCTCCTGCATGTACTGTTCAATGTGATGACAGGATTTGGATCCCTGAAGCATGAGGCTGTGAGGGTTTGGAATTCTCTAAGTGTAACATGTCCATCAGCTGTGGGTTTGACATGGCATGTTATGTTAAGCAGAGATCACCTCTAAGAACACAATACATGACAGAGTATTGCTGGCTGATTTTCAGACGGTCAGCATAGGGCATCTGGTTTAGGCCTGTGGTCATTTTGTGAGGTATGTCTGCAGCCTCTCTATTTGTTGCAGATGTCTTGTGAGGTACATACATGACAGGCCATTGTAGTCTGTACTGGGTTTACTGACAGATGCCTACCGTGGGACAATGGGCTCCTTTTCCTGGATGGAAACCCCTTAGAAGGAGGTGTGCCATATAGGTGGGTTTCCTGACTGTTGTGGAGATGTGGTTATCAAAGATGAGATCACTGTCCACCTGTGTCCCTATGTCTGTTATCACACTTTAGGTGTTTAGTGTACTGCCACCTATGTGGTACTTCACAGATACATGTCCCTTCCCAGTGGGGATAGCTATATATTTCTTGGGATTAATCTTGAGGCCATGGCTCAGGCACCAAGCACGTCTTTCTGTAAGGGCCTTCTGTAGAATATCCACATCATGTGGGGATTCAGTATTGGCTCCCAGTGTGCAGTCATCTGCAAACTATGTTTGCCGGTGTCCCTTACTGTTGGACTGTACTTCAGAGCAGTAGATGCTGAACAAGGGCTGTGCTAGGACTGAAGCCTAAGGTGCTCCAACTGTCACTTGTCTGGGGCTTGGATTGGTGTCACCTACATTTACAGTGTGGGTTGTGTCAGTACAGCATTTGTCAGCCCATCAGGTGACATTGGGATTAATGGCCAGCATGATACATTTATCTATGATTCCAGACTGGGGGATGGTTTCGAAGGGGTTGGCTAGGTCCAGATAGGCTGTGTCAACCACTTTACCCTCGTCCACATCTCTGGAGATGGATTCACAGTTGTCATTCAGGTTGAGGTGACATGATTGTCACTTCACAAACCAAACCTGGTTAGGGTCCAGTGTTTGCAGGTTGCCAATGCCTTTTATTTTAATATCCATGATAATACATTCCATGGCCTTGCAGAGCAGGCATGTCATACTGCTGGGGTTTTAGTTCTCAGAATCCAAGGTGGATCCCCCCTTGTGGACTGAGATAGCTATACAGTGAGCACGAAGCCTGAAGTGTGGTTATGATTAGACATGACATGTAAGTGAGGTGCAACTGCAGTTTGTAGCTCATGCAGTACATAGCCCGGGAAGTTGACTGGTCCCATGGTTGCTGATGTCATAGTTCTGTAGAGTGTGGTGTTTACCTATGTGGCCGTTATAACCAGCATATGCAATCTATCTGTGTTGAGATGGGCCCTGTGGGGTTTGGAGGGTTGCAGTTGGCACTGAATCAATCTGCCAGGATATTGGCAATATCTCTGGGAGGAGTAGATTTAGTACCATCCTGTTGTAGCTCACAGCAGTTCTGAGCATTGCCATTTAGATCCCTCACATAGCTATGGAATGGCTTGCAGTTTCCTTTGACATCTGTGGCTATATTATGCTTGTAACTAGCCTTGGTGGATGTTATGAGGGGTCTCTGCCTTCTACTGTAGCTGGTAAGGGAGTATTATGCAACCTGGAAAGTCCCCCATTTCTGCAAGAATTTCCTCCTTTTGTTGTACAGTATGTTTATGCCAGGGGGTCACCACATTGGCATCCTTTTCTTGGATGGGGAGCATTTTGGTTCACTATTGGATGGCACGATTCATGCACGAGTGGATGTGCTTGTAGAGTGCCTTCATGTATGATTCAGCAGTTGTCCTTTCAGTTCCCTTCTGCATGTGTGTCATGATGTTAGTCACATCTGACATATGTAGCATGACATTGGCTTTGGAGATGTGTGTTACAGAGGTGCCCTTACTGGGGTGTGGGGGAGGGATGTTGATGTTAAGGGTGATTAGCTCATGGGCATACCTGACCACCAATGGGGGGACCATAGGTGTGGAGCATTGATGTCCCATGTTGGTAATGACCAGGTCTAGGATATTTGAGCCCCTGATGGGACTATGGGTTACATGATCTGGGGCATTGGGAATTATGACTTCCAAGAACAGTTATAGGATGTGACACTGAGATTACTGGGCTATCTCTTCCCCAAAGGTGTATTTCAAAGTGAATGACATCAGCAGGCTTGCCAAAGAAGGGCACTGGAGGTTGTAGTGACTGTGAATGGCCTCAAAAGCATTGCTCCTTACACAGACACAAGCATCCACACTTGCCATGTCTGGGAATAGAACTCCTACCTAATTGGTTTATCACACTACAGCATTACATAATTATAGGACGTGCCACAGAGATTAATGGGGTCGCTCTCCTCCAAAGGTGTATTTCAAAGTGAATGATATCAGCAGGCTTGCCAAAAAAGGGCATTGGAGGTTGCAGTGACTGTCCTCAAATGCATTTCTCTCTACACAGACACATCCACACTTGCCATGTCCGAGAATAGAACTCCTACCTACCTAGTTAATCACACTCTAGCATTATGCAGTTATAGGATGCACCACAGAGAATCCTGGGCTATTGCTTTCCCAAAGGTGTATTTCAAAGTGAATGACATCAGCAGGTGTACCAACGAAGGGCACTGAAAGTTGTAGTGACTGTGAATGGCCTCAAAAGCATTGCTCCCTACACAGACAAACTAACACACACACAAACATCCACACTTGCCATATCTGGGAATAGAACTCTGACCTAACTAGTTTATTACATTACAGCATTACGCAGTTACAGGATGCACCATGGAGATCACTGGGCTACTCTTTCCCCAAAGGTGTATTTCAAAGTGAATGACATCAGCAGGCTTGCCAAAGAAGGGCACTGGAGGTTGTAGTGACTGTGAATGGCCTCAAAAGCATTGCTCCCTACACTGACAAACTACCAAACACACAAACATCCACACTTACCATGTCTGGGAATAGAACTATCTAACTAGTTTCTCACACTACAGCATTATGGAGCTACAGGACATGCCACAGAGATTAGCAGGGTACTCTTTCCCCAAAGGTGTATTTCAAAGTGAATGACATCAGCAGGCATGCCAAAGTACAGCATTATAAATTGTAGTGAATGTGACTAGACTAAAAAGCACTGATCCCTACACAGGCACAGTTGCCACTTCTGGGACTAGAACTCCTACCTAACTAGTACATCACACTACAGCATTACACAGTTATGACGCACCACAGAGATTAATGGGCTATGACGTCCCCAAAGGTTTACTTCAAGGTGAAGACATCAGCAGGCTTGCCATAGTAGGCCAATGGGGAGGGCAGTGTGTGTGCATGGGCCATTACCCATTCATCTAGAGGCAAACACACCACACTCAGGCACACACAGGTTTATATTCCACATGTACATGTATACAACTGCTAGATGATTACTGACTTGTACAGTCATGTTGCACAGTTAGCACTAGCACCAAAGACACTATAATGCTGAGGGATTCCAGAGGCAAATGTCTACAGTGAGTGACATTTACACATCATATGATTGTAGCCAATTGGCTGTGTGCTGGGTGGGACAGGAATCATGATGGAAGGCTCTTTGTCACTTTCACTCTCTTCCACATATCTATGTATGTGTACTTTTGGCATATTATAGTGTGCTGTCCTTGGATATATGTGTGTATTCCTATCCAATGTGTGTGCAAAGCATGAGTGGTGCATACTGAGGAGTGTATGCACTAACATCTGCAACTGTCAGATATTTATGTTCCACTGTTGTTGCCAGACATGGGCTTCATTTCTTTAAGTGTGGGAGCATGCCCAGTATGACATTCTGTATTGAATATGTGAATCCATTCCAGGTAGATTGTACTCCAGTGCAGACTTTTGTGTTCTACACCTACAGCTAGTAAACTGTTTCTGCGGGATGTCTGTAGCTCAGTTGAAAATATGGGGACAAAATGGGCAAAGGATAGTGGGTTACTGTAAGTAATTGTGACTGTGCTGCTTCTGCTACATGGTCCTGGTGTTATCAGAGATATTCAGATATGTGTACTGTTACACACTGTGACCTTTAATGTCATCAAGTACTATCAGGTAGACATATTTTCTTGCAGTGATGTCCTGGGGAACACAGGGTGAATGCAGCTGTGTCCAGTATTGTGGTCAAACGCCTACAATATTCTTGCACACTCATACCATTCTGGAGGGGGAGGTGCAGACACTTGCTGCTGGGTCTGTGTAACTGGTTCAGAACCTTGGTACAGTGGTGGCAGAGGATCCCATACTTGTACATCCATCGACATGACAGTATGGCCTTATCTTGGTGTAGCGATACCTCACAGCTGTACAGATTCATACAGGTTACCCAGAGGCAGGGGTTATAATTCAGGACATTACCCCTACATATTGTGGTTTATGAGCAGGTTTGTAGCCACCCATTCTTGTGTTTGCAGCCAGGGATTGTATGTGCACACGGCTGTGTTTCAGACTTCACACACTCCATGCTGCCCATGCTCCCCCCCCCACATTATTCTATCCTTTTCCATACATTATGCAAACATTCTCTGATACTTTCCCTATAGTTATCACCTCATCACAGCAGTATATTGGTGTTGGTCCAAAGTTCATGCAGGAGGACATGGTGGACATGTTACTGTGATTTGTCCACATGGCCTTGCATATGGGTTCTGTGGACTGTGTTATGTTGTTATTTGGGAGTCCATGACATAACATACATTGGCAGTACAGGTGAGACACAGGCCTTTGGCAGAGGACTATAGGCCATTTGGTAGTGATGCAGGCCAGCTGTAGTAGACCATTGCATTCTGTCAGTCCTACAGTAGCAGACTGCAGTACAGTATATTCCCCTGGGGTGACAGGGTAGGTATGCTAGGTGTTCATGCCAATACTTTCTGTCAGTATTGATCCAGTGGTGTGGATGCTGGCAGGGTGCTGCTTACAGCTAGGGACACACCTGCATCGGACACCTGCTCTGCATGCTACATTCTTTCTCTATTGACATACACAAGTGGGGGTAATATTGTACTCATTCCCAACAGCAGGGATAAGACTGGAGAGGTACCTGTGGGTGGTGGTTGGGTGAGCTGGGTGCATGTGTGCTATGGACTCTACTTGTATCTGACTCACAGATATGCATGGGGCATTCCACTTATGCTGGCTTGTGCAGGGACATCACTGTTTCTCAATATATCATTCCTCTGACCTTTGTGGTCTGCCAATGTTTGGCAGACAACATTGGTATTCCCTACTACAAGCTCAGATAATGTGCTGCAAACCTGTATGTGCAATTCCAAGGGTGTGTCCATTTGACAGTTACATATTATACACTGTCTGTCTGGGGTACTTCCCCCTGTGTACTGCTTGTATATCTGGCCCAACAGTCATGCCATGTCCATCTTTCAGATGGTGACACATATTACTTGCAAACATTTACAATGGCTTACTGCTGGAATGTGTTATACTGGGAAGCATTGTGTTTGGCACTGCAGTTGTGAGGACTCGGCCCTGTCATAGGCAGTACTGGGCAATGGCCACCAGGACAAAACTCACCATGCATACATACTGACCACTCTCACACAATATACATCGCGCACCAACCTAACACATGCAGACCTGCATATTGTACACCATGTCTACATAGGAATGGGGGGGCACACCTGACTATTACTACATTTCTACATAGGATTGGGGGACACACCTGTGTGTTACTACGTGTCTACATAGGAATGGGGGGCACTTGACTGTTACTACATTTCTACATAGGATTGGGGGGGCCACACCTGACTGTTACTACATTTCTACATGGGATTGGGGGGGGCATATCTGACTGTTACTATATGTCTACATTGGATGGGGGCACACCAGACTGTTACTACATTTATACATAGGATTGGGGGGGCACACCTGACACTTGTACACATTTGCTATGACTGTACTGGTATGTCAGGTACTCCATTTCATTCTGTATTCTAACCTATCATGCTGACTAGAGGCATATCAGTGTACTACAGGTCTTAGGTTTGATTGACCTACATTTCAGTTTCTGACTTCTTACCCTTCAGAACTAACATCCCACTGCCTGACCTGTTGTAGTCTGTCTGTGTAGGCCTGGGGGGGGGGTTACCCATAGCCATCAATCAGAGGCCTTAGCACAGCCTTTGATTGTGTTTGTCTACACTGTCCTGCTGGCTGAGACTGTTGTTGGGTATGTGAGCCTCCCTGACTGGCATGTGTGTATCATATGGACACACGTGGCCCAGCACATTTCCTGCAGTGGGTTTTGTCACCATGTGTAGTACTGGCTACTATGGTGACACCAGTTTTGTTACAGATCTCATGTTGACACTATAGGTGTCTA
This sequence comes from Protopterus annectens, assembly GCF_019279795.1. Lineage (NCBI taxonomy): Eukaryota > Metazoa > Chordata > Ceratodontiformes > Protopteridae > Protopterus > Protopterus annectens. The sequence continues at coordinate 36,109,826 of NC_056731.1, read as the reverse complement.
CTATCTGCTGGCATCCCATTCAGCCACCCGATTCCCTTGCATGCTCACATCCATACCATAGATACAAGTAACAACACATACTACTCCATTCTGCAATTGGTAGGAAGAGTGACTTACCTTGTGGCTGTGCCAGTATTGAGGATGGAGCTGGAGGGCTGCCTATGTCGGATGCAGACAGCACACTCCCTATACATGGTTGAGCACAGGTAGTGTCATGTTTGGCATCCCATTTACTGTATGTGCGAGTCAGAGAAAGGTGTCATTCCCTGGGCCCCTCCTGTGTCAGTGTATGTGCTATGCATTGCCTCTTTGCCAAGGCCAAGGCATACTGGGCACGCCTCCTTCTCTCTACTGGGGCAGGCTCAGGTTGTTCCTCCTCCGAGTCACTCTGTGCTTGTGCAGGCCTTGGCAATGGTGGGAGGCTGTGTGAGGCCCCATGCTGTATCTGCTGCAGCTGCTTCCGCAGAATCATGGCACATGCGCTGACAGTTTGAGTACATGCAGCTGGTGAGTATTGCAAGGCTCCACTGGATGTGTCCAGGCACTAGAATCGTGATTTGGGCATCCCAAACACATGCTCTATTATAATTTTGGTCTGTATGTGTGCCTCATTATGGAGTTCTTGTTTGGTTGTGTATGCATTTTTGATGGGTGTCATCAGCCACAGCTCCAGTGTGCAACCAGTATCCCCCATTAGGTGGCCGTGAGGGATGTCCCCACAGAGCTGCTATTTCCTGGTTTACTTTTTTTTCCCCTTTAAAACACAATACACAATGCACACACCTGCTTAGGCAATTTAAAAAAGAGTGCTAGGCAGCCTCAGACACACCCGTTTGCTTAGCTCTGCTAAGCTAAGGGCAAACCTGACCCACAGGGCTCCAATATGCTTACAGTATGCCTGACACACACCCCTATGATGTCAGTTAACTCTTAGGCTTGAACCATGCTATTCCTGCACTTACACTGTTGGGTGCTGGCTAGTACTGAGGGGAAATCTGGGATTCAGTATCATTCCCCTCATTTGTATAGGATTGCCTGCTAATGCATAATTACAGATCCAACACTGAGCCTTCCCCCTTAGCAACCACTATTCATTGGCAATGTTGTTTTCTGCCTACCATTGAGTATAATTGCAAAACAGTGATTTTAGTTAGAATGCTTATTTTAGATTATGTTTTATATTTTCGGCCCAATCCCATTTGCACGCCACTGCCCTATGCTTAAACAGCCAAAATCGACTAAAAAAAAAAAGTTATTTTTTTTATTTTTGCAACTGTTTTCCATGCCAATGGCCATATATTTGGCCATTGGTATGGTTTCCACATAATATGTACACTTTATTTGGAACTGTCATGGCTCCATTTTGCAGTTTGCAGAAATGTACTCGGTTACTAAACGAGTACATTTCTGCATACTACACTAGTCCTGCACGGCCAGCTGTCAGCTTCCTGGATTGAAAATTCACCTCATTTGCATGGCTTTCACCTGCAAATGGGGTAATTTGCATACAGGAGCTTTGTCCGTGCAGAAATAGTGCAGGAGCACTTGTGCACATCCCTGCAGCTTATTCTTGGATCGCACCGTGGCCATATTGCCTCCAGGAGCTCCTGCACTGTTCCTGCACACAGTGCATGGCTTGCTGAATCTGGGGGTCGGTTTTCCATCCCAGTGTGTTTTCTTCTAACTTGATACTGGAACATGTATCATAGTCAGACCACCGCTTTTTTTTTCAGTTACTCAATATCAACTATAGCCCCCAGACCTTGAGCTGATAGATTGCAGAAATTAGCACATTGTTACAACTGATCAAATTGCTCCTGCTTTCTACCAGTTATTTTTAGTATCCAGTGCAAGTAATTGAAATGAGATACTTAATACAGCAGTACATTCTCAGTGCATTTCATTGCCCCATCACAAATACTTGTTGTTCATTTTATACCTCATGAAACATGGTTTATTATTAGTATCAGCTCCATATGTTGACAAGACAAAGGTGAAGGCTTGGGTGTAAATGGAAATCTGCTGGCCTTTTGGATCTCAAACATGGACCTGAAGACCACTGTGTTATTTATCTAGCAGAGATCTCATGTAAAATGGCAGTGCTCCTACTAGAGGGCTCTCTACTACATCAAGCCAATCAGATTTTGCCTTTAAGATGGCTGAAAAGATTAGTAATCTAATCAGAATCAGAAAAATGTGAGTTGGCTGCTTGGTTCTTTGCATTTAAAGGAAAACTGCACCAAAAAAAAACTGAAAAAGAATGCTTATTTAATCATGTCTTGATGTTTCCAAAACCCCCTCTATGTTATATATTCCAACTCCGAGATCACACTACAGAGAGGAAAAGGGTAAATGTTCCATTCCCACTGTAGTGCAATCTGTTATCAGAATGTTGAATGCACATTAGAGAATGTCCACTACCATTCGCTAATGCACATTCAAACATTTTTCAAATAGCATTTCGGAAACTGGAAAAGATGCATTCGACGATTTCAGTTTCATGATAGTAAAGATATATATATATATATGTGTGTGTGTGTGTGTGTGTGTGTGTGTGTGTGTGTGTGTGTGTGTGATGTGTAATTTAATAGTCTGCCCACATGGGGCCCAGCATCTTGATATGATTTTATTGACATCTTGGTATCCCACAATGCAGTGTGTGGTTTTAGAAGATTATAACATACAGGCTTCTTAGCTGGAGAGCTCCTGCGATTAACTTTACATCTGGATTCAGACAAATCCAGATTTCTTTAAGTCATGTTTAATATCATTTCTTAGTACAAGTTTTCCAACTGCATTTCACCCTTCTTTTTTGAAAGTGTATAATTTAACTTCTTTTGATATGCCAGAGTTGTAATCATTAAAATCCTCTCCTCTCCCCTTTACACTTCCCTACCTTAGCTGTCAAAGTGCTAAAGGTAATTTGAGCCATTTGTTGCTGTGATTGATAGCTCACAGCAGGTGTCTAAGCTCATGCAGTGTGCAGTGTTTAGAACTCCAAAGAGGACATTTGTTTATGTGACACCAGAGTCTGCAGACACTAACCTATCTCTTTTTCCTAGAATTTTAAATTCATATGCCCTACTAATCTGTAACCCATTGTTTGGCATACCCCTCAACTTCTTTATTCAATAGTTTTTGAGAAAACTAAAATCCAAAGTAATGACATGACAAAGGTTCTGAAAACAGAGGTGATATTTCAGTTTAAGATGCACCTTCCTCATGACTGCGCTTGCAGTGAGCTGGGACAGCTGACTGACAGCATAATACAACTGAGAGCACAATTGAGTTACAGTGGTATATGTTGTCAATGACCATTAATTCTCAAAATGTTTGTAACACAAATCAGTGCTTCATTTTTCACCACATATCAATAAGTGAATATTGTAAATCTAACACTGCGATACTCCTTCCATCACAGAAACAGGTAATTGTTTGTGCAATACAGTGCTGTCTAAAGTAACAACATAATGAAACCTCTACAAACACAATGTTTACTGACATCCAAGGGAAACAAATGAACACAAAACAGTTAATTCCAGCATGAAGGAGCATATATCTAAACCTACTGCCAGAATGTGGAACACAACTTCTCATACTGTGGAAAAAGCGGGCAAAATGTGGACCCCTTAGTAACAGCTTACTAAAAACTTTAACTAGAAAGCTCACAGGATGATTAAAATGTGTTACTTTATACTTATGAAAAGTCCATTTGATGAATTAATATGATTCAGTATCATGTATCATTGATATCAATTAAAAAGTATTTTCTCTCCAACTTGTGGCTCAACCCGCTTCGTTCCCCTACCCTACCCCCATTTCCACACACCCCCCTCTTTCCTGTAATTTATACTTAACTGGCCATTCCCCCTTGATCAACTACCTAATTACAACTTGGTTTGTACTTAGGAGCAGCTGCAGATATCCAACATCATCACAATCTGCCATATATTATTTGCAATGGCTAACTTAAACTCATGTATCACTCCCTTTCAGGCCTTAATGCACAACAAGACACTAACTTTTAGTTATTTTCCTCTTATAACAATCCTATTATCCCTTGCTCACATTACTTCTTACCAAAACAGACTTTGTTCACCACTCCCAAATTGTGTCACCTCTACTCCTTATATACCCAAACTTCAAGGTATGAACATTAAAATGAACATTAAAATATATTAGATTGAGAGCTGACAAACCACCCTCAACAAACAACAACAGATAAAAACAGTTTTACAGATTTTAGAAAGTAATATATAGACCAAGGTGAATATGATCCAACCATGCTATTCAGTAAGTTGGTTTTTTATCAGCATTAAATGCTTTCCTTACTATCTGCTGATGTATTCAAGTCTTTGAGAATGACTTGAATAGTTTGAAGGACCACAACCACATTTTTTTTTTCAAATTATTTTGAATTTTAATGACAGGATGGATTAATAAAAATATTTTTAGTTTTTTCTAATGTTATTTATCTAAAATATTTATGAAGTATCTAAGTTATATGACTTTATATAAAAGACAGTCCACATGAATGCTCTATATATATATTTGTAAAAGAAAAAATCTTTTGAGTTGAACTGTCTTGAAGTGCTGTATAATGTATCTACCGCTATTGGTATGTTTTTTATTAAAGAGTAGGATGACACATAGAGTGAGGAGTATATGGATTTACCTCCATTTAGTCTAGTCAATGTCTTTTTTAACAGTTTTTAGATATTTGAGTTGTTTCTCTTGTTAGTATTTTTTAGCTATGAAAGCAAATTTAACAGTTACTGACTTGATTTGTCATTTATACTCCTGTGGGGAAGTGATGTTTTAATACAATGTTCCATTTGTAACGTGCAAAACCGGTTTTTTTTAGTGTTATGTTTTTTATACAGATGGCAATGTGCATGACTTCCTAAAGGTACTCATATATATACTTATAGCACTTTAAGGCAACACAGTGTTTTAATGGAGTTTCTTACAACCAATCACTACCTTTGGAGGGTTTTTTAAATGTTTGAAGGGCTGTATAGTAACATAAGTCTGATGTTGAAGAAAGCGCTCACGGCTCACTTTAATAAATAAAAGCTTTATTTGATTTATTTGAAGATTCTGGACTGTTATATTGTATATTGTTATTATTATTGGTTGCAACACGTTTTATTGATATAGGGAGCAGCGTATATGTCATACTTTCATATTTTTTACACGCTTGTTCCCGTCTCCGCCGGTGTGCTTATCTGCATTGGGTTTATTTTTATTAAAATATATTCACTCATAAACACCACAGCAGCACATTACATGGATTTCTCCTTTATTAAACACCCCAATATTTCAAAACCATCTGTGAAATTTAATAACCTTATAATTGCTATCACAAAGATCACACCATATCTATTCAACGAACTAACACTAAGTGGTGATATACACCCAAACCCAGGACCTATCACTATTTTAAACTCAGACATAAACACTACCATAGACCACACTCCACTAACAATTATTCCCCAAAGATGTAAAGGTGATATACTCTTATTGCATTTGAATATTAGATGCATTACCAATAAAATCCATGACCTGCATGCTAGTATTAGTCTATATACACCAGACATATTAGTAGTTACTGAAACCTGATTGAAACCTCAAGTCACAAATGATGAAATTCTCCCCCCTGGTTATAGCATTATTCATCAGGATAGAATGCTGAAAAAGGTGGAGGCATAGCTATATTCTATAAAACAGATCTATCGTTAACAGCTATGGATCAAACCACCCTACGCTTCAGTAAAGCTGAAATACTATGTTGCAAACTTACCATAAATTCTAAAAAACATTAATATAATTGGAATATATATTCCCCCAGGGGATAATATATCTATCCTAGAATGTATCCTAGATTACATTTCTCATAAACGTCCCCAGGAAACAATTATATTAGGAGATCTGAATACTGATTGGACTAACTGTAATGGCCCAAATCCCACTAAATATATAAACCTTTATGGGTTTACCCAGTTCATACAAAAACCCACCAGAATAGACAAAACATCAACTAAATGCTCCATTCTAGACTGGATACTTACTAACAGACCTGACTGCTCTCCTCACTCAGGCTGTCACCCAGACAGCCTTAGTGATCATCTCCCAACATACCTACTAACACTAAGGCTGAACCCTACTAAATTGACACTATATCGGCAGATAAGAAACAAAAAAAAACATGAACCGTGATCTTTTCCTTTATACAATTAGACACTGCAACTGGTCCCCTCTTATAGTATTACCTCTAGATGAAGCCACTGATTACTTCACTAGTACCTTCCTATCTATCCTAGATGAGCATGCCCCTCCCAGGACTATTAGAGTTAAATCAAAGTTTGCCCCATGGTTAAGCAATGACTCCAGGTCTCTACTAAAAGCAAGAGATAAAGTATGGCTACATTGGCAAAAATCTAAATCACAAGTTACTAGGCAGTCTTATTGTGAACTAAGAAATAAAGCTAAAACACAACTAAAACAGGATAAAATAAATCATTACTCATTTACAAACTAAACACCACAATAACCCACACAAAATTCTGGACAGGTATTAACATACTACGACCTGGCAAAGCTGGTACACCCCCTACCACTACAAAAAATAGCTTTGACTGTATAGCAACACAGTTTAACACCTACTTTACAGAAACTATTCTACAACTCTCTAATAGCCACAGTCCTACTATTACATCACAAACAACTACACCCCATCAAAGCAAGCATAGCTTCTCTCTTCAACCAGCATCACTGCATGCTGTTAGACAACTTCATGGAAAACTAAAACCCACTTCTCTAGCTAGCTGCAGATCACTTACCATCTGAATTCCTCAAACTATCTTCTGAAGTAATTGCATATCCTGTCTCTATTCTAATAAACAGATCTATATTAGAACAATACATTCCTACAATTTGGAAGATTTTATACATCACCCCAATCCACAAGGGTGGAAATTTTAATGAATTGTCTAACTATCACCCTTTTGCATTTCTATCTCCTCTATCAAAAATACTTGAAATAATTATTCATAAGCAACTCATGGATCACTTAAACTCTAACAAGTTGCTATCCAGCACTCAACATGGCTTCCGACCACACCACAGTGCCACCACTGAACTTTTGTCATTTACAAACATAGTTAACAACCACAGAAATAATGGCAAGAATGTATCCTCCATTTTTTAGACTTATCTAAAGGGTTTGATATGGTGACTCACAAACTTCTACATGCACTCTGATGTAGCTTTATCACACTCTACACTTACATGGTTTCAGAGCTACTTAACTGGAAGACAGCAAGCAGTACGTTGGCAACAAAGTCTATCTCCTTTGCTACCTGTCACCCTAGGAGTTCCCCAAGGATCTATTCTTGGCCCCCTGCTTTTCTCCATATTCACTAACAAGAACTGTATTGTGGCCTCCTCTGCCACAATTATTCAATATGCTGATGACTCTACAGTATTGTGTGCTGCCAGTACCCTTCCTGAACTGCAGGTGCTCACTCAGTCATCCTTCCTCAAAATAGAGCCCTGGCTAACAAATTCCTGCTTATTATTAAACCCCAACAAGACAAAGCTCATGCTATTCCATCCTAACAAAGCTATTATAAACACATATTTTTTTCAGATAATATCCAGAAATAACACTACTATCACTCTTGCCCCACATACCAAACTACTAGGGGTCGAAATTGACACTAATATGAGATTTGACATCCATATCTCTCAATCAGTTAAGAAAGCACACAAAAATCTAGGTACACTATACAGGAACAAACAATATCTCACAAATAACACAAAAATAACTACTTCTCAGACTCATTTGACCTCTACTCTTTTATATGCATCACCTGTATTTATTAACCTCAGGAAAACTGAGCTGGTAAAACTGAAAGCCTGCTACAATAAAATAGATATGCAGCAAACTCTACAATGAGATCACACCATTGCTCTGCCCTAAGGAAACTAAGTTGGTTATAACTTCCCCACCTCCTACACTTATCTCAGCTTAACATGGCTTACAAAATCTTCTATCAGTCTGCAAAAACTCCATCATTAAATGACTTGCTAGAGCCCTATTCCTGTGGCAGAATGCTGCGGTCAAACAATACGCCCCTCATACAAATCTCAACAGCAGGCAATAGTGCTGGAGAGTCCACCTACTCTCATTATATTGCTAAGATTTGGAACTCTGTACCCAGTCACATCACATCTAGCACTACATTAACTAAATTTAAACAAACACTAAAAACCCACCTTACCACTAAATGGCTCTGCTCTTGCTCTGCCCCAGACTAAAAACCTTCAAACTCTTTACGTACAGCTGTTTTTATTTATAACCTTTTGCTCTATGTGGAGCTTTTCTCCCCAGGCCTCTGCTGAAAATGGATATTCTATCCAGTCAGACTTTCCTGGTAATCAAATGTAGAAATAAATAAATAAAAATACTGAATGTGTGACAGACCCTTTCAGTGTGGAACTTTGAAGTACAAGAACTATTTAAGACTGAAAATGAGGAACATTCCTCAAAATGAGGTACACTTGAGAGGCATGTACAATAATAAAGTAGAAATATCAGCACATATAGATAGATAGATAGATAGATAGATAGATAGATAGATAGATAGATAGATAGATAGATAGATAGATAGGAATGTCAACCGATAAAGTAAGCTTTTCTCCACAGGTCTCGTCTGAAAGTGTACTTTCCCCAGTCAAACTTTACGAGTCAGCAAAGATAAATAAGTAAATACATGCATACATACATACATACAAAAATACACACACACACACACACACACACACACACACACACACACACACACACCTTAACTAATTGATATTCACCAGCCTCATTTGTATGACAGAACAAAAAGGTCAAAGCAGGAACTAGTTTGCGTAAACTGCATAACCTTATAACTGCATAATTAAAGTGTTTATTTATGAGGGCCAACATTTTGCCTGAGTTAATTACACTGTTACCAATTTACTGCCTTTCCTTTAAAAAGGCAGCACCATCAATGGAGTGTGTTTGACAGATGGGGAGGTATGACATAACATGATCTCCCCTCCCAGACTGTGCATTGTAAACTGAAATATTGCCAAACAAGAACACATTTTTAAATATTACTGTGACTCACTTATAAAAGTACTGCGGTGGTGGTGCTGCGCTAGCATTGTCGCTTCACAGTAAGATGTTGTCCTGTTCGATTCTCAGCTAAAGCGTCTTCTGTGTGGAGACATGCGTGAATGGGCATACCTTCGTTGAAGGTTGTGCATCAGGGCTGACAACTCGGCACATAAAAATCTACTGCCAATCATTAGCGGACCAGAGTTCCGCTGTGGTGACCCCTAACCGGGAAAAGCCGAAAGACGCAACAACCACTGTGACTAACTTAAAAAAATGTCAGGTTTTGCATCAATGTGTATTTCTTGAACAGTAACCATGAAGCTGTAATGAATACCACTGACTGTAATTCTCAGCAATTTACCTAAAAAAGACCTTGAGCCATTTACCTGTTATGGTAACTTAGTCTGCTCCTGTATTTGTGTCTTATAATTGGAAACCTCCTCTAAGTTGTCATGAAAGTTTGGTGGGCAGGGTTCTTATACCATTAAGTCACTGCCACTTAATCAGCTCTGATTTATTTTTCCACGCTAACTGACTCAGTAGTAACTCAGCATACAGGGACCATTCTCTGTTTTATTTCTGCTTTCAGTCCCTTCAATTTTTCATACAGTTTGTATCTGCATCCCGTGCCTTCCTTGTTACAGATCCTTCACCATTATTATTTATTGTGTTTATCTTAATATTTGTTTCATTCTTTTCCCTCTTTAAGACAAACAGTCCAGTAAAATACCATATTTTTCAGTAATAAATAATCGTTACATCTGTGTCTTCAGTGTGTCATTGATTTTTCAGACAGTTAGCCACCACATTAAATGCAGAAGGCAAAAAGAAGACTCCCATCAATACGTCTATGTGGGTTTTAAGCAACAAAGCTGTTGGTTTGACCCCACATAAGGAATTTCTCTACATCATATTAGTTTTCTCTCTGGTGCACTGTTCCGGGGGTGAGGTTAAATCTGTGACTGTTTGTGTGGAATTACATCTAATGTTAGATCAGATGATTGTAGGTTTAAGTCCTGCCATGGTCATCTGCACTAGTTTATAGCTGATGTAGTCCAATGGATAAGGCATCTGAATCTGGATTAGAATGTAGTTCAATTTGCACACTTATAAAGGTCACACTGCATAGATTCATAGATTGTTACTAGGCTAATGACATAGGGGCCTTTCTAAGCCTAGCCACATTTTTCCAAAAGAATAATGATGTCCTTTATCCAAACAGAACATAAGGGACACGGATGCTAGGTCCGGTGTAAATTTCCTATTCCCCATCCACTGGTCTAGGTTGTGCTTAAACTGAGTAATAGATCAACTCAGCTTCATATGGATGGGAAGCCTGTTCCACAGGAGGGGCAGTCTCTGTTACACATATTTTTCTCTCCAGCATGTTCTAAGTCACAGACAAAATTCAGGTCCTGAGACTTTGTATTTGTAGCAATGTTTGACTTACAAATATGTAGGAGATGGATGAGTATGGGGTTTGTGCAGATGCCTTATAAGCCAGGCACAGATCAACCCTCAGCAATCTATAGGAGAGTAGAAGGAAAGGGCTTTTTGTTATGCCTTGTATTATTTTTGCAAGGAACATCTGAGTTTGCTGTAGTTGCTACATAATCCTGGTCAGGTACATATCAAAGGCAGCATTGTATTCTATGATTGGTCTGAAAAGGGCAGAGTGCAGTGTGAAAATGACCTTTTGGACCTAGAAGCCATGCCATTGTTTATAAGTTGTGTAGCATAAAAAGACTTCCTCACTACTTTGGATGCATTTTGGTCGAAGGTAAGGCTACTGTCTATGTATGTACCCAGATCCCTGATCACTGGGTCAACTCTTAGGGGTGTATTATCAAATGGTAATTAGCTGGGATGGTTAACTTCCCAGAGGGTGCAATTATGTATTTTTTAGCATTGAGTTTAAGACCATAGCTTTGGCACCTTTTGTTAGTCAGAGATAGGCCTTCTTGAAGACTGCTAGTGTTTGCAGGGGTGTCAAAGATAACATCCAGCTTGCAATCATCTGCAAACTTAGTCAGCCATAAACCTTCAGCATTTGCTTCCATTTCATAAAAACAGATGCTGAAATGGAGCAGGCCCAGTACCAAGCCCTGGAGGACTCTGCTCGTGATTGGCTTCTTAGTGGAGGTGGCCTTACCTACCAGTGAGCCATTTGGCCATGCAGTGGGTGATAAAAGAGTTTATACCTAAATTAGTGAGCTTTTCTATAATGCCTGAATGAGGTATTGTATCAAAAGCCTTGGCCAGGATAAGGTAAGCTGTGTGAGGAGTCTTGCCTTTATCCAATGTTTTGGTAACCCTCTCAAAAAAGTCCACCAGATTTAATAGGCATGACCTTCCTTTAACAAAGATGAACTGTAATTGGTCCAGCATTTGTAGGTTACCTATGCCCTCATTTATCATGTCCATGATGATTCTTTCCATGGCCTTACATATGGGGTTGGAAAGACTTATGGGTCTGTAGTTATCCAGCTCAGTGGTTGGACCTCCTTTGTGCAAGGGAATGACTGCAACCATCTTCCATTCCTTGGGCACAAAACCTGACTGTAGGCTCCAGTTGAAAAGTGATGCATTTCGACCAGATATGTCATGTTTTGTGCTATTTAGTAAGCATCCTGGGTTGTTATCAGGGCCCATTGATGCAGTGTTTTTTGGCCTTGGAAAGTGCATTGATGATATGTTCCTTATAATGGTTGGGGGGCTTGTGGTATGCAGTATTTCCTTTAGACTTTTGGGGGTGGAATCTGAGCTGAACCTGTCAGCCAAAAAATTGGCAATGGCCTCCAGTTCAGTGTGGGTGATGCCATTTACTATAAGTGCTGTACATTGTTGTGTATTTCCTCTGAGGTTGTGGGCATAGCTGTAGAAAGCTTTGTGGATATCCTTTGCCTAAGAAGCTATCTTTTTCTTCAACTTTAGCCTTTGAAGTATTAATTAATCCTAATACCTGCCTGTTTAGATTGGTCAGGGGGCTTTTAGTATGTATGGCTTTGTTCCTCCTACTCTTGACCAATACTTTTTTTCTTTTGTCGTATAACCGACAGATACTGTGATTCCATCATGGTGGCTTGTCTTTTAAGTTTGTCTTATTCATACTATGAGTAGGCACAGCTCACTCTATACAGCTATTAATATGGCTGTACAGAGATTTTGTAAACAGCTCAGCATATTCTATGTTTTTTACTGGGTTTGGGGGTGCTTAGAATTTAGCTAAGGTGTTGCTTAATAGAGAGAGGTTAGCCTTGGAATAGTTCCTAAAGGTTTTTGGTTTCGCTGGAACTCTGGATTTAATTTTTATTTCAAGCAATACTGGCTTAAGGTCATATCTGATGAGAGAAGACATTACATTGGGTGAGGAACATTCCCCCCCTCCCATGTTCATGAGTAGAAGGTCAAGGACATTTGTACCCTTGGTAGGAGATAAGGCACTAGTTATACAGTATAACTTGGGAAGTAAATTAGTTAAGGATATTATTATGAAAAACTGGGTCATTTTATGGTTAATTATAAGATTAATGAGATCATAGGGGAGAGACCTGGTTTTGGGTTAAAAATTGCACAAAATGTTAAAATATTTTGTAAAGGAATGGGTAGTTAACATATCATGGAACAAATAACTACATAGACACACTGAAGTCTGGACACTGTAATCAATATGCTTATATCTGTACTGGTGATCATTTTCATCTGAATGAGGGGCATAAATTTGCTATTACACCTGGGAGAGGTAACTGTTATGCTAAAAGGGTGATCTGTTTAGCTTTCTAATATACCCATTTGGGTTTTTAACCAAAAGATCTTTACACAAGAGGAGTTATGAACAGGAACATGACATACTCATTCATGCGATCCACTGAATTGGCAACACAGTGGAGGCAGTCACTCATGTCAGATTGTGCCACAGCTACAACCATGAGAATTTGTCTGGAGCACCTGTGGGACCAAGCCTGTGCCTCCATGATGGCCCAAAACATAAGTTGAATGGTATGGGAAAACATACCTGCACTAGGTGGAGGAGAGGCACCTGGCCCCCTCAGAGCTACCCTATCAACCCTCCTGCATGGCACCTCACCCACACTTTAGCTATAGTCAGTCTCAACAGGAAGTGAAGCTGCAGTAGCCACATTTCCCTGATCAATGGCCTCCCCCTCCACCTGTCCAATATATATGGCCTCACTGGAATGGGTAGGCATAGGCCTACTGGCTGTGTCCGATGGAAGTGTATGGGATGGTTGTATGTCAACCTTAGTGTGAGATTCAACCTCTGCACCCCCTGGCTGTGCCTCAGTTTGGCTACCATCATCATCAGAGTCTGCTGATGCACTGAAATCAGATGGCACCCTACACTCCCACTGTCATGATCACTTGTGATAAAAAGCAACAGACATATGAATACATTACTACCTACACTACTATACTGCAATATATGCTAACAAAGTAACAGTGTTGCCACTATTGCAGACAGTACAGCAATACACACAACAGGCCTGATATCAACAGCACACACTAAAATATTTCTTTAAATTGCTGAGCAGTACCGATATAAAATGTTTGGATTGCCATTTGCAGAAGTGATTCTCCTCTATAATCCAGACAGTTCTTGGAAGAAATTAAGCAGGAGGTAAGAGCAACATCATCACAATTAACAGTAACAAAGGGGGTAATACTTTAACCCCTTTATATGTTCATTAAATATACTTTCAACAAGAATGTGGCTGTAAACTCAAAGCTAAGATAATAACTGTAGCAATCTTTAATTCCTCCCCACAAAAAATACATGTGACACAGAAGTAGCATATTGATTTCAATTGTTTTACTATACAACAGTATTCAACTGTTGAGATACCAAGCCCACCTGGATGCTCCTCCTGGAATGTGCTTGCTCTCTCTGAAACTGTTGCTCCCACATCCAGGACATGTTGTACTGCACTCTCCTGTGAGCTTTCTGGATCCCTGACATTGGCCAGGAACTCTTCATTGGGTGTTAGTGATGGTTTCTTAGCAAGCCCTCTCCCTGTACCCATCAGGTCAACTGCATTTGCCCTCCTCCATGCATATGTAATCATGTCAGTGGCACTGTGGCACAACTGCTCATATGTCTTGCCATGGCCACCCACGGCATTCAGATCAGCAACTATCTGTTGCCAAATTTTTATTCTATATGCTATATCTCCCCATTCCCCTTCCGGTAGAAAAACACCATGTTACCTAAAGGTATCCACTATGACTTGGTTTTCAGCATCAGTGAAGGGGAGTATCCAAGGATTGACATGCCTGGGTGGCATACTCCTAGGTGTCCTTAAAGACAACAGAATGAAAATACACATAAGTCTCATATAATTACAAAGTAACTGTTACCAGATAGTACCCACTGGAAAAACATAAAACAATCTACAGATGTGAAATAACAACAGGCAGGATGCAAAACAAGGAGAATAACAACAGCAACATGTCCTTGTTTGTGCCATAACAGTAACTCACCTTTTCCACACACACCACCCCCAAGAAAGAACAGCCTGTCCTTCTTTGTGCCATAGCAATAACTCACCTTTGCCCCCCAAACAGGAAAATGACACATTTTACTAACAAAACATCTTTGAAATGCTAAAAGTGCTATCAAAGGAACTGTCCATGAAACATTTGTACATATATAGAACACAGCATTCAATTTTCATATATTGGCAATCATGTATACTTCTGAAATGGCTTGGCAAATATGTTCCTGCTATCAGTACACTTCTAACTAATGCATGCAGATAAAAGTGTAAAAGCCTTTGCTTCAGATTTTTCTTAACTCAGTACATCTGAGTGATATCTCCAGGTACATCTGCAGTTACCTCCTACTGACACCTGTAAGCATCAAATATTGCTTGGTCATATTCACATCAATAATTCCACAATATAAGGTTTTAAAATATTTAATCTTAAAGCTTACACAATGGTAAATTCAACTGCATTAATATTTGACATCTGTCTAGTGCAGGTAAATAGATATTAACTGTTGTTTTTATGACATTAATTTAAATAGATATAATTTTCACATTTTTCTAACTATCTCAACAACCAAGTAACAAAGACAGAACTCCTTAGCATCATATGAAAGCTCTCAACTAGATAAATAAAATGCTGCCAACAGTATGTGTGCAACTTGAGTGGTTGCCGAGATATTGTAAGTTGTTTACAAACTATTAGAAATGTAATAGTTACTGTGTTTATTGTGATTTATAAAATTCAGTTTAAGACCTAGAACCTAAAGAATACTACCACTCTAAAAATAGTTTGTGTGAAGAGCTTGCCATTTACGCTTCTTTCATAACCCCTATGGTTCCAGAGATATGAACATTTGTTTGAAATGTGAGGACATAACTTGATTCTGTCAAAAGGCTTAGGCTCCATCCATTGGAAGTTACAGTGCAAACTTCCTGAACTCCATTGAAGTGAATGAGTTAAATACAATCCAGCATATACAGTATGTAGTTGACCAAATGGAAGTGTACCTTCTGAAGTTCAGTACTCCTCTGTGCAGATATATCCTGAAGAAATAGCATTATGTGCAGTCTTCCCAACATAAACAAGTCTCCTCGCCATCAGTTTGCCTAGCTACATAGTTGCCTTTTTATATGATGTAGATTCAGAGCTGTTAGCATGATGACGAGATAAATGAGGTGTGCAGTCATTAGAATTGATGAATCCCAAAAAAATGGATCTCTGTAGGAGAGGTAAACATAGTACAGGCACTTCGTCAGTGTTTGTTTTTAATGGCTTGCAACTGTGAATGATTAGTGGTCGGTAGAAGGAAAACACAACATCACTGCAGGCTGCCTTACTTCCACTGGGTGTGTCAGGTTACACCTACAAAGTGTTAGATGTAAGTTTGGAAATGTAAGTAAGCAGCACACAAGTCACAGGTTGTGTTCTTTAACTTCCAATCTGCCCTTCATTTGTTGGCAAATGTGTATGATATTATTTCCACTTAATATCCTCACATATTTTAAGGCCAGTGATATAGAATGGCTTACACACTGCATGTTTCAAATTACTGCTCAGATAAATGAAGGACAGCCAACAAACACAAAAATGTAAGGCAGAGCTGTATATTTTCAAGCAATAATCATGGTAAGTTGTGTGATCACTAGATGCACTCACTACATCTGAACCTAATACAAGTACAAATAACACTTGTATGGTTTGATACCACTGTAGATGCTGTTACAGTTGGTTGTGTGCATATTGATTTAAGTTCTTTGCTGCAAAGCTGTTTGTGTGGAAAAGAGGGATATGGCACCCATCCTTTGTTCTGAAGGTGCATTGGAGTGATAGTTCAAATTCCAACCTATGTAGAAATATCTCATGTTTACTAACATTTTCTAGTGTCTATGACATAGATTGCTTTTCCTCATTTCAGCTACAGTGCCTCTCTATTTTCCTTCTTTTTTTCTTTACTTGTCTTGTTTTTTTTTGTTTTTTTCTTTTTTTTAATGGCCAGTGTTTGCTCAGTGCACCACTTAGTGCAAACACGGGAGATGGAGAAAAATGAATGTCAGGTTTGGCTATGCTTATCAGGTTTATGGAGCAGTGCACAAACTGGACAACTGGCCCACCCAGAAAGCAGACAGGACCAACAGCCAAAAACAGAAATTGGATGCATTCAATTAATACTATTGGGCATCGCACAAACCTGCTAAGTGACAATGCACTGCAGTTAATAGCAAGACAAGAATGATTAGTAAAATGGGAACGTCATGTAACTAGTCCTGTGGCAGCAAGTGTAAGTGTAGGGTTGGAGTAGAGATGGTCCTGGGTTCTAGTACAAGGAGTGCAGCTTTTGTTTTACTGTTGTGACACTGCAGTTTATAGCAATGAGCTGCAACATAGACAACAGTTTTCTCACCTTTCTTGTGGCAACAGGTGTAAGATGGGACTGCCATACAAATGGTCCTGGATTCAAATACAGCATATTCCATCCACTTGTACTGTTGTTCCACTTCCCATTATAGTCACTCTCATTTATAACAGTTGACATAATGGAGCTGATATAAATTTTATGTATGAGGGCTGATACACTAGTATTGTGTCAGTTATTTCTGTATCTATCTATATATTATCATATTTGTTATCAGATGTATGACTGTAGGTAGACTGTGTACTATATTCTTGTAAACATATTTCTGCTATCTGGGCTTCACATTTGCCTAACACACATACACAACTGTCTATATATCCAATAAACTTGAAATTGCAACTGCAATTATGTAATGTCTCACTGCTTGGCACTGTTGTGCTTCACTTACCATTGTGCAAACTCAGTGCTCAGTAGTGCGCAATCCTGAGGACTGTGTTTGTAGGATGGTAAGCTGAGCTCAATACTTTCAAACAGTGTGCACACTCCCAGTAAACATGATAACTGGAATAGGTAGGAAACCAACACTCTGCATTGCTATTGATCCATGGTAGACATGGCAAAGGTTTGTGGAGAAGGTGTCAGGTTTAGGGCACAAAGATGGGGTTCCAGGATTCCAAGATTTTTATTGAACTCTTAGTTAAGAACCACAGTGCCAGGCTTCTGCAGGGGGACTATTCTGGCTTCCAGTATAAGTTGGAAGCTTGGGATAGTTTAACCCAGGCTATAACCAGTGCCACTGGTATTCCACACACTGGTGACAAATGTAGGCATTATTACAATGACCTACAGAGGAGGAGGAAGAGGAATACCCTCGACCATTGAATCGGGGAATTTAGGACTGGAGACAGAGAGTACTTGTGATGTTTGTTATGTTCTCTTTTTTCCACAGCTGCCAGGGACCGGGAGGTCAATCTCCGAACCCATGGGGATAGACTGGCAAGCATGAGAGAAGCATGTGATATGTATGCAGCAGAACAGTAGTGTTATTGTAGCATTAAAAGTTAAATATAGTTTTTTTGGTATTTTAAAGAGTTGTATAAAATTCAGGACTCATATCTCAACTGCAAAATCAAGTATGCATGCATTAGTCTGTAGCACAAACCAACAGTACAATATTAGGCTTTAGCCAGAGGCTGTAGGTTCAAATATCATACCTGCCAACTATATAATACTATTAATTCTTCAATAATATTTAAATTAAAACTTCTATACCAGTGGCACAAATTCCCTGCTGTAAATTGTAATATGTGTAACTGGCACATGCATATGTGCAATATATGCACATCTCAAGGAGTACTTGCTGCTATTTGCAGTATACTGTGCATCTGTTAGGATCTGGTTCTCTTAAAGGTTATGTGTTAGGAGGTGGTAGTCTTAAAAGTAAAAGTTAAGATAATGGAGTCAAACAATTGTATTAATGCATTGTATTCACATATGAAGGTACTAATCTTACTTCTTTTTTTTCCTCTCACCCCAACCCTTATCTCTCTTTTTTATTTTATTTTATTTTTTTAATGGTATTACATGTTATCAAAATGTGTCCATGTCATCAATGTGTACCACATCATTAAATGCTCCACAGCACAGCGGGGTAGGCCTGGCCCATAGGATCCACCTGTCCCCCTCCACTAGCCCCAGCATTGTTGCCCACCACATCTGGAAGCCAAGCTGGTGGACCACCTCTGCTGCCCCTGCACTACTTGCCCCCTCAGGTGGTCTTGCCACAGTGGTTCCCTCTGGGAGCAGTGGCAGAGGTGGTGATTTTATCTCCCGTACCGAGTTGCCAGTGATGGTGAGTAGGGTTGTGTACCACACTGTTGGTGCATGTCTACAACGGCTGGACAGGCTGCTCTTCCTCATTTTATGTAGTACCAGGAGGAGGAGAAGGAGACATCAAGCACTCCAGCCAGTGGCGGAGTGATGTGATGGTGATGACAGTCCATTGGGCGAGTACTCAATTCTCACTGTCACCCAGCTTGATGACCATTGATTCGGGATATCCCCACCCTCACCCCAATCATGGTGTCTCACAACCTTTTGTGTTCATCACCATCCCTGTCTCTTGTCTTGTTTGTCTTTGTCTGTCTGCAATTGCTTCCTCACCTACCCAACTTACCTGACCCAGACATTCATGCATCCCTTCCCCAACATTCCTCTCTCGCAAAAAAAAAAAAAAAAAAATGGATACCTGTCCCACAAAAAAAAAATGTCCCATACACACTTCTCCATTTCAGACACATGCTTCTTGACAAACTTGATTTGGACCCCTCTCTCTGAAGGTGACAGTCCAAATTCAGTTAATATTTTCCACATATGTTCATTTTACACTGTTAAAGAAATGGATAGCTATGGTACTTTCCCAGCTTCCTCCTGCACATTCCTGCCCTGCTTTCCCTTTGTTCTTCCCCCTGCTTGCTCCCCATTTCACCAATGTCCTATCTACCCATTTCACCTCCTTAAGCAATTTTTGCGTGAAGGTGCGCATCACTCACCAAAGTGCAAAAACAGGAAATGGTGCCAATGTATTTACATGTATTTAATAGTATTAAATATGGTGGCAATATATGTAAATGAATTTAGATACACGAGTATTCGAATGCAGTACCATCTGGCCCCAACAATGAATGTATCAATGCATTAACACTTGCTGCCACAGAGTCAGTTAAACAGTAGGTGTCTTTCTTAGACTCAGTACTAACTGTCAGATTTTAGCAATGAGGCTCACATTTGTGCACTGCTTACCTATGCGCAAAGGTGTGTCTGACATGCATATGCACTTTATTAATCATTGGGCAAACCCACTGCTCGCAGTGCTATGGAAACATATTACTGCTGTTTATTGTCCATGAAATTACATGTGTAAACATTACAAACTGAGGGCTCTATCTAACAATATGTCACATATTTACAATACATCCATCTGTTGTCACGTCTCCAAGCACTGCAACCCTGGTGTCTCAGTACTTTTTCCACACATATATCAATCACAGTACAAAGTGTAATATCAAATGTGTGCTCTGCGATGCAAATCAATCTGGTAACATGCAGAACTACAACTATTCACCCGTATGCCTAAAAACACTTATCTGCAAGGCTAGGGAAAGAATTAGCATGGAGCATATCCACAGAGACATAGCTGACCTTCAACACACTTGACCCTACTCATTTTGTTTCTGTCAAAGGTAGATCTTGCTTACTGAACTTTGTGGCCTTCTTGGATACAGACCCCACAGACCTGGATGAGGGATAACAGGACATACTGCCTATGTTGACGCATCCAAGGTCTTTGACATTATCCCCCATTCATGTGTCACAGTGAAGATCTCCCATGTGGGAATTAAGCCATGCAGTAGTACAGAGGTAGGCAACTGGCTCACTAACATAACACACACACACTCTCAAAGTTGAGGACTACACCTCCATCAGTAGTCACTTCTCTGAAGTGCAGGTAATCGTAGATGGCAGGTGGTTTACCAAGTTTGCGTGATGACTAGTAAATGGATGCTCTAACATAGAGTGTCTGTATGATGTTAACGTATTACTGAAGGGGCTGCCAAACACACAAATGACTGGTGCCAAACTCGCAGACTGAACATTAAAGCATACAATGGCTCATTGCTGCTTTTGGCAACAAAATACCCCTGATAATTATGATATACATAGCACTCCCTCTAAGCTCAAACACAGTGTTCTGAGACTTGAGAATACATGTTGATAGCAATCTACACTTTCATCACTATGTGTTCTTAGTGGTGACACATTTATTCTGCACTGCACACATCATACATATGGACATCACATCCAAGAACAGGGTGGTCATCTCTCTACTGTACTCTACCCTTATCAGACCACTAATTAAGTATAATGCTCCCTTCTGTCTGTAGCTCACCAAACACCTGCAGCAACTGGAGAGAACACAGGGTTGTGCCTGGAAGACACCTGGGCCTCCAAACATGAAATACATAGAAAGACTGAAAGACCTGTCAGTGTTCTCAGTATCATGCAGGCTGCTGAAACATGGCCTATGCCTTCACTACAGAGCAGTTGCAGACCCTGCCCTACTGGAAATTCTGCACATCTGCAAATCAAATGGGACAAAAGTAACTTGACCCAGGGTTCCCAGCCTAGTTGTGGCATAAACAGAACTTGCTGGGGAGACAGATATATCCCCCAACAACACACTCCTCTGCAATAGGCTCCCACTGCATGTGAAGCAGTGCTCCGCAATGACCCTGCTCAAGCGCAACCTTGACTACTGGTTGGGTGACTGTAAAGTCACCTCTGAGGTGGCACCTATGTCCCTCATGGTTCATGGACAGTGCCTGTTGGTGCTGCTCACAAAATTGCTCAGTTAACAATGACCATCCAACTATGCTCAATAAGGGTACTTGTGTTTTTACACAGCTAGGTTGCTAAACACCGTTGGGCCATTAGGCTAGTAGCCTCCTATGTACATATGAAGCTATGAGCCTATGCATGTCTCCCAACATCAAACGTAAACTTGAAGAGAGAACAACTCCAGAAAATCTACAATGAGACTGCACCTCCATCTCCGCTATGTTTAAACAGACTGGAAGTGAAACCAGACTCGAGCACGGATGAAAAACAATTTATTCAGTAAAAAAACAAGCAAACATCAAACAGGGTTAAGCGCTTTCATCTGCCTTATGCAGACTTCCTCAGAACACTACAAATGAAACTGATGTTCTTTTAAAAACATTTTGGCGCCATAATTTCAACACTCAACTCTTGTTTAAAATATATTCATTTAAAAGTGCCAATGCATATAATTTAATTACAGTCCATGGTATACCTTATGTCTTCACATTTCTCCTAACTTACCCTACTATCTGTAATGCTATAACAAAATGTGTACTAGAACTTAATACATACATATAAAAACCTAACTTTACGAAAAAAGCTCTATTCAAGTTATACAGTCTATGAACTGACTATGTAGACAATATAATGTGTTGTAATATTAAAAACATCTATAAAACATTTATAAAAACATTGTAAAATAAATAACTTCATCTATATTTACAATAATAAAACTGTAAAAAATCCATACACACCCTATAATAACAAATATATACCCTATAATAACTGCAAGAAGGGTTTAATAGATATAAAATCATTAATACCTGGATGTCTAGTTGCATCTGTTAAAATTTGCCAAACACTTTCCCTTTTACCTAAAAGTGCTTTATAATTGCCCCCACGTGGGGACATATTAACATGATCTATTATGGCAAATTTAAAACTATGAGTTTCTCCATTTTTACTTATATGTCTATAAAGTACATTTTTTGTATCTTTAACCCTGATCTTGTACAAATGGTCATATATACGTTTCCTAAACTGCCTTTCAGTTTTTCCTATGTAAAAGGCTGTACATGATGTACACTTAGCTAGATACACAATATTTTTACTATTACAGTTTCCATTTTTGAACTTCACATACGTTTTACTAATATCATCCAGTTTACATCCTATAACCTCATTAATAGCGAAACACTGTTTACAAGATCCGCATTTTCTAGTGTTTGAACTCATACTGTTACCTACATTTACCCTTGTCATTCTCTCTATCATCTTCTTAATGTTCATTCCCATTTTATATACAAAACATGGTCTTTCTCCTACTGCACTTTTAACTTCATCATCGACTATAAGGGTATTCCAATGTCTTATTAAAATGTTCTTAATCTCATATACATGAGGGGAATATGTCATTACACACATTCTGTTAAAACTTGGTTCTACAGTATTTTTTGTTGGAGTTACAATATTATTCATTCCAGTACCCAATATAGGTGAGTATTTTTTCCCCATTCATTAATAACATAAGACGATATATCATCAAGTAATAATATAGGATAGCCCCTGTTGGCAAACATAACTCTTATATTTTGTATTTCTTTTACCATTATTTCATAATTGGAGGACATTCTTGATGTTCTTATACATTGTCCTTTAAAGATGTTTTTTAATATATGTCTAGGGTTGTTACTGGTGTATTCCAAGTATCCGGTTTCACTTGCAGTCTGTTTAAACATAGCGGAGACGGAGGTGCCGTCTCATTGTGGATTTTCTGAATGTCTCCCAACATGTTGTCTCCCACATAGCCTGCTGATGTCATCTACTATAAGATCACCTGCAGTCTTGCAAAAATCAGACTTGTGCCATGGTGCCTGCATAATGTACTCTGTTCTGTAGTCTGTGTAGTTAGATAGGTAGGGCTTCTGTTCTCACTGCAGTCATCTGTGTGTGTGTGTGTGTGTGTGTGTGTGTGTGTGTGTGTGTGTGTGTGTGTGTGTGTGTGTGTGTGGGTCTGTCTAGCCAGAAGAGCAGAAGTGTGTATCCTACAGTTACCACCCCAATCAGATGGATTGATAGTATTTTAATGCTTGCAAATGCCTACACATCCATTTCATGCAGGCCTCCCAATATATTCTCTCCAAGATGCACTGATGATGTCATCTACTATAAGTTGGTCTGCAGCCTTGTAAAATTCAGACTTGTGCCATGCGCTTCCATTAAGTACTTAGAAAGGTAGGGGATCTGTTCTTACTGTGAGCTGTTGCTTCACCTTGCAGACAGCATTTTACACCAGCACATGGGACCCTTTTATATTTCCCTCAACAGACACTGCTGATGTCATCAGCTATAAAGTGTCATCTGAGACACTCCAAGTTAAACTTTAGCTGTGGTGCTTGTGTAAAGTACTCTCTTCTGTAGTCTGTATACCCTAGATAGATAGGAGTTCTATTCCCATTGCAGGCTAGTGTGTGTGTGTGTGTGTGTGTGTGTGTGTGTGTGTGTGTGTGTGTGTGTGTGTGTGTGTGTGTGTGTGTGTGTGCACGCACATGTGAGCTATTGCTTGACATTACAGACAGCATTTTACATCAGCATGTGGAGCACCGTTATATTCTCCTCAATAGACACTGATGTCATCACCTATAAAGTGTTATCTGAGACACTCAAAGTTGAACTTCAGCTGTGGTGCTTGTGTAAAGTACTGTGTTCTATAGTCTGTGTACTTAGATAGGTAGGGGTTCTACTCTCACTGCAGTGAAGTGTGTGGGAGCTGTTGCTTGACATCACAGACAGCATTTTATACCAGCATGTGGGACATTGTTAAATTCTCCTCAACAGACGCTAATGATGTCATCAGCTATATCATATTTTTGGATATGCAGTACTCCAACCAGGGCAGAATTGGAGACTGGCCTGGATGCCATACAGAAGTCACCTCATCCTATACAATAAAAATGACAGTGACATGGATTTTAATCTAGCCACATATATCTTGGCATGGTTTTTAGTCCCCATGTTATCTTGCCGAGAGAGACCTGTGGTCTCTCCAGCTGCTACATGTGTCTGGTGAGGTACATGAAAAAGAGAGCATTATACTCTATTAGTGTTGTGATGAGGTTTGACTGCAGTGCTGTCATACAATCTTAAGATCTCAATATGATGGCATGACTTACAATATGCACTACATAGGCTTTCAATACCAATGTGGACACTTGGTAGTCAAAGTTCAGAGTGCTATCTACATGTGCTCCCAGTGCTTGCATCTCTGGTTTCCTGCACAGCATGACTGTTGTTAATGCGGTGATTAACATGGAATTCCAGTTTTCAGACAGACAACATTACAAACACACATTTCTGTATTTATTTCTAGATTGTGTGTCTTTGTCACCATTCAGTTGTGTGTGTTAGCTCCTCCTGTACTATGTTATCACCATTAGTGAACTCAATGATTGGACAAAATATGCAAGAATCAGCAAACTTGATAAGATAAAGGTCATATACTTTAGCCTGAACTGTTGAGAAAGAGAGAGTTAAAACTGTGAAGGGCAAAGTACAGATCCCTGGTGCTTGCCAATGGTGACAGCTCTACTGGTATAGATTGATTCATCAACTTTCACGACGTGTTCTGTCAGTGAGCCAACTGGTTACCTATCAAATGACGTAAGGGTTATTCCCCAGCTTTGAGGTTTTCTCAATGATACCTGCATGGGGGATTGTGTCAAAATCCCTGGGAAGATCATGACAGGCAGTATACACTGTCTTGCCTTCATCCAGGCCTATCATATGCAATCAAAGGGCTGTGACAACATCACAGATCACCTATGGCATGATTCAGCACATATACCTTCCTAATATGGTGGAATATACAGTTCAACACACCCTCCACATGGCCTATGTTCCCGTACAAGGGTGGACACCAACATGTATCCACTGAGTTGAGGGGACAGCACCTGATGCATGCATGTATAGAGACATCCTGACTCTTCTCAACTGTGAGGTAGATCACAATGTCATCATGGACCTCTTCTACATGTACACTAGTAATATTCCACACTTGTGTGAGTTAATGCTACATCAACTCCATTACATGTGATAGATGTCCTCAACGAGGTCATCAAGGGCATGCAATATGACAACAGTATCATCTTGTGGAACTGGACCAGGTCAAGGCAGTTGACACAAATCCACACTGAGGTATTCAATCAACACTGTCATATGTGGCCATAAACAGCTACATCGCCAAATGGGTAGACCAGTGTATGACATACATGGCATTTCACTATGTTGAAATGTGTGATGTGACCTATATGTCAGGTCCAGTGATCAGGTCGGTATATCAGAGGTGTCTGCTAGGCCCCTTCCTACCCATTAGTTAAGTTATGGATGTCAAAGATGACATACATATGCTGTGTCCAAACAGCTGCCTGAAGGACTACAGATTGTGGGCAATCATTGACTCCAACTGTGATATTAGTATAATACAGACAGTATCAACACATACCAAAAACTGCTGCCACAGCCATGACAACACCTGCATTGACAAGAAATATGGAGGGATTTTCTGAAGCAGGAGACAAACACATCACCTAAGTACAATGCGGACATCACACCCTATAATCAGAACAATAGGTATGTGATTTGTGTCCTGGAGTAGATGATAAGAGGTACATCCACCACCATGTGGTCACAGTGCTCCTCCCTTGAATGTAACACAACTACTGGACATCGGAAAGGCATGCACATCACAGGCCATTATAACTTCATGGTTCCCACCCTT
>NC_056731.1:35821157-36078657 GCF_019279795.1 Protopterus annectens | reverse complement strand
TTGCTTGCCACAGTCTCTCGTTTTCTTCAGCCTCCAAATGGCTCATTCTCTCTGCTCATTCTAATTCCAAACATTTGGTCTCCATTTCAAGTCTCTTTAACTGCAGATGGGTTTTTAAGTCCTCTGAGGAAAAGCTGAACCGTCCTCTTTCTGAGAGCTGCACATCCCTAATGCCAGACTGGTTGCCCTAGTTGCGGGTCTGTGCTGCAGCTGTGATTAAGGCTGCAATCATTTCCCCTTTAGTCAGGTTGGAATGCACTAGTCCTTTGGCTTGGCACATCTCAGCCAACTGGTTCCTTGTCAGCTTGCCATAATCATCTGCTGACATCCTTGCCTGCTTTCCCTAACTAAGCTATCAAAAAGTAAATAAATAAATTTATTGTGATATGAAACTCTGAATGTCTACTTTGCAGTGCTTGAGAGTATAAACACCTTCTTTAGTGACCACTGCTTATAGGCTACAGAAATTCAATATCCACACCATTTCTCACCAATACATTTGTAACACAAGCATCTTGTACACATCAGTTTGATATTTAAAGGATATCATTCTTTACAAAACTCCAGCTAGCTATGCTGGCACTAGTCCATATCATCACATGTGTAATATGTTATAATGAAGAATAACCAGAATGCCTAAACTCACAATGATACTTTATTGCAATTTAAAATTCGGCTAAGCGCTTTCATCATTTGACATCATCAGATCAATGCTCTGATGTTGTCGAATGTGCATGTGCGTGTGTGGGGGGTACCAGTATATTAGAAATGGACTTAACACACAGATCTAACAGAAGATGAAGGAAAAAAGGATGAAGTTCTGAGTGATTGATTTTGTTTACATTCTCAAGATAAGAGAATATAAACTGATTTTGTAATGCATTTTTTATTCCCTCTACCCACATTATTAATTTTGGTTTACTAAGCCTTGAAATAAAGAATACAGACCATTTAATATAAAAATAATTTTTATTTTTATATATAGCAGTTGTGAAGCTAAGTGATTTGGTGCAAAATTATACTTTATTAGTATTCACAGGTCATAGGTAGTTACTAGGCTTTCATTTCAAGAGATCATTGAGGAGCCTAGCCCAAATTCCCAGTTGCTGCTAAGGACTGTTTAGTTAAGTGACTTGCTTAAGGTTTATCCTATTTCTAAATAGAAATTGTTATCCATCTGCGGATATGCCAAGCAGGGGGCTGAAGCTATCCTTTACAGATTTCATGACTTTTTTTGCTCTTCACTCCATAATCAGGGTTCTGACATTTTTGGCAGGTTGGTGAGTGGATATGCCACCTCTGCATAGTCCTTAACAAACTGTCTAGGGTAATTGCACATAACTAGAAATCTTCTTAGCTCTCTCAGGATTTTTTTGGGGGGTGATGCATTGGAAAGACCCTTTTTGTTGTTTTAAAATGGGCCGGATGGGAAAGTTTTACACATAATTTATATGCCTTATAATTCTACTCTTCATTGGGGTGCCCAGAATTTCCTGGATATGCTGATAAGTAGACAGTGTGATCCTGTACTGAAATATGTACACTGGGCCCTTGCTAGGATCAGCTGTCACTTGGGTACCATGAAGATCAGTTACCCCACAATCACAAGCATCTCTGGTACAATATCTACAAGCTGACGGAGCATTTCAAGTACTGCTTTCTCTTTCTGTCTCAAAACTGTATGCCTGAAGGAATTGCTCAAGTTGACTCTGGAAATCTGGGAAAGGCAAGTTATTACCAAGCTCCAGTTTGTCTTCTGTTATGTCAAGCACATTTTCAGGATCAGCTGTGCACACTCATCCTTAACTTCATATAAGCATAATTCCTTTTTACTGATGCGATAGATTTCCTGCAGTAGGTTTAAGCCATCTGGTAGTAATTTTATTTCCTCCCTTCATTTCATTGTTTTGCATAATGCTTTTTGGTAATTCACCAATATCAGGAACAGCTAATTCCAAATCATAAAAAAAATCTCCTGTTATTGTACCTAGCTCAAGTGAGCTGCAATGGCAATGAAGTTTGCTGTAGGGTTATGAGAAAAGACATGCATGAATCGATACATGGCATCTAAGGAGAGTGTGGTGTGCTGTTTAAACTCATGCCTTTCAAATATTTGATAATAACAAACAGTGTAGTTTGGGCAGGCATTTATTGACATTTCTTAGTATTAGCCCTTAAGGAAAATTCTCTGACATTGGCTGGAATCACTGTAGTAAGTTCAGCCACAATTTGGCATACCTGAGGCACAATCTGCCCTGACTTCAGAACTTGTAAAGTCATACTCCTGGGTACTGGATCCTCCCTTGTATATGACCACGAAATGTCATTGCTAAGATAGACATACACACACACACACACACACACACACACACACACACACACACACACACACACACACACACACACACACACACACACACAGTTTCACCAAGATATATAGAGCTATGTATCTGGTGTGTTTAGGCCCCTTACCACCTGTAAAGGTTGCTGCAATGTTTTTGCTCTATCTGGAAGGTTAAAACACAGATTCCTTTTTCATCATTATCATTGTTTGTGACACCTTTCAGCAACTTTGACTTTTTAGCAAATCTTAGATCAGCCTTTGTCTCTTTAGCATTTTATAAAACAGCTCACTCATTAAAAAAGTTCCAAAACTCAGTTACAAAACAGCAGTAGGCAACACCAAACCTTCTGCCTTAACCAACACACAGTTCCTTTCTATATGCCCACATTCTACAAAGAAATGACTTATGACCTAGTGAGCTTTCCTTTGCATTTTCCACATAGGAGATACAGTGTCCAGCAAATGGCACTGTTGTGTCAGGGTTTGGATGACTTTCTAAGATAACAGGGTTTACTTCTCTAGTAGAGAACATCAGACTTCTGGCCATTTCAGTTTTTATAACACCCTGCTCCTGCTTTCACACACACACATACACACGCACACACGCACACACACACACACACACACACACACACACACACACACACACACACACACACACACACACACACACACACACACACACACACACACACTCTACACATTCCCTCTGTCTCCATGGGATCAAATCCTCAGATTTTCCAAGCACAAACGTATCTGGCACATCAGACCTTGCAAAAATCACTTTAATCGTGGCATCATCTTGTTCTATCTAATATGATTCTGCTTGTTTGTGAACCTTTAAACTTTTTCCAAAGAAACGGGGTTATTTAACTGTGACCACAAGGCCCCCTGAAAATATTCAGTTATAGGGCTAAATCTTCTCAGCAGATTATTGGCAATTAAGAAATCATCTCCTAGCTTATTGGTGACATACACTGGATGGTTCCCTTCCATTTTCCCAAATTTTGGTTTTAGCCATAATTTTTCCAAGGTTGGCTGTTTTCATTTTGACTAGCTTATAATGTTCATAGATTAGTACTAAGCTAACTGCCCTTGTGATCCATATTAAGCTTAGCCAATTGTCCCTTGTGAGATTCAAACTCTGTACCTTGTGTTTGTGAGGCAAACACCTTAACCATTAGGCCACCCTCCCAACCCTGTGAAAGTTTTCAGGTACAATTTTCAGTCTCTTTGAATCTTGTAATGCTCTTATCAGTTTCTACTAGAAGTCCAGTGACATTAGAGTTACTTCAGCCCATCAGTCTATTATGGCATTATGCTTTAAGCTGTTTTATATATTTACATCAAAGTAGAAGCTATTTGCACTCCCCATAAGAATTGTTGCCCAAGTAGAATTTGTTTTGCCCTATCCTTTGTAACAATGTAATATCAGCATAACTGGCAGTAGAGGCTTTAGGAGCACCCAGTGAGGGATCATCTTTAGAGGTCATGTTTTCTGTTACCTTTACCATGTATAATTCTTTCAAATCATTAACCATTTCAGAATAGTTTAAATTTGAAGCCTGGAAGCAGACAGAAGAAATTAGTTACTGATTACTGGAAGTATTGTTGTCAGTGGGGTTGGATTGCTAACTGCAAGAGGCACAGGCAGAGTCAGATCATGGTCAAATGGGGCCCTAGGCAGGGTAATGAATCAGTGCCCCCAACACAGCAGCCCCCCCCCAGCAGTAGCCCCCTCCAACAGACATTCCAGTGTCCCATTACTTGGCTATTTCTCCCCAGTTAACATAAACACTGTCAGTGCACACAGTATTTTCTTCTTTACTTCTGCAATCATTAGAGATATTTGGAGTTAATTTAAAATTTGTATTTCACATTTTATAGCACAAACATTGACAGCCATTTGCTACACAAAACAATAGTCTCACAATGAAAACAGACTTAGCATGAATAGTAAACTTCTCTGCCCTTGAAACTCACATTCATTAAAATGGTATTGAAACCCACATTCAAAAAAATGCATCTGTCCAGTGGCTGATTAAGTTCACCTTTCAGTTGTTTTCAAACCATAGGCCGCTTACACACATTTTTAGGACCATGCATACATGCATGCGTTCTTTGATGCACTGTCCTGCGCGCACACACCTTCTTGTCTCTCGTCTCACTCACCCACTGAAGGAATGACTCATTTGTCTCTGTCACAGCAGTTCTCCATGTTTAAAATCCTGTGTGAGAGCAGGATAGCGCCAATGTTTAAATTTGCTTTGTTCTGCATCTTTAGTATGAGGCACACACATATACTACTAAAGCTGGATGCACAGATGCAGACGGATCCTTAAAGAAGAAATGTAATTTTTTTTTAATTGTTTAAATTACATGTTGTGGCAGCCCTGTGGCCAGTGCCCCTCCCCCCACGAGTTGGCTCTAGGCAACTGCCTAGGTTGCCTAGTGCTGGATCCATCTCTTGAACCAGGAGAAGGAAAGCCAGGAGGTAGTGAGTACTTCTGTTTCTAAAAAGCCTGGAGCAAGGAATTCATTGATTCTACCTGTTCCTTTTCTAACTGTCTTTCTGTTTTTATCCTGTGCCCTGCTTGTTTCTTCTCTCATTATTACTCTGTGAAATAAGCTTTGCAAGTGAGTTTTGCATAATGGTTAAAGTCATCAACTCATAAACCCAAATTACTGTGTTTGATTCTGACCTCAGGTTATTGGCTAGGTGTAAAATGGCCTTTCAGGGCAGTTACCTTAATATTTACCTATGTCTGCTTCTGAACTGGCCCCTGTTATACATGCTGTAATAGCCTTTGTCTCTGTCTCCCTTAATATTTGCTGTCATTTTGTCTATCAGGACCATGGTTTATGTTTGACTGACCCTGGCTAGAATAAATATGAGGGGAAAAGCAGAACTGTGCAGGTCTGAGGTGCAGAGGTAACTCTAATGGAATGTTGTGGAGCAAGTGGCATTTGAATAGCTGCTGATGAATTGGCACTAGTTTCTTTATGAACATCTGCAGGCTGTTTACCTGTATAGGGTTTGTTGCCTTTCAGATGAAACAGGTCAGTTCCATCCATGAAAAGATTATCAGATGTTATGACATTCTAGCACCTGGGCTTGGCCTGCAGGTATTCTTTCCCATCTTTTTTCATGGCAAGGCTTTATCCCATTCAGTGGATTCCCAGATATCTACTGCCTTGTATACACTCAACTACTTACTTTGAGGTTTCTTCTTACATTTTAGAGATAGGTATGTCCTAATGTGGAGAGGTAGACTCTGGAAGTTCACATCCTGAAAATCATCATTATCTGCAACTGAAAAGTCATCAGCTGCAAAACCTATATCCTTCAACTAATTACAAAATTACTGTGGATTGTAGTGGGTACCACGTCTCAACGGGTTGGCTGCCTGCCTAGCCCTTATCTTATAGCAATACATTCTAAGTTTGCTGTTTAATAACCTATACAACTTTGCAGTTTGTACTTTCTTCAGATGTTCCTACCCAGATCTTTTCATCATCAATGACCCACCTAATTATGACATTTTGTTCCTCTTTATTAATCACGGATAAAGCTGCAAAGCTTTGTTCTTACATTCTAATATGTTAGACAACATCACCCTTTCTGCTTTTTAGTTGAATTTACTGCCAAGCAACTATAAGACCTCCACAGCAATATTAGTGGTTACAAACCCTTGTTCCCTTTTGTTTACTTTTTCACTACTGGTAGACTGGGGGTCATTACTATCAGAATTAGAGTCACTTGGGCAGTTTTCTTTCTTCTTAGCTGTTCATTTTCTGGGTAGCTGCTTAGTGGGGGTATGATATTTTCAAGTTGGGTGTGTGAAATTCTGCCCCTCTTCTTCACTGCAGGTATTACAGCTGGAGATTCCTTCTATTCTGGCAATAATCTCTGATTTCAGTATTTCCATCTGCTATGTCACATGGCCTAGGTCTCTATGTCTCTGTGCTTCAAATTCAGACTGCTAGTTCTGTAAGTAATCTGTATTTCTCTGTACACATCTTAAAAGACGTTCTTTTCTAATAGGCAAGATTCCAAATTTCTGACTTGTGCTAACTGGATGTCTCTATGGTGACGAAGTCTTTCACACATGTCACTGTAGTGTCTGAACTGTACTTCTAAATCATGGACCCTTAGGGACAGATATTTGTTAATGTTTCCTAACTTAATTATCTCTCAATTTTCCTTACATTCTATAATGGTTGTATAGTGAAATGGAGAATCAGATTTAATTTTAATACTAGCGTCTGCTGTCAGTAGCATAACTAGGGGAGGGCAAAGGGGGCAACTGCCCCAGGGACAAAGTGTTGGAGGAGCAATCATCCAATCCCAATTGATGCTTAATGCATACCGTTTTTTTTAAAACTAGTTTTGCATTTGCAGTCAAGTCTGAGCTCTGTAGCACTTCCTGTGTGGTCTAAGCTGTAGCAACCGCTTGCTAAATTATAGCAAGCAGTTTGCTACAGTTCAGATTAAATCTTATATATATATATATATATATATATATATATAAATATATAAATATATATATATATATATATATATATATATGTATATATATATATATATATATATATATATATATTTTTTTTTTTTAACTAAAAACCTATGACTTGTAGTGCTCTATGCAGAGTTTGCTACAGTTTAAAAAATACACAAAAGTGGATCCAACAAATAACGCCAGTCGAAATAAAATCCAAAATTCCTTTTACTGTTTGTTAGCGCTTTCATGCAATAAGATACATGCACTTCTTCAGACAAACTGTTAAACTCACTGTGGGTATAAATACTCCCACAAATTTACCCAATTAGTTATACACAGCCATATACAATTAAACTTGATTATTATTTTCTAAGGTTCCCCAATCAGGAAACTTC
Source organism: Protopterus annectens (assembly GCF_019279795.1). Classification (NCBI taxonomy): domain Eukaryota; kingdom Metazoa; phylum Chordata; order Ceratodontiformes; family Protopteridae; genus Protopterus; species Protopterus annectens. Next base: position 36,071,416 of record NC_056731.1, on the reverse strand, counting down.
AAGTATTGTGTCAAACAAAACCAGCATATACAAAATTCTTAATATACTTAAAATTAAACTCTAACATTTCTACTATAATTTATTATTTGTATTTCATAATATTTCAATACATAAAAGATTAAAAATAATTATAATTAAATCCAGCAAGTATTCAATAGGAAGACTTGGCTAAAGACCTAAAATTGAAACTAAAATAACCAGAATAACTTGTTATATACACCAAGCCCAATGCCTACATTCTAAATATAAAACTAGAAAAAATATATTTAAATATTTCAATATTTCAATAACACCAGCTAAGCTATTCAAAATTGTTATTTAAATGTTACAGGAATAATATTAAACTACACCACTATACAAAATCATCAACATCATCTTATAAGAGCTTTTAGTTTTAGCAAACATTTTATAGAGCACATTTCATAATTCCTGGGTGGACATAGGCGTTAGTTTTGAGCTGCCACAGCAACTCATATTATTCAAGTTTAAGATGCCATGGTCCACCCCTTGGATTTAAATTTATTTTTGTACAACAGTAAATAAAAAACTGTGAGTTTTATTTTCAGCAATGTGTTTCGCCAAAGCATTTGTTGCCACCCCTTTAGTAATTGCATACAAATGTTCATATATGCGCTGTTTGAGGTGGCGCTCGGTTTTACCCAAGTAGAACACAGAGCAAGTTTTACAGGTAGCAAGGTAAACTACTCCTTGGCTATTACAGGGTTTTTAATGAGAGCGCCTTCTTAAAAACTACTAAGGGTTTTAATCCTAGAATAGTTCTTAAGAAGGCGCCCTCATTAAAAACCCTGTTGGAACTCCCTGTTAGGGAATATAGAGTGAATCATGGGATGTATAAGTGCGGTCGTTGTAGGTATTGCAAATACATTAAAACAGGGGCCACGTTTCTAATTCGGGGTGTTAAGTACTATATAAACAATAGATGTGACTGTAATAGCCAAGGAGTAGTTTATATTTAGAATGTAGGCATTGGACTTGGTGTATATAACAAGTTATTTCGATTATTTTAGTTTCAATTTTAGGTCTTTAGCCAAGTCTTCCTATTGAATACTTGCTGGATTTAATTATAATTATTTTTAATCTTTTATGTATTGAAATATTATGAAATACAAATAATAAATTATAGTAGAAATGTTAGAGTTTAATTTTAAGTATATTAAGAATTTTGTATATGCTGGTTTTGTTTGACACAATACTTGAAGTTTCCTGATTGGGGAACCTTAGAAAATAATAATCAAGTTTAATTGTATATGGCTGTGTATAACTAATTGGGTAAATTTGTGGGAGTATTTATACCCACAGTGAGTTTAACAGTTTGTCTGAAGAAGTGCATGTATCTTATTGCATGAAAGCGCTAACAAACAGTAAAAGGAATTTTGGATTTTATTTCATCGACTGGCGTTATTTGTTGGATCCACTTTTGTGTGTTTTTCTTGGTTTCATTTGTTTTTATCTTTTTCACAGTTTAAAAAATAAAAGTTTTTTATGCAAAGCTTCAGAGCTGTAGAGTTTAGTGCAGGGTATAAACTATAACAATGGTTTGCTACATTTGTAGCAAGTAGTTTCTTACAGTTTAAATGTAAAAAAAAAAAAAATATATATATATATATATATATATATATATATATATATATATATATATATATATATTTTTTTTTTTTTTTAACTAAAACCTGAGTGCAGTAGTGCTCTGTGCAAGGTATAAACTGTAGTAACTGTTACAGTTTAAAAGAAAATATGATTTTTTTTTTATTTTAGTAAAATGCAAGAAAGGAGAATAGGAGGATTGGGGACAGGGGACAGAAACTAGACTGTGTTGTGTATCTGGTCAGCTGGGTGGTATGCCAGTAGATGGAATGTATGTTTATTTTATTTTATTTTATTTTTTTTGTGCTCTTCACTTGAAGCGCTAAGGGGGAGAAGCACTAGTTGGTGAGATCATCAAAAGAGCCTTTGTTTTCCTCAAAAACTCGCATAGTTACTGAAGGCTTAGCTGTGTTATCTAATAAAACATAACACTAATAACACAATTTATGGCAAAGCAGTGAAAACAAATACAATACTGCAGCACTATAATAAGCTGGAATTCATGGATAAGAATGAAAGTCTTGCTGTGGTTATGAATGACAGATTAGCCCTTAGGGAGCAAGTGTTATCAGTTGTCAGATTGTCTTGTTCCCATCTAAGAAACATCTGCACAAAATGGAGAATACCCTCGTTTCTTCCCACCTTGACTGAACACTCTGTACATGGGCTGCCTAAAAGTGGGCCAGACCTATTGAATTTGGTAAACAATTCCACAGCTTGGTTATTTATAGATATTCCTAGTCTGTTTTGTCTTAACGTTTTGCAAAGGCTAGCATGCACAGTGTGTCACTTCATTCTCATATCACATTTCAAGTGTTGCTGCTAATTTATTTAGCCTTACTCAAGACTGATCCTCCATATCCCCAAGAGCTCTTCATTCTTAATGTCACTCTGGCTGGACTGCTGTAATCCAATTCCATGCAGTGGGTTCCCTGGAGGTGGATGCAGACTTCTACTGTGTGTGCATGTGTGTGTGTGTGTATGTGTGTGTGTGTATATATACATATATATATATATATATATGCACACACACACACACACACACACACACACACACACACACACACACACACACACACACACACACACATATATATTGTTTGTTTGTTTGTTTCTTCTTGAGATTCATTCCCCTGGAACTTCCTCCCTTGTGGGTCACCAAATCCACCATACTGTCATGTTTGAAGAAGTCTCTAAAAAGCCATCTTTTTGCTTTCCTACATGGCCTTACATAATGCAACAATTATGTAATTTGACTTTTTGACTTTATTCTGTTCTTCACATTTATCCTCTATAATACATTTGCTTTTATTTGGGACACTGCTTGGGTTCAAGTACCTTCATAAAGTTGACATTGAACTGGAAGGTGTGTGTGATGAATTCTATTTCTTTTTATAAATGTCATTAGCCATATCATTGTTGGAAGCATTCTCACTGTCTTGACTAACTCATCTATTACCTTAGAAGAACAGAAAAGTAGGAGGTATAATGTTTGCCAGCTTTGGGCTCTTTGATGTCTTTATTTATTTTTAGTAATTTTTTTGTCCATGCACACCTACTTGGTACAAATTTATTTTGCCCGACTAAACTGGGAACAAAAACTTGTCTAGTTTAGTGACTTCTACAGAGTCATAATATATGCTAGATGGCAGTGAAAAAATCTAAACCTAGAACAGTAGAATGAAACTCATTAACAGTTGAAAACATTAGTCCATTGCATTATATTGCCAGCCTATTTCTCAATGTCACACAAAAAACATTTTTTAAGCAACCCCCCTCCCCCATGTCACTAATACAAAAGAGACTGACAGACTGGCTAGAGTGTTAGTAAGATCATGGCTTCTCAGCTCAGTGTCTTCATGGTTGGCCGTTTGATTTTTCAGTGCTCTGTATTACTTTTGAATGCTGATAGCAACCTTACCTGCTTATTGTGGCCAGATCATGATGGCACTGTCATGGTAGTAATTTAGGAGGCAAGTTCATTCTTGTTTGTTGAGTGAACTGTATTAATTGGGGCCACTAAGAGATATTTACAGTATTCTTCATAGGTTCATAGATTGGTACTAGGCTAACTGCCTTTGTGAGCCATTTTAAGCCTAGCCAATTATCCCCTGGGAGATTCAAACATTGTACCTTGTATTTGTAAGGCAAACACCTTAACCATTAGGCCACCCTCTCAACCCTGATCAAAACTGGCAGCATGAAAATCATCAGTTTAATTAAGGATAAAATACTTAAAGAAAAGGCTTAGCATTTTAAGTTCAAATAATGAAATGATAATAAAATAATCAACTACAACTTACTAAAAAGTATTATACTGATTAAAGTCATTTTGAGAATGGCACTTTAAGCAAAAAACCCAGGTAGCATTTTTTGGTCAGGTGCTCGAGCCCTGTACTAATGTATTTCACAGTGAATTGTAAGAGGACCAGCTGATTCCAAAGGCATGCCGACAAAGAGTATGATGAAAGTGAAGAAAGGAGGTAGAGGTGGCAGCAGTAAGTAAACCAGAGATAACAACAGAGGATTGCACCCCTGCATTACCAGGCTACAACTCATACCACACTTTTTGGCCACCAAACCAGGACCAAAACACTAAAAGTGGAGGAGTGTCCATATTCACCAAGGATATTCACACCACCACGCTAGTTGCCCACCACAATGCATCTGAAATTCTCCAGGTGCAACTAACACTAGGTAAGACTGCAATCCAAATTGTAGCTTGCTACTGATCCCCCACCATGCCCCAAGACTCTCACTACACATTTCTAAACATACTGGAAAATATTAAGATACAACCAAACACCCTAATACTGGGTGATTTCAACTACCCTGCCATTAACTGGGAAAACTACTCGTGTATCAACACCTTTGCCCAATGGTTCTTGGAATTCATAAATTCCAATGCCCTGGATCAACTAATCCATAGTCCCACCAGGGGCTCCAATATCCTAGACCTAGTCATTACCAACATGGGAAATCGATGCTCCACACCTATGGTCACTCCCTCATTGGTCAGGTCTGACCATAAACTAATCACCCTTGACATCCACATCCCTCCCCCACCCCCCAGTAAGGAACCTCTGTAAAAAACTTCTCCAAAGCCAACTTCATGCTACTCAAGTCAGAAGTGACAAACTTCATGACACGCATGCAGATGGGAACTGAAAGTTCGACTGCTGAATTCTACACTAAGGCACTGTACGAGCTCATCCACTCATGCATTAATCATGCCATCCCAAATAGAACCAAGATGCTCTCTTCCAAAAAAAGGAAGCCAATCTGGTGGTCCCCTGCCATAAACAAACTTTACAACAAAAGGAAGAAACTGTTGCAGAAAAGAGGAAAATCCCAGGATGCAAAAAATCCCTTACCAGCCTTAGTAAGAAGCTGAGATCCCTCATAAAATCCTCCAAAGCTAGTTACGAAAATAAAATTGCCAAAAATTCCAAAGACAGCCACACGGCATTCTATAGTTACATCAAGAATCTAAATGGCAATGCTCAGATCTGCTCTGAGCTACAAAAGAATGGCATTAAATATACTGATCTCAAGGATATTGCCAATATCCTGGCAGATCGATTCAGTGCCAACTTCATCCCTCTCTCACCCCCTAAAGGTCTCATCTCAATACCAAAAGATTGCCAAATTCCTGTAATAATGGCCACACAGGTAAAAACCCCACTCTCCAAAGCTAAGAATACAACATCCATGGGACCAGACGACATCCCGGGCTGTGTACTACATGAACTACAAAATGAACTGGCACCTTACCTAAGTGTCATGTTTAATCATAGCCTCAACTCAGGCTTCATGCCCACTGACTGGTGCACAGCTACAGTTATCCCACTCCACAAGGGGTGATCCACCATGGATCCTGGGAACTACTGCTCCATCAGTCTGACAAGCCTGATCTGCAAGGCCATGGAACATATTATCATGGAAATTATAAACAAAGGTATTGGCAACCTTCAAACACTGGACCCCACCCAGTTTGGGTTCGTGAAGGGATGATCTTGTCTCCTGAACCTCACTGACTTCTTCAAATCAGTCTCCAGAGATGTGGATAAGGGTAAGGCAGTCCACACAGACTATATGGACCTCGCCAAGGCCTTCGACACCATCCCCCACTCTGGAATCATAGATAAACTTACTAAGCTGGGCATTAATCCCTTCATCACTCGATGGGTTGCCAACTGGCTTACAGTAAAAGTAGCCGACTCCAAATCCAGCTCCAGACATGTGACAAGTGGAGTACCTCAGGGTTCGGTCCTGGGACCGCTCTTGTTTGGCATCTACTTCTCTGAAGTACAGGCCAACACTACGGGACTCTGGCTAACAAAGTTCGCAGATGACTGCATACTGGGAGCCATTATTGAATCCTCAAATTATGTGGATATTCTACAAAAGGGCCTTACAGAAACAGATGCTTGGTGCCAGAGCCATGGGCTCAAGCTCAATGCCAAGAAATGTATAGTTATCCCCTTCGGGAAAAAAACATGTACCCATGAATTACCACATAGGTGGCAGTACACTAAACACTGAAAGTGTGATAAGAGACTTAGGAATACAGGTGGTTAGTGGTCTCACCTTCGATAACCACATCACCACAACAGTCAGGAAATCCTTCTATGTAGCACACCTCATCTTTAAGAGCTTTTCATCCAGAAAAAAGGAGGTCATTGTCCCACTGTACTCATCCCTCATTAGACACATTTTAGAGTACAATGTCCTGTTTGGTATGTATCTCTCAAGACATCTGCAACAACTGGAAAGGCCACAGAAATACCTCACTAAAAGAATCACAGGCCTAAAGGAGATGCCCTATGCTGACCATCTAAAAAAAACTCCAGCTATACTCTGTCGCATATCGTCTACTCAGAGGCGATCTCTGCTTAACATACAAGGCCATGTCAAACCCAGAGCTGTTGGACATGCTACACTTAAAGAAATCCCAATCCCTCAGAGCCACACACTCCAGGGATCTAAACCTTGTCATCGCAATGAACAAAACATGCTGGAGGGATAGGTTCCTGACCCAGAGACTCCCCAGACTCTGGAATAAACTGCCCATACATGTCAAGCAGAGCACCTCTTTGGCCCTCTTCAAAAGGAACCATGACGATTGGATGGGAGATAGGAAATTCACCCCAAGGATTACATCAGTCCCCCCTACTAGACAGGGGTCCAGGGAAGTAAATATTCTGGGAAGAAATAGCCAGGGAATTGTTATGGCTAGGCTTGTATAGGCCCTAGGGCCGATAGCCTAGTACCAGCCTATGAACTTATGAACTTATGAACCAATTCTAACCAACTTATTATGTGTTCAACACATGGATGCCAGGAAATTCACCTTGAGAGTGAAGCCTATATAACCGCGGTGGTGCAGCGGTAGCATTGTTGCCTCACAGCAAGAGGTTCTCCCATTCAATTCTCAGCTAGTGTGCGGGGAGTGCCTTCTGTATGGAGTCTGCATGTTCTCCCTGTGGGTCGAGTGGTGTTCCAAAAGACATGCGTGAATGGGCGTGCCTCCGTTGAAGGTTAGGCATCGAGCTGGCAAAGCGGCACCGTGAAAATCTACTGCCAATCATTAGCGGACCAGAGTTCCGCTGTGGCGACCCCTAACTGGGAAAAGCTGAAAGACAACAACAACAAGTGAAGCCTACATATCGTCAAATGTGAAAGAGAACAAGACCCATCTGGTGTGTGTGTGTGTGGTGGGGGGGGAGTTGCTCTGGTTCCTTGGCACCTGTGTGAATTACTTAATTTAGGTCTTGTGTATGCTGCTATGAAAGTGCAACTTTTGGTTATTTCTCCTACTGGATCTGCCACCCTTTTCTTTATTCCACATCAAATGGCTTTTGAAGGGGGGAATCACATATCAGATCATCTAGAAAATAACTGATACCTCCCTTTGATCTAAAGCCTTTGTTGGAAAGTTTATCTCTGAACCTGCAAAAAGTTCTAAAAATTTCTTACTTGGAAGACTGGTTTGCTCATTGTTCTAACTTCTGGTAGACAGGTATCTGAATTACAGGTCCTTGTGTCTACTCAAACTTTTTTGATCTTCCAGGACAGGATGAGTCTTAGAACCAACCCTTCCTTTATGCCCAAAGTTGTTTCTGAATTTACATTAAATCAGACCATCTTACTGCGTTCTATCCTGAACCTAAAAACAGATGAGTAGAATTCTTTATACTTTAAACATACACTGACTGTTAAAATCTTACCTGCATAAGACTAAAGATTTAAAAAAATTTAACCAGCTTCTTCCTGAGCTTTGATGCCAAGATTCAAAGATGAATTCCTGCCCCCAGAAATAAAAATTTTGTTGAATGGTATATTCCCACCACCCAGAATGATTCTAAGATTAAAGACAAAATGATTTGCTTTAATAATTGGCTTTGTAGTTGGTGCCATTCAAGGGAGATCCAGCATGTGTCAGCTTGGGATGAGACGGCTGACAAGTCTTCCTGCTTTGCAAGCGTGGCCTGCACCTCTCATGTCAAACAATGCCCGCACTTGTGGCTCTTCTGCAACTTGAAGACATTCACACATGTTGAGTTACATTAACATGGTTTCAGACCAATGAAAGCACTCTCTCTATTAAAGGGGATAATGCCTATCATGTCTGTAGACCATCCGCAATTGTGGGGGAGTATCAGTATTCGTCAATGATATCATCACCTCAGGACAGATTCCTTGGGACACCACACGTGAACCCCAAGAAGTCCAAATACCCTAAACAAGACTAATTACCACTTCATAGCTAGCTATAGAAAACCCTTTATTCTCCTTCTGAGCATGACAGCTATCTTAACACATTAGCTGAAATTCCCAACAAACTCAAGACCTTTCTTTTAACTATCTATCAATAAACTGGCTGACCTACCTGCCAATGTTTGGCATGCCCAGTGCTTCCTTGACATTATAAATGCTAATTCTTTCACAAATAGTTAACCATCCTACTAGGGGCCCCAAAATCTTGGATCTAGTCCTCATAAACCTGGCCATTTCTTGCGCAGTTCCAGATATATCCCAATGTATTATTAAATACGACTGTAATTTAGTGATCTTTTCCTTTAAAACTGGTAATACTACCCCTGTAAATAGCTTTGTGTTTAGGGACTTCTCAAAAGCAAACCTTCTTCACTTACTTGATGACTTAAATAAATTCTGCTATAATCCTCCTCTGAAGGATCACATTGCTAAAACTGCTACCTATGCCTCTGATTTCTACTCCCACTTGAATCTGTATATTTATAAGTCAGCCCCTATTTGCAACAAATATAATGAGAAGTTTAAAAACAAACTCCTGTGGTGAAATACTTGTATAAATACATTATATAACAAGAGAAAAAACTGCATAATGCTTATAAGAGGTCTCATTCCACCTACGTTAAGCGCACACTTAAGCAAACTAACAAAGAGCTGAAGAGAACTATAAGGAATCTTAAAGCTAAGTATGAACTTAAAATAAGCAATAAAACCAAAAAATTCTAAATGTTTCTTAACTATGTCAAGAAGGTAAGAACTAACACCCAACAGTATTTGGAGGCATACCTCTCAACCTCTTAGAGCAAGAAATCCGGACAAAGCTATAAATATTGGAGGGACAAAGGCCCAAGAAAGGGACAGTTTTAAATATTGTTCTTATAATATTATAAAGTTGATAAAATGACAGGTTTTCCATTAGCATGGATTTTAGTATGGTATGAAGTCTGAAACTCAAATGTCTGTCATTATTTTTTTATTTCCATCCTCAACGATTTGCCAAATGTTTGCCAGAAAAACAAACATTTATGATGAACAGACCAAAAATATGAAGCAAAAATCTGGACATTCTGTGAAAATCTAGACAGCTGAGAGATATTTTTGGAGGTAGTCCATAATACTCTCTGTCCCAAAGGAAATAGCTAATATCCTAGCTAACAAATTTAGTGCAAAATTTATACAGTTATAGCTATCTCACAGGTTCCACTATCCCAGCCATCCTCTTTAATTACTATGGAAAAAGTTATCTCAGCCCTTTCAAAAGCTAAGAGTACCTTATACATGGGTCTTCATGACATACCATGTTGCATGATTATCAGTGCCAAATATGTCCTTTCTGAGCCACTACTTAAAGAAGCCTCTCCATTGGTTACATTCGTGAAGCCTGGAAAACAGTTGTGGTAATGCCATTACACAAGGGAGGCCCAGCCATGGACACTGGTAACTATAGACCCATTAGTCTCACTAGCCTCATATGTAAAGCTATGCAGTGCATTATCTCAGATTTCACTAATCTGGACATTGAAAATCTCTCAACCCTGGACCCTCATCAATTTGGCTTTATCTTTGAAAAAGTAAAAGAAGCAGTGGATAGTGGTTGTGCACTGCATACATCATATCTAGACCAGGTGAAGGCCTTTGACAATATTCCCCATGCAAGCATTATTGACAGAGCTGTAAATCTGAATATAGATCCTTATATTGTGTGATGAATAGCTAACTGGTTACCTGGCAGAACCCATGCAGTTAGAGTAGCAGATGCCATTCTGAAAGCAATACAGTTACCAGTGGTGATTCAGAGGGCTCAGTTTTGGACCCTCTTCTACTTGTCATATTTGGCACTGAAATCTTAGACCTTCAGGCCAGCACTTCTCTATGGTTAACTAAGTTTTCAGATGACTGCAAATTGGGTGTTGTTATTTGATCTTCAACTGACTCACAATTTCTCAAGCTCAGCATAGACCACATTAAAAATCGGTAAAAGGACAATGGTCTCAAATTAAATGTATAAAAATGTGCATAGTTTGATTTGGTAAACAATGCAGTATCACTTATTACAACAAAATAAACCGATAAATGTGGTAAAAAAATAAATTACTGTAAAACAACCACGAACTAGAAAAAAACACCAAAAGAAGTAAAAATAACACGTATTAAGCATACTATCTTTATTTCTCCGATTTTCATCTACTAGGACTTCATCAGAATAACAAATAACCATAAAAATAAACTTTAAATATTTATTACACTCCATTCAATTAATTAATCAATTACATTACAACCTATAACAAACCACCCCCATGAATAATTTAAAACAGTTTAATATCTTAAAGACATAACTTACTAGTAGTACCAATATGTTTGAATCTACGTGTACGATCTTTAAAAAACATTTTATGTTAATATGTCCATTTAAACCAGGATATTCATCAGCTATTACCCTTATTTGCCATGATGCTTCTCTTTTTTCCAAATCATTTTTATTGTCACCCCCCCCCCATATCCCTGGGAACCTGTTCGTGCACAATAAAATAATGATTTTGTATAAGATTCACAAGTAAGACTATGCCTAAAAAAGCATTGTCATGATCTTTATTTCTAACAGCACAAACATGCTCAATAATTCTTTTATGTAGTATCCTTGCTGTCATCTCAATATAAAATGCTGGGCACCCACAGTACACCCCAATATAAATCACTCCTGTGCTATTACAATCAAATTTCCCAGTACTAAAAAAATGTTTGATTTAAATGTGCTAGCATTAAGTGAGCCCCCTCAAATATAAACCTACATGATGTGCAGAACCCCATTTGTACATCCCTTTCATCCTATCAGTACGCAATAAACTGATTTTACTATTGTCATTGTTTAAAAAAGTTTTTAAACAATAATTCCTTTTATATACAAATAAGGGGCTCTCACTCAGCACCTGAACAAAATCAACATTACCTTTAATAATCCATCAGTTGTTGTTAACAATATTCCTAATGGCATTAAGTATCAGCTGACATATCTAAGTTACAAACTAAACTTCTGGAAGTACTACCTGAATGAGTGACAGAAACACTCTCCAAATTTTGTCTCAAAAGAAGTAAAAAACATGTTTCCTTTTTATTTAAAATTTCTATAGCACTAGATACTAATATTTCACTAAAAAGTGAAAGAATAAAAGACAATTTTTGTTTCAAAACTTCATCTCTTGTAGTCAGTCTTGATGTTCGAATAAACTGTCCCCTAGGCATATTTTTCTTAATAAAATAAGGGTGGTTACTATTAAAATGTAAATATTGATTAGTAAAGTTACTCTTTCTATAAACTTTACTATGAAAACAACGTTTTGTCTAAAAAATTAAAAGTCAAACCAAAATCACCTAAAGAAAATCTTAAAAAAATAGTACTAGCATTTAGATTCTATATAAAAGACACACATTCTTGTTGGGTGCCTTTAAACATAAAAAAAAATAAATCATCTGCAAACCTCTTAAAATGTATTACTTGTTCAAACATAGAAACTTGGGGTAATAATTCATTTTCCCACCACTCCAACACCAAATTGGCAAATGCTGACGCTATAGCAGACCCCATGGCAACACCTTTTAACTGTTGAAAGTACGTTCCATTAAACAAAAAATAATTATGCTCCAAAACAACTGCTAACAAAGAACAAAATAAATTAATATCTGAATTCGAATAAGCCGTAATCTTCCCTAAATACAATTTCACCAATTCTATTCCTTCATCCCAAGGAATACAAGTAAACAAGGAAGTAAAATCAACAGTAAACATAACAAGATGTCCTTGATCCTCATAAATACAATTATTATAAAAATGTTTAATATGAAGTAAAAAAAAATCCCAAGAATCTTTTAAATAAGAAGTTAACTGTTGGACCAAGGGATTTAATATACTATTGATATACAAAGAAATACCTACAGTAACTGAATTAGGTGCAAACACTATGGGTCAGAATGGAGGGTTTTTTGTATCCTTCTATATCTTAGGTATTCCAAACAGAACACCATTTTAAACTATTTTAAATTATTCATTGGGGGGGTTGTTATAGGTTGTGAGCTAATTGATTAGTTAATTGAATGGAGTGTAATAAGTATTTAAAGTTTGTTTTTATGGTTATTTTCTATTCTGATGAAGTCCTAGTGGATGAAAAGCAGAGAAATAAAGACAGTATGCTTAATACATGTTATTTTTGCTTCCTCTGGTATTTTTTTCCAGTTCGTGGTTGTTTTACAGTATCACTTACCATATAAGAGATGCACCTCTCCAATCAGGCACTGTTGTAAGAGATATGGGTACTCTTTTTGATAATTCCTTATCATTTGACCATCATGTCTCCACAGTAGATAAGAAAGCCTTTTATCTGGCTCATCTAATTTCCAAAGGTATCTCCACTAGATCCAAAGAAGTCTTAATTCCCCTTTATTTACATTTTATCAGACCCATTATTGAACATAATGAACCTTTTGGCACATATTTACTTAAACATAAAACACAACTTGAGAGACCTCAGAGATTTATAACTAAAAAGATCAGTGACCTCAAAAATCTTACTCATCAGTAGAGAGTGGCAGCCCTTTCTCTCTATTAAGTCTCTTACAGACTCCTCTGTGGAGACCTACATCTAGCCTTTTGTGCAATGAAAGATACAACCCTATTTGATTGCTTATTCCTTAAAGAACTAATGGTTAATAAAATACATGGTTAAGGGAACTAAACCTTCATCAGCAAATAAATAAGACCCACTGGCATGATAGATTCATATCCCAAAGTATCCTTCATCTCTAGAACAAACTTCCAATATATGTCAAGCAGAGTAGAAACCTTGCCACCATCAAGGTAAACCTAGATAACTGGATGGGCAGCCTCAAATCACTTCTGATCTACCTTGTCTTGCCCTGTTTGTGGCTAGAGGAAAATCTGAATAGCGTTTTTGTATAGGCTTAAAATGGTCTGCAGATTGAATGCCTAGTACTTACCTAAGAACCTAATACTTTGAATTTAATGAAGTCCCTCACATGGGATGCTGGTATTTAATCTCTTTTTATAAATGAGCATTGCAATCTTAGTCAAAGTAAAAACAAAAATAGAATTCCCACCATGGCAAGACTCAAGTGCACCCTAGGTACTACAGTCAGAGCACTGACGATGTAATATTAAATGCAGATATCCTATCACAATCCAAAAACATAAAAAGAGTTTTAAATTGGCCATATTTTATGAAGTCCATACACACATGCATGTGCACACATACACTCAGATACACATACATGCAAATAAATAATACATAATATATGCATTATATTGACCAACGCAAAAGTAATAGCTTGACTTGGGTAATGTCCCAAAAATTAGTAATCATATTCAAAAATAAAGTAAAAGTGCACTGCTGACTAGTACACATAAATACAGTAACTGTACTTAAAAGTTACTACATACACTCAATAACTATACTTACAAGTTACTACATACCCTCATGTTCTATAACAGAAGGGCATAATACATACCGAAACTGTACTTACAAGTTACTACATACTCTCATTCTCTATAACAGAAGGGCATAATACATACAGAAACTGTACTTACAAGTTACTACGTACCCTCATGTTCTATAATAGAAGCACATAATACATGCAGTAATTGTACTTACAAGTAAATACAATCCTTCATGCTCTATAACAGAAGGACATAGTACATGCAGTAACTGTACTTACAAGTTACTACATACCCTCATGCTCTATAACAGAAGGACATAATACATGCAGTAACTGTACTTACACGTTACTACATACCCTCATGCTCTATAATAGAAGGACATAATACATACAGAAACTGCACTTACAAGTTACTACATACCCTCATGTTCTATAATAGAAGGACATAATACATGCAGTAACTGTACTTACAAGTTACTACATACCCTCATTCTCTATAACAGAAGGGCATAATAGATACAGAAACTGCACTTACAAGTTACTACATACCCTCATGTTCTATAATAGAAGGACATAATACACGCAGTAATTGTACTTACAAGTTACTACAATCCTTCATGATCTATAACAGAAGGACATAATACATGCAGTAATGATACTTACAAGTTACTACATACCCTCATGCTCTATAACAGAAGGACATAATACATGCAGTAATGATACTTACAAGTTACTACATACCCTCATTCTCTATATCAGAGGAGCATAACAAATGCAGTAACTGTACATACAGGTTACTAGATACCCTTGTTCTCTATAACAGAAGGGCATAATACATGCAGAAACTGTTCTTACAAGTTACTACAATACCTGCATGCTCTGTAACAGAAGGATATAATACATGCATAAACTGTACCTACAAGTTACTACATACCCGCATGCTCTATAACAGAAGGACATAATACATGCAAAAAATGTACTTACAAGTTACTACATACACTCATGTTTTATAACAGAAGGACATAATACATGCAGTAATTCTACTTACAAGTTACTACAATCCCTCATGCTCTACAACAGAAGAACATAATACATGCAGTAACTGTACTTACAAGTTACTACATACCCTCATGTTCTATAATAGAAGGACATAATACATACAGAAACTGCTCTTACAAGTTACTACATACCCTCATGCGCTATAACAGAAGGACATAATACATGCAGTAATGGTACTTACAAGTTACTACATACCCTCATTCTCTACAACAGAAGAACATAATACATGCAGTAACTGTACTTACAAGTTACTACATACCCTCATGTTCTATAATAGAAGGACATAATACATACAGAAACTGCACTTACAAGTTACTACATACCCTCATGTTCTATAATAGAAGGACATAATACATACAGAAACTGCACTTACAAGTTACTACATACCCTCATTCTCTATAACAGAAGGACATAATACATACAGAAACTGCTCTTACAAGTTACTACATACCCTAATGTTCTATAACAGAAGGACATAATACATGCAGTAATTGTACTTACAAGTTACTACATACCCTCATTCTCTATAACAGAAGGGCATAATGCATAGAGAAACTGCACATACAAGTTACTACATACCCTCATTCTCTATAACAGAAGGGCATAATACATACAGGAACTGCACTTACAAGTTACTATGTACCCTAATGTTCTATAACAGAAGGACATAATACATGCAATAATTGTACTTACAAGTTACTACATACCCTAATGTTCTGTATCAGAAGGACATAATACATGCAGTAACTGTACTTACAAGTTACTACATACCCTAATGCTCTATAACAGAAGGACATAATACATGCAGTAATTGTACTTAAAAGTTACTACATACCCCCATGCTCTATAACAGATGGACATAATACATGCAGTAACTGTACTTACAAGTTACTACATACCCTCATGCTCTATAACAGAAGGACATAATACATACAGAAACTGCACTTACAAGTTACTACATACCCTCATTCTCTATAACAGAAGGACATAATACATACAGAAACTGCTCTTACAAGTTACTACATACCCTAATGTTCTATAACAGAAGGACATAATACATGCAGTAATTGTACTTACAAGTTACTACATACCCTCATTCTCTATAACAGAAGGGCATAATGCATAGAGAAACTGCACATACAAGTTACTACATACCCTCATTCTCTATAACAGAAGGGCATAATACATACAGGAACTGCACTTACAAGTTACTATGTACCCTAATGTTCTATAACAGAAGGACATAATACATGCAATAATTGTACTTACAAGTTACTACATACCCTAATGTTCTGTATCAGAAGGACATAATACATGCAGTAACTGTACTTACAAGTTACTACATACCCTAATGCTCTATAACAGAAGGACATAATACATGCAGTAATTGTACTTAAAAGTTACTACATACCCCCATGCTCTATAACAGATGGACATAATACATGCAGTAACTGTACTTACAAGTTACTACATACCCTCATGCTCTATAACAGAAGGACATAATACATGCAGTAATTGTACTTACAAGTTACTACATACTCTCATGCTCTATAACAAAAGGACATAATACATGCAGTAACTGTACTTACAAGTTACTACATATCCTCATGCTCTATAACAGAAGCACATAATACATGCAGTAACTGTACTTACAAGTTACTACATACCCTCATGCTCTATAATAGAAGGGCATAATACATACAGAAACTGCACTTACAAGTTACTACATACCCTCATGCTCTATAACAGAAGGGCATAATACATGCAGTAACTGTACTTACAAGTTACTACAATCCCTCATACTCTATAACACTTCATTGACTGCAATGTCCTGAGCCAGTTAGTTGACACCCCCACAAGGGGTGCCAACATCCTGAATCTGGTGCTTACCAATATGGGGGAACACTGTAGCACCCCCATTGTGAGGTCTTCCCTGGTGAGATCTAACCACAAAATAGTCTCATTCGAAGTAACTATTACACCTGACCCCACCAGCACCAACTAAACTAAAAAAACTCCTCCAAAGCAGATTATAACCTCTTACAGGATGGCATAAATAGCTTCACTACACCTTCACCCAGATGGAACTGGCAACTACGCTGAGTTCTACACAAATTATTTATACAAACACCTGAACAACTGCACTGACCCAGCCGTACCTAATAGAACCAAAACAAGCTCCTCATAGAAGAGCAAACCTGTCTGGTGGACAACTGCCATTAATAGGCTTTACAATAAGAGGAAGAAATTGTTGTATATGAGTAAGAGGGAGTGAGCCCTAAACTGGAAATACTCCCTACTTAGCTTAAACAAGCAAATAAGACTTCTTGTGAAGTCCTCCAAAGCTAACTACAAATCCAAATTAGCTTCCTCAACTAAGGACAACCATAAGACGTTCTTTAGTTACATCCACAAACCAAAAGGAAAGGACCAGATTTTGTGCAGAACTTGTATTTAATAATAATTCATATACCTAGCCTGTGGACACTGTTAACCTGTTAGCCAACACGTTCTGTGAAAACTTCACTCCCCTGTCACCACCACACTTACCCCAAGACATCCCTACCACCTGTCCTCTATCTTATATCTCTAAAGAGCAGATCATGAATGCCCTCTCTCAGGTCAAAAATACAGCATCCATGGGACCTGATAACACCCCAGGCTGTGTCCTACATGGGCTCAAACAAGAATTAGCAACACCATTGGGTGCTCCTTTCAATCATAGTCTAAGCATTGGCTTCATTCCAGCTGAATGGAAAAAGGTCACCGTTATCCTCTGCACAAAAGTTGTGCTTCCACTGACTCCGGGAACTATAGACTTATTAGCCTGACTAGCCTTATCTGCAAGGCCATGGAGAGAATCATCACAGACCTTATCAACAAAGATTGTGGTAATCTCCAAACACTTGATCCTATTAAATGAAATGTGTGCACCTTAAAAGCTCTACCTTAGATATTAATTTTATACAAAAGCTGCTCTCTCCTTTAACATGGGTATCAAAGACACAGACTCAATTAATCATAATAGACCTTATCAACAAAGATAGTGGTAATCTCCAAACACTTGACCCTACTCAATTTGGATTTATCAAAGAGAGATCATTCCTGTTAAACCTGGTGGACATCTTCAAGACACTCATCAAGACCCTCGATGAGAGGAAATCTGTGCATACAGTCTACCTAGACTTAGCCAAGGCTTTTGACACTATCCCCCACTCAGGCATCATTGACAAACTCACCCAGCTTGGTATCAACCCGGATATCTTTAGATGGGTCACTAACTGGCTCACTGATAGAATCCATATAGTCAAAATAGGGGAATCTACCTTCAACAGCAGATCTGTAACCAGTGGTGTTCAACATTGATCAGTCCTGGGACCTCTACTGCTTGAAATGTATTTCTCCGAAGTATAAGCTAAAACTAAAGGTCTGTGGTTGACAAAGTTTGCTGATGACTGCAAACTGAAAGTAGTCACAGAATCTCCAAATGATGTCAACATCCTACAAGAGGGTCTTACACAAACAAATGATTGGTGCCAAAGTCATGGCCTTAAACTTAATGCAAGACATACATTAGTATCTCCTTCAGTATGAGCGATGTTCCTGCTAACTAACACATCAGTAACAACACCCTAAGTATGCACTCAGTAGTGACAGACCAGGGCACACAGGTTGATAGCAACCTTACCTTGGATCATCATGTCTCCACAGTGGTAAGAAGGGCATTCAATATGCTCATCTCATAAGTAAGGGCACTGCCTCCAGAAAAAAAGAAGTCATAAACTCCCTATACTCTTCTCCCATCAGGCCAATAATTGAGTACAATGCTCCTTTTCGTGTGCACCTGCAGCAGTTGGAGAGACCACAACGATTCCTCACAAGGAAAATTCAAGGTCTTCAGCATCTGTCCTACCAGGATCATCTGAAATCACTGTCACGTTATTCTGTTTCATACAGACTGCTCAGAGGTTATCTCTGCCTTGCATATAAGGCAGTATTTGACCCTGCTATATTGGAAATGCTGCATATCTGTAAGTTAAATGGTACACAGGTTACTCTCTATAAAGGCCTTAACCTGGTATGTGACATTAATAGAACCTGCTGGAGGGACAGATTTGTCTTCCACTTTGGAACAGACTCCTACTTCATTTCAAGCAGAGCACCTCATTGGCCCTCTTCAAATTCAATCTGGACGACTGGATGGGTAACTGTAAATTCACCCCAGGGGTTCCACCTATATCCCTCTAGAACAGGGGTGATGGGTGCTGATCATGGAAATAAGGGTAAACCTTGGCTAGGCTTGTAACGGCCCTAGAGTCAATAGCCTAGTAATCTCCTATGATCCTATGATCCTGTGAGTAGAAGGACATAATACATGCAGTAACTGTACTTACAAGTTACTACATACCCTTGTGCTCTATAACACAAGGAAATAATGCATGCAGTAACTGTACTTACAAGTTACTACATACCCTTATGCTCTATAACAGAAGGACATAATACATGCAGTAACTGTACTTACAAGTTACTACATACCCTCGTGCTCTATAACAGAAGGACATAATACATGCAGTAACTGTACTTACAAGTTACTGCATACCCTCATGCTCTATAACAGAAGGAAATAATACATGCAGTAACTGTACTTTCAAGTTACTACATACCCTTATTCTCTATAAAAGTGGAATATAATAAATGCAGACTTAGTGCAAGCTATGTACAAGGACCCAATGACTCAAGTATGACCAGTGTTTGTTCTCACAGAGGAGTTCACAGTGGATGTTGGTGTGCATCAGTGTTCAGCTCTGAGCCCACTGCTGTTTATATTGATGATGGACCACATTAGCAAACAGGTTACAATGGACAGATCAACAAAGTTGCTGTATGTAGATGATGTTGCATTACAGGCAGACTCTCAGCAAGAACCTCAGCAAAGGATATGAGAATAGAATGCAAACCTGAAGGCATATGGGATGAAACTGAGTACAGTTAAGGCAGTGGTAATGGCTGCAAAAGGGGGAAATCAGAAGAAGTTGGGAATTGAGATAGAGGGGAAAATAGTGGAACAGGTTTACAGCTTCAAGTATCTGGGAGGGCTAGGTGAGGAGAAGGGAAGTCTGTATGAGGAGATCAAAACCAGAATCAAAGGGGCTACAACTAACTGGCACAGAGTTTCAGGTGTAGTAAATGACAGAAGAATGCCAAAGAAGCTGAAAAGTAAGGTCTACAAATCAGTGGTGCAACCAGTACTACTGTATGGTACAGAAACTTGAGCAGTAAAGGTAGAGCAGTTGAAGAAGATAGACGTGATGGAGATGAAGAGCTTAAGATAGGTGATAAGATGCACATTGTGGGGCAGGCAAAGAGATGAGGACATAAGAGTAGAAGGCAAAGTAACTCCAGCTGCAGAAAAGGTCAAAGAAAACGGGTTACAGTGGTTCTGGCAGATGTGGAGAAAAGCAGAAGACAATCTGGTGAAGATGATTTGGGACAGACAGGAAGCATACCTCTCAACTTGGAATTATAAAATATCTGGACAAACCCATGAAAAATAGGCACAAGTGGCCAAAAATCTGCATGCTAATTAACATAAAATTTGCGTACAAAATTATGTAACCCCACCCACCCCAATGGAATTGCGTAATACCAACTTTCAAATGCAAACTGAAGGACAGACAAAATATGAAACACAAAGTAAACAGAACAATAGTGTTTTTATTTATATTAATATCTGAACTTGTATCAAACTTTGAACTTCTGCAAAACTAAACTACAATTTTATTTTATAAAAGTAAACTGCTTCTACACTAATATTAAATAACACAAAATATAACCAGAACAAAACTGTTTTATTTATATTAACATTTGAACTTGTATAAAATTAAAATACAATTTTCTTTTATAAAAATAAAATTAAGTACTAGACATATATCTGATTTGCTTTGGTTTAATTTTACAATGTATGCAATGAAGGCTTTAATCACAGATCTTCAGATGAAAAGAGTTATGCCTAGCTGGACTGATCTGTTCATTACATTCATGAACAAATAAACAAACAATCGAACAAATAAATGCTCCACAGAGATATCAGACTGCTATTCTTGTATTTTAATTTACTTGTAAGAAGGGGACATTTCAGAAGATGAGGTGGTAAGCAATGGCATGTTTATACCATTTTCCCTCTCATGATGTTCAAATAATTTTAAGGGAAATTTTGGACCTGTATGGAATTCACAGACATTAGGGTGGGTTTATATTATATTCAGCATCAATTATTAAAAGTTTACATATCCTTTTCTGCTTTCTGCTTTCTACTTCTAGAACTGGTATCTACGAAAAGTACTCAAAGCCATTCATAGCACTCAGCAAGATCATCTGTGAGTGTTACCACTCAGCCTTGCTGGCATCACATTGTGGTGATACAAGCTCTTAAGGTGCCAGAGTTAAATTGCATTAGGCTGGTGTCTCTTTCATTTATTTTGGGCTGTCAGAACTCCAGCACATACACACATAAAGAACGCAACATACACACATGCACATTACATACACATATCACACATACACATTACTACTTCAGCCATGAAGTGTTTTAGTATCCACTATTCCATGCCAGGTTGCACTGAACTGCCTTCAAAAGGCATTCAGACCAGATGGCAGCAAAACCATGAGGGTGGTCTCCTGCATCCTTTAAAGTTGAGTGCATCTTCAGACAGTCCATCTTCCTAATCTAGACACCTTAGTGTTGCTCCTCTGTATGGACTGCAAAAAAACAGGGAATTGATTATAACTGAATGACAGTAATGCTGCATTACAGGAAGTTTGTTATAGTTATAGATGATCTAGTTGCTATAATCACATTGCCAGA
Source organism: Protopterus annectens (assembly GCF_019279795.1). Classification (NCBI taxonomy): domain Eukaryota; kingdom Metazoa; phylum Chordata; order Ceratodontiformes; family Protopteridae; genus Protopterus; species Protopterus annectens. The sequence continues at coordinate 36,049,665 of NC_056731.1, read as the reverse complement.
TTTACAACCGGCATGCCCTATAGGTTAATAACACTGCAATAACCTAAAATCTCTTTAGTGGTTAGAACTGCCTTGCCTAATTCAGTATAACCAGCTTATAGTGGCACATAAAGTACTGAACCACCCTGAAAACACACCTGCGCTCAAAAACATTATATGCCCCTATAGCAGCCTCAGAGCACTGTGTTCTTCTAATAGACTCATTGTACAAACTGTCAAAACCAACAATTGAGCTGTTGCCTCTCTGTTTACCAGCTCTGTTGGTAAAATTTGGAATAACCTTCCTGTAGGACATAATACATACAGAAACTGCACTTACAAGTTACTACATACCCTCATTCTCTATAACAGAAGGGCATAATACATACAGAAACTGCTCTTACAAGTTACTACATACCCTAATGTTCTATAACAGAAGCACATAATACATGCAGTAATTGTACTTACAAGTTACTACATACCCTCATGCTCTATAAAAGAAGGACATAATACATGCAGTAACTGTACTTACAAGTTGCTACATACCCTCATGCTCTATAACAGAAGGACATAATACATGCAGTAATTGTACTTACAAGTTAGTACATACCCTCATTCGCTATAACAGAAGGTCATAATACATGCAGAAAGTGCACTTACAAATTACTACATACCCTAATGTTCTATAACAGAAGGACATAATACATGCAGTAACTGTACTTACAAGTTACTACATACCCTAATGTTCTATAACAGAAGGACATAATACATGCAGTAATTGTACTTAAAAGTTACTACATACCCTCATGCTCTATAACAGAAAGACATAATACATGCAGTAATGGTACTTACGAGTTATTACATACCCTCATGCTCTATAACAGAAGGACATAATACATGCAGTAACTGTACTTACAAGTTACTACATACACTCATGCTTTATAGCAGAAGGACATAATACATGCAGTAATTGTACTTACAAGTTACTACATACCCTCATGCTCTATAACAAAAGGACATAATACATGCAGTAGCTGTACTTACAAGTTACTACATACCCTCATGCTCTATAACAGAAGGACATAATACATGCAGTAACTGTACTTACATGTTACTACATACCCTCATACTCTATAATAGAAGGGCATAATACATACGGAAACTGCACTTTCAAGTTACTACATACCCTCATGTTCTATAATAGAAGGACATAATACATGCAGTAACTGTACTTACAAGTTACTACAATCCCTCATACTCTATAACAGAAGGACATAATACATGCAGTATCGGTACTTACAAGTTACTACATACCCTCATTCTCTATAACAGAAGGACATAATACATGCAGTAACTGTACTTACAAGTTACTACAATCCCTCATACTCTATAACACTTCATTGTCTCCAATGTCCTGAGCCAGCTAGTTGACACCCCACAAGGGGTGCCAACATCCTGAATCTGGTGCTTACCAATATGGGGGAACACTGTAGCACCCCCATTGTGAGGTCTTCCCTGGTGAGATCTAACCACAAAATAGTCTCACTTGAAGTAACTATTACACCTGACCCCACCATCACCAACTAAACTAAAAGAACTCCTCCAAAGCAGATTATAACCTCTTACAGGATGGCATAAATAGCTTCACTACACCTTCACCCAGATGGAACTGGCAACTACGCTGAGGTCTACACAAATGATTTATACAAACACCTGAACAACTGCACTGACCAGGCCGTACCTAATAGAACCAAAACAAGCTCCTCATAGAAGAGCAAACCTGTCTGGTGGACAACTGCCATTAATAGCCTTTACAATAAGAGGAAGAAATTGTTGTATATGAGTAAGAGGGAGTGAGCCCTAAACTGGAAATACTCCCTACTTAGCTTAAACAAGCTAATAAGACTTCTTGTGAAGTCCTCCAAAGCTAACTACAAATCCAAATTAGCTTCCTCAACTAAGGGCAACCATAAGACGTTCTTTAGTTACATCCACAAACCAAAAGGAAAGGACCAGATTTTGTGCAGAACTTGTATTTAATAATAATTCATATACCTAGCCTGTAGACACTGTTAACCTGTTAGCCAACACGTTCTGTGAAAACTTCACTCCACTGTCACCACCACACTTACCCCAAGACATCCCTACCACCTGTCCTCTATCTTATATCTCTAAAGAGCAGATCATGAATGCCCTCTCTCAGGTCAAAAACACAGCATCCATGGGACCTGATAACACCCCAGGCTGTGTCCTACATGGGCTCAAACAAGAATTAGCAACACCATTGGGTGCTCCTTTCAATCATAGTCTAAGCATTGGCTTCATTCCAGCTGAATAGAAAAAGGTCACCGTTATCCCCTGCACAAAAGTTGTGCTTCCACTGACTCCGGGAACTATAGACTTATTAGCCTGACTAGCCTTATCTGCAAGGCCATGGAGAGAATCATCACAGACCTTATCAACAAAGATTGTGGTAATCTCCAAACACTTGACCCTATTAAATGAAATGTGTGCACCTTACAAGCTCTACCTTAGATATTAATTTTATACAAAAGCTGCTCTCTTCTTTAACATGGGCATCAAAGACACAGAATCATTTAATCATAATAGACCTTATCAACAAAGATATAGGTAATCTCTAAACACTTGACCCTACTCAATTTGGATTTGTCAAAGGGAGATCATTCCTGTTAAACCTGGTGGACATCTTCAAGACACTCATCAAGGCCCTTGATGAGAGGAAATCTGTGCATACAGCCTACCTACACTTAGCCAAGGCTTTTGACACTATCCCTCACTCAGGTATCATTGACAAACTCACCCAGCTTGGTATCAACCCTTATATCATTAGATGGGTCACTAACTGGCTGGTGTCTTTTTCATTTATTTTGGGCTGTCAGAACACCAGCACATACACACATAAAGAACGCAACATACACACATGCACATTACATACACATATCACACATACACATTACTACTTCAGCCATGAAGTGTTTTAGTACCCACTTGTCCATGCCAGCTTGCACTGAACTGCCTTCACAAGGCCTTCAGACCAGATGGCAGCAAAACCATGAGGGTGGTTTCCTGCATCCTTTAAAGTTGAGTGCATCTTCAGACAGTCCATCTTCCTAATCTAGACACCTTAGTGTTGCTCCTCTGTTGGGACTGCAAAAAAACAAGGAATTGATACATACCTCTCAACTGTACAGAATTTTACAGAATGTACAAATTTTTGGCTCATATTTTAGTCTGTTCCTCATAAAATCTGTGTTTTTTAACAGATTACTGGAATGATCTGAGGACTTGAGTTACTAAATAATGACATACATTTGAGTTTCAGACTTCAAATCCTTCAGAAAATGTATGTTAAAACAAATCCTGTTACTCTAGCAATTTTCTAAGCTTATAAGAGTAATATTTAAAATATGTCCCTATTTTTGGGCCTTTGTTCCCCCGTTTTGTCAGTCTTTGTCCAGATTTCTGGCACTGAGAGGTTGAGAGGTATGAAACTGAATGACAGTAATGCTGCATTACAGGAAGTTTGTTATATTTATAGATGATCTAGTTGCTATAATCACATTGCCAGATTTGCAACCGGCATGCCCTATAGGTTAATAACACTGTAATAACCTAAAATCCCTTTAGTGGTTAGAACTGCCTTGCCTACTTCAATATAACCAGCTTATAGTGGCACATAAAGTACTGAACCAACCTGAAAACACACCTGCACTCAAAAACATTATATACCGCTATAGCAACCCAGAGCACTGTGTTCTTCTAATAGACTCATTGTACAAACTGTCAAAACCAACAATTCAGCTGGTGCCTCTCTGTTTACCAGCTCTGTTGGTAAAATTTGGAATAACCTTCCTGCAGACATCACCCTAGTATCCACCCTAAGTCAATTCAAGAAAAGCCTAAAACTGTATTTTAGTCACACTGGCTATGTCCTTGCTCCAAGCCTGACTAGCACTTGCACTATTACTATAAGGTAACATTTTCATGGCTACTCAACTGAATTGCAATTTCTAAGAATTTTACCTTATTAAACCTTTTTTAAATTGTACAACTTCCTTACTACTATAGACTGTTTACAGTTACTAATATGTTTTAAGTTTTATGTAATGTCTTTGTGTTTGTACCTTGGAGCTTTTTTCCCTGGGCCTCCACTGAAAATGGACATGTATCCAGTCAGACTATCCTGGTCAACAAATGTAAAATAAATAAACATTTGCAACAATAAATCAGCATGGGTTCTATTCTGCAGTTAAAATAGTCCACCCGGACTTAAAAACAATGCACACTAGCCATCTGCTCCATCTCTGTTGCAGATTTTCATCTTGTATGAATTCCATATGCCAGCCATCTCTTTCAGTTTCCTAGTTTTGGCATTTTTACCTATGCCTTTTATATACCTGCAATCTAAAACAGATCACCTGACATCTATATTTAGAAGGAGTGTCTTATGACAGTTTAAACAATGGCCTGCAATCAAGAAACTGAGCATATTATCGGCACAAAGATCAAGAATAGCCTCACATTTGTTTACCAATCTATTGATTCCAAACTGAAAAAGAAAGATAAGGCATACTTATACATGTACAAATGCTTTATAAAAAAAGAAAAAGAAAAAACAGAGCAGAAGCATTTTAAATGCTTTGATCTAATCAACAGAAGATTTTACTGCAACTGATTTACTGAAGTGTCCTACTCTGTACTCTGATCCTAAGAAGTAAGAATAAGAAACCATAAGCTGACACTTACATTTCCTAACCAGACTGCTGGGGCTCACAAACATCTCCTGTGAATCCCACAAGACAATTAGTAGCTAGGCTTTACTGTGCAATACACTGGCAGTCATGTGGTCAGAAGAATTTGATGCATTATACCAAGCTTACCTCCAAGATATCATCAGTTGCAGTACAACATTTTGCATGTAGTAAGAATGATGTTATGACTTTACACTCCTTTCTAATACAGAAAAGAGGTGAAATGTAGCATTTGGAAATAGTAAATGGTGTGTCAATTAAGAAATGTGAGCTAAATATAAGCACAGTGTGTTATACAATTCATTAAATTCATTATATGTAACACTGAGAACACACTCACCCATGAACACACACACACACACACACACACACACACACACACACACACACACACACACACACACAATTTGTGTCTGAATGTGTATGTACTGTACATATCCATACAGACATACTTCTAACTTTTGACTACTATACCACTGTGAAATAGTTTGGAATAACATCCTGCCTATACCCTGTGATGCCTGCATAAAACATGCAGTTTCATACCTGGTTTACTAATACCTTTTGCTACACTCATTTTGATGCTATAATTTATGCTATTGAATTTCAAAGCACCACTTCTGTACTAACATTCCATTGTCTTCTTCACCACACTTACCTGCAGAACAAGAAAGCGAGAGTTGCTGGCAGAGTCACATACCACACATTTTGGAAATCAGCCATGTTCAATAAGCCTTTCTGACCCCATATAAAATTATGTGGTAGGAACTGCATTGATAGTGGTGCCACAGGCAAGTCAGGAAAACCTCCAATAGGAGAAACTGTGTGTCCACGCTGCATGCTGCTAACAGCCCTCATTTCCACTGGAACCCTTTTCCACAGATTCAGAAAAGTTTTTATTTTATTTTGCAAAAGACTTAAACAATAAATCAGGCAGCAGTATACATCCTGTAATACTTCAGCGTCATATTCCTTTACTTGGGCCTTTTCATTCTTTATTGCCTCTAAAATCCACAGAGCAGATTGCAGACCACTAGACAGTACAAATTCTCTGCCACCTTTGCAGCACTTGTGCTCCTTCTTGGCTTGAATGACTGCCACAACTGGCAGAAGCAGAATGCAGAAGTAAGTTAAACTAACTTAACTTAAATATATTAAGTTTAAAGAAACAGCTTTACATTACAGCTCTGCTCACTATCTGGCCATGCTGCTGCAAACATTCAATCAATGTATGAGTCTACCACTATAAACGTTCATACACAAAAATAAAAAAGGTAAATAAACTTTAGACACAGTCCGAGCACTATTCCGACAGGCTGGCAGTCTCTCTCATGAAGCTAATGTCATCATGCATGCCCTGCACATGATGACATCAGCAACAATTTTCAAAAAAAAAATTTGAAAAAAATAGGACTTAAAGGGGCCACTCGAAAATTCATGGCACCCCATTATGTTGACCTCAAAACTGGTAAATACTGAGGAATTTGGTCTGGTTGAGAGGTATGACAGAGAGTAGGCAAGAGGAAACAACGGCATCCAGTGACTAGACTGTGTAAAAGAGGACTTGCAATAGTCAGGCATGAGTGTCGAAGAAGGCAAGAGAGTGGCACTGAATAGAGAGAGAGATGGGGACAGTTGACATGACACCCTGACCCCATGTAGAAAGTGGGAAAAGGGGGCTGATGATAACATTAGCTTTTCATGAATGGCTCTGAAAATTAACAACTTGCTCCTGTAATTCTAAAATATTAAACAGTAAGTTTGCATTAAATTGTAACACCAAACCCTGAATATGCACTGCAGTTTTAAATGTAGAATATAAAAATGCAAGGAAAAATCAAAGAGTGCATGCTGAAAGCCAGTAAACTACAAATTACAGCCCTCGAAAGAATTCATTCTTTGTTGTCTTTTACATGGCTTTAAACACTAAAAAATAAGCTTCAGTCTCCCACATACTCATAATAGCTTGTGTTTTCCCAAGAGCCTTGCCTTAATTGCTTAATAAGATCGCTTGGAATGAAGTACTGCCCTCTTCTATAGAGTCATTTATATGTAAATTGTATAACAAAATCTCTAAAACCAAATGCCCCTCAATCCTATTTTACCCAGATCTTTTGAAATAAACATTAATGATGTTTTTACTCATTAGTTTATAAGATTAAACTTCAAATTAAGCCAGTGCTGGCACATGTTGTTTAAAACACACATTGTTTAGAAAACACAGCATATGTGATTTATTTTCACTTTTTTTTTTTTTTGCTAATACACTGGTAGTGCATATTAGAACTTGATGACAGAGACACAAAAGTGTAAAAATTGTTTGCAGTGTGTTAAGTGATCCTCAGAGGAGTAACTAGAGTCAAAGGGAAGAGCTGCCCTGGGTGCAAGCTGTTAGCAGGCACAACTGGGAGGTGCTGATGAGGTATGAGTGCAGTACAGGCACTTATTGATGAAGTCATGAGGATATCATAACTTCATTAATGAATGCTGATACTACCATGTATGACTGCAGTTAGAAGTTCTCTGTATGATAGTAAATGTAGCAAGGTGCAGCTTGTTGCAGTTTCAGAAAACCTTCTGGAAGACCTTTGTTTAAGTCCTCAAGTTAGTGTCAGGTTAGTGCCAGTCAGAGGAACCATCTAGGACACCAGACACTTCAGACTGAATTCCCACTAGCATGTCTGACTGATTTTTCCCTCCTCAATATTAGAACACTGTCCTCATTCACTTGTTGGCTCACACAGGCCTCATCATCTCTTACCCTGTCTTTTTCCCCTCCCAAACTTTAAGATTATTTAATATTTATAATTTATTAGGCTATCAATAGAAACAAAGAAATAAATCAGTTCTAGCTATAAAATCACTATGTGTATCTTTTTCAAGCAATCCATAGCCTAGTACCAACCTATGAACCTATGAACTTCACAATCTTCCTAAATTATATGGACAGAGTTGCATAACTCAATTGAATGCAAAAACTACAAATGTAAGCCTGATAGATTCTATATTTCATAAACAGTATACTGTTCAAAGATTGATTTTTCCCACATTTTACTTTAAATAGTGACACTTTATATATATATATATATATATATATATATATATATATATATATATATATTTTTTTTTTTAATACATTGAGAAGCTCTCTCTTGAGCTCACTTGTGAGAAAGAAACTTTGCATACTTTGTTTATGTTGGTGTCCCTATAAAAGGTAAATTTAGCTTTATCTGGGTGCTAGTCTTATTTTTTCTTTACATCTGTAATTATGTGTATCCTATATTTCTTGTCCGTGAATGATTTTTGTTTCATATCGTTTTGTAATGCTAGACTGGATGATTTCTGATTTTGATTATTACTAAGTCCAAAGTAGATTACTGCTTCTTAGAATTATGGTACCTCAGTGGATTTATCTGACTTTGTTACCTGTTTGTTGGTTTATAAATATGATTTGACATATTTTGCCAGTATTGCATGCATTTTGAGCAGTTCCTGTTCCCATTTTGAGAATGATCACTGCTGGAACTTCTTTTGTGTCTGATGTTTAAAGTGAGATGATGGGGATATTTTAGCATTTTTTAAAGGACTTGAAGAAGTTATGGTTCAATATTTGGCATCATAAGCTGCTGATGGCTTAAAAGGAATGTGCCATAGCTCCTCTTGTGTTAAGAGTTCACACTGAGCTAGGTGTGGGTCTGGAGGGCAGTGTGTTTTCGTCTTAGTAGAAAACCATACAAAATGTATTATCCTTCATGTTCCAGGACTGTTTGGTCAATTGGTATAAAAATATTGCAAGTGTAACTTTTACTATTAATGGCTATTTGAACAGGGTTCTTAAATTTAATAAGCACACCTTGAACCAACAATTCAATGCCACCTATATACAAACAATCAAAACATTTTATTTGGAGTTAGAACAGTTGGACAGTAATAAAGAGATTAAGGTCCATAGCATGGGAAATGCTTTTAAAAGACAAAATATTGTTGTATAGTTCATTTTTCTAAAGAAAAGCATAGATGGAAAACATGCAAAAATATAAAAAGGGCAAACAGCCCAAATCCATTCTATGCATATCTGATATTTCCTCAGATTCATACACATACTCTAATACAGATATAGATGTTGACCCCATAAAAGCCATCTTCAAACAAAACAGCAATTTGGAGACACAGGACAGTCTCCATATATAAGTATGGAAGGAAGAAGTGCAAATGACTCAGAAACAGTCTTCTGTTATAGACAACTTCAGGCTTTGATTAATAAATTAAATGTGACTCCATAAATGACGTGATTATTAATCTTACTAACGAGTCTTTTGATGCGCATTCATATCCTTTGTTGAATAAAGATTTGAGCTTTATCAATAGTCTGTATACATCCAGTGAGTTTTGACTTAAAATATTTTCCAGATGTTTAAATCTAGATTACTGGTTTCATTCTAGAGCTGTGGCTTCTAACGTAAGCGATGTCTAATTTTCGTAAATCTAATTTTCAACCTCCCTACCATATAGCTATTAAAGTTTTCAAACAATCTGTCATTAATGACTTATGCACACACCAAAAAGATATTTTTAGAAACTGTAGGAATAATTCAACTGTGGAAGAGAGAGAATTTCTTACATTATTTAAGACAAAATAAAGATGTAATTTGTACCAATGCAGACAAAGGAGTTGGAGTGGTTATATAGGGCCACAAGGATTATTCCACTAATCTTTTTAAACATACTCTTGATACATTTTTAGAAGAAAAGACCAATAAGGGTCTTGTTTCTGAGAAAGTTCAACAATAGTTAAAGTTAGAAGAACCAGCCAAGCAAAAATAGTATATTTTACTTAAAATGCATAAGAAAAAGTGTCCTTTTCCTGGCAGACTAATTGTAACATAAAGGGATTTGTTGACTGAACCCCCATCAGAATTTTTACAATTGTACCTCAAACCCTTTTTGTGTCATACCCGTTTGGTTCTATATTAGTTCCTCAAAATATGTATTCATCAAATATGTATTCATCAACAGCTAAACAGTGAAATTCATTACATTATTCATTCCCAGGGTTAGGAACCACTGGGCCATCAACATATCAGTGCCCTTTTCCCCAATGTAGTGCAATCTTGGAGTTGGTATATATAGTTATGGGGTCTGGGGGTGCAACCCCCCACTTGGGTGGGTTTGATTTGGTGTGGTGTGTGTTCCAGAGTGCAAGAGAGCCAGTGGTTCCTAACCCTGAGAAAAATTCTGTGCTTTGCTGTAATGAATTTCACTGTTTAGCTGTTGATGAATTTGTATTCGAAGAATACATATTTCAAGAAACTAATATAGACCCATCTGTTCAAGGTTAAAGTACATCTCAGAATCTGAGTTGGTAATAAACCAATTTTTCATATAAAATATGGGCCTCCTTTGCCGCCAGGATGTAGAAAGCCTTTATATATCAATACTATATGAGATGGTGACCTAGGCTATAAGGTTTTGTTTGGAATACAGTACTTTGTACCCCAGAATAGCTGATGAATTTTGGGGTAGATTTATTTCATTTGGTACTAGAGATTAATGCTTTTTATTTTGATTCTAAGTGCTATTTACATCTTTCAGGAAGTGCTACTGAGGCAATCTTTGCCCACATTTAAGAAAATTTTGTAATACATGGGGTACTTTAAACATATTAACATCTTAATTCTGAGAGCACTAAGTCTGGTTTATGTATTGAGATGTGGTGCAGATTCCTCAACAATTTCTGGTTGTTGTGGGATAACCAATTTGCAGTGCTGCTTGATTTTGTACATTATTTAAATAATGAGTTTGAACTTTGATTTATATTAAAATATAGTTTATTTCTAACTGTAATAAAGCTGACTGATTTTTCAGTTATGGCAACAGTATACAGAAACACCTTTTCAAAAAATTAATTCTTACTTGCTACCATTTGGCATTCAAGGTCATAACTCTCAACCTGTTAGAGCAAGAAATCTGGACAAAGCCATAAACAATGGGGGACAAAGGCCTCAAAATAGGGATACATTTTAAATATTGCTTTTACAAACTTAGAAAGTTGTAAAAATAACAGGTTTTGAATTATCATTAATTTTCTGAAGGGTATAAAGCCTGAAACTCAAATGTTTGTCATTATATTCTGACTTGAATCCTCAATGATGTGTCAATGATTTGTTAGAAAACTACAATTTTATGAGAAACAAACCAAATATTTCAGGCAAAAATCTAGACATGCTGTGAAAATCTGGACAGTTGAGAAACATGTTCAAGGTTAATGACCAACAATATTCTGTATTCACAATTGTTTGTGTTAAATGAATTTGTAATGCTGATGAAAAAGACAGGCAGTTGAAATGACTGAAAGATTTGTCTCTAGGGGTTATGAGGCATCTGTTATTAGGCAAGGTCATGAGAGGGCATGGACAGTTGATTGGCAGGAACTGTTCCACTATAAAGTAAAAAATAATGAGTTTAGAGCAGCCTTGAAACAAAAGTGGTTCATTACCAATTACTGGAGTTATGATTTTATAAGATGTGCATTTAATGCATTTTAGCCCATTCATATGGTTGAATTTTTTTTGGGGGGGACAAAGTAGCACCATAACATTCATTTACATATAGGAAAGTTTTGAGTTTAGGCAAAAAATTATCCTCTTTTAAAACCTGTTTGAGACAAAGGAAAAGTAGTGTATTTTAGGTGACAGGCCTTATTGATATTTCCCGTGAAGTTCATTTTCTTTCTGTCAGTATGTTTGCAGTATTAAGGCACTTTACCTGAGAATACACATAAGGTATTTACTATTAAACAAATTTTTACTTGTACTGCAGAGTTTATTTATTTAGTTACATGTCTGTGTGGGGCGTTCTATGTATGGGAAACAATGTCTCAGTTCAAACAATATATTTCCCTATACCTGAGTGATCTGCCCTGCAACTGCACCTTGAGTGCATTGTTTATTAATAAGCTTTCACATCCATTGGCTACTTACCACTATTGATGAGGTGACCACCAGTATTACAGCTGACAACTTCCCTAGAATTACATTTTATTATATAGGTGGTATAGCTGATTTTCTCTTTTTTTTTGTATTAGTATTTTTTTTTTACTTGTGTGAATCTACCAAAGCATTTGGTTTATATTTATACTCAGATTTAAATCTTACTTCATGAATTACTCCTCTTTTGGGGTGATTAAATACATGAGCATCTAACAAAGACTTACTCCAAGTAACCAAAGTAGCCAATACAGCAGGTAACTCTCTCCACTCTAACTTTGTTGCTAAAAATTGGAATACCCTTCCACATAGTATTAGATCCATAAGTAATCTTAATCATTTCAAAATATCTCTCAGACACTTATTTGAATCCTGCTTCACATATGTAACACTCCAGGTTAATTATTAACTTAGCATTACTTATACTATTTGGCTATACATGCTAACTCTGTTAACATATCCCTTCTAAAACCCTACTTCTCTATAAGTAGTTATATTCCTACCTGCAACTTTCACCACAGAAGTACTACTAACTGTGCACTATTTTGCCTAAGTGATTCTCCTTGCTTAATTTCCTAACTAATGTTATGTTCCTCCACATATATAAATGTAACCATAAATTTGTCTATATTCAAGTGTTTAAAGTCTTATTCTATTTGATACTATGCATATATTTTTGTTTTTACATTTTTATTCTATAAATGTGTTAACACTAATTTTTTGTCAATTTTGCTTATAATTTCTATTATTTATTGTGATTATTTGTATGTAAGCTTAGACTGGAGTTTTTCTCTCTGGGCCTCCACTGAAAATGGGCACTGCCCCAGTCGAACCATCCCGGTAAACAAATGTAAAATAAAAATAAAATAAAATAAAATAATTAGGCAGCACTTCATGTTTATATTCTGTAAGGTAGTAGTTGTTTTTGGTCAGCAGATGGCAACAAAGGACTATCTTTAAGCAGTAATCTGTATGTACATTTTGTGGATTTAAATTTGTATTTTTTGCAATCAATTTATTTATACAAATTTAAGACTATGACATAATTTGTTTAATGTTACTAGTGAGCCTGTCATTCAAACTGATTTTTACACACTTTTTTTAAATAGTGCCACTCCCATCATACATGGAAGAAGGTATCTTATAGGTTCATAAGAGTGTACTAGGATAACAACCAATGAGGCCTTTATAAGCCTAGCCAAGCATCCTAAATGTATCCCACAAGTTTATGTGCTGGCCTTTGTAAGTCTAGCCAGACTTCCCAAATGTATCCTGCAAGTTTATGTGCCTTAGAGGTTATTTTAAGAGGTATATGTAAGCTAGGGCAAAATGTACAGGCTGCCTCTGTCCATTAGAGACATAGGTACTAGACCTAGATTATATCTCTCCAATTTTCCATCCATTGGTCCAGATTTCTTTAGAAAAGGGTTAGGGAAGAGTCTGCTTCGCATGTATGCATCACGTGTTTCAGAGATGGGGAATCCTCTGAGTCACATACCTGTCTTATTTATGTAACAAGCAAAGTTTAAATCCTTAAATCAGGTAATTCTGATGAACATTCATTTTGCAGATATGCAAAAGATCCATTAGAGTGGTATCCAAGGGCACCTTGTATGCCATGCATAGATCACTTCTCAATCATCTGTAAGAAACACAGCATAGAGACAGGGCTTATAGATGATCTGCACAGAACATGTGGTTTTTGCTTATGACCATGTGAGGTATTACCAGCTATGCCAAGAGAAGTAGGGCAGTGGATATGTTAACATATGCTAGCATAGCTAGCTGGAGTTTTGAAAAGAGTTATATGTCATTTGTATATCAAACTGATTTGTACAGATGTTCTTGTTGAAAAATGTATTTGTAAAGCTACTTGTGTTACAAATGTACCAACAGTGTGTCCTGCCAGACAGAAAATAAATATACAAGTATGTCAGACTGCACTACTGTAACTGACTAAATGTATATATTATTAGAGAGGATACTAGAAGAGAAAAAGTTAAGCTCAGCCTCAGCTAACTTGTAGAAAAATATCCTGAAATTAAATTACCTGGTTTAGGCTTTAAAGACTGTATCTTACAGTTCTGATTGCAGCCAGAGACAAAATGTCTGTGAAAACAAGGACTAGGAATCCTGTTGTATTTTCTTTAGCAGTGAACTAATTGCTACCTGGAAGGGTGGAAGTGTTGAAATGGTTTTATGGCTTCCAGATGTTATAACACATCTTAGAAAAGCTCCATCTGTGTGTATGGTAACACATATGTGCAAAATTCTGGTTCAGTTTCTAGTAAAGGGGGTAGTATGACAGCCAGAAGTCAGATGACTAGATGTATGTGATGTCATATGGACATAAAGAGATATCTTATGCAGAATGTTATTGGCCTGGGATTCTAAGGGGTGTAACGGGGTACTGCAGGACCTGTGAGTAGTGCCAAAAAGTAAGCAAGACAGGAGACAAGGTCAAGGCTCCTTTGATGCCTTTACCTGTGATTGAGGAGCCATTTCAGATGGTAGCTATGGATATTATGGGGCCTCTGAGTACCCTAAGTTTCACAGGGAAGAAGTATATCCTGGTGGTAGTAGATTATGCTGCTAGATACCCTGAGGCAGTGACTCTGTCCTCCATCGAGGCACAGAAGGTTGCAAATGCTTTGTTAGAGATTTTCATCAGGGTAGGTTTCCCAACAGAAATACTGACTGACAGAGGTGCCAATTTCATGTCAGACCTACTAGCTTGTCTGTGGGAGTGCTGTGGGGTGAAGCACCTAACAATCACGTCCTACCATCCCCAGACTAAAGGTCTTGTGCAGAGGTAAAACTCTACACTAAAGGCCATGTTACAGGCATTTGCAGATCAGTTTAAGAGAGAGTTTGGCAAATATTTGCCCCATCTGCTGTTTGCATACAGAGAGGTTTCACAGGAATCCAAAGGTGTTTCACCCTTCTGTGTTGCTGTATGGGCATAGGGGGAGGGGGGCCTTTAGATATGATTTGTGATGAGTGGGAGGGTGAATGTGAATCCCACAAGGAGTCTGTTGTGGCATTTGTCCTAAACCTCAAGACAAGGCTTAGGGAGCTCAAGTGCTTGGCTCAAGAGAACCTGGCAGGAGCCCAACAGCACAAAAAAGTCTGGTATGACAGGAATGCTTGAGCCCAAGAGTATGCTGTGGGATAGCAGGCTGTGCTGCTCATTCCTATTGGACACAATAAGCTTCAGGCAGCTTGGGAGGGACCCTTCAAAGTGGTAAGGAAGGGCAGTGATGTTAACTACATGGTAAACCTGCTAAGCAGGAGTCAGGGGCACAGACTGTACCATATTAACAATGATGAAGCCTTAGCATGATAGGAAGGCCCTGGTGCCGAGTATTGGTAGTGCATCACAGGAGGAGTCTAAGGGGGTGACAGATCTTCTCAGTGAGGCTCGGACTGACACCTCAGTGGAAGGGGTAGCAATGTCCCAGTGGCTATCCCCTGCCCAGGTTCAAGAAATCTGAGCAGTGCTACAGGAGTTTGGGGCATGTTCACTGGAAAACCAGGGTGCACTCACCTGGTACATCACCATGTGGATGCAAGACCGCAAAGGCCTATCAACCAGACTCCTTACAGGTTGCCTGAGTGAGTCAGACAGACTCTAAGTGAGAAGATACAGGAAATGTTGGAACTTGGAGTAATCCAGGAGCCCAGCAGTCCCTGGGCCTCCCCAGTGGTGCTGGTACCAAAGAGAGATGGCAGCACCAGGTTCTGTGTGGACTATTGTAAATTAAATACTCACACAGAGTCAGATGCTTCGCGGTGGTGGTGCTGCAGTAGCGTTGTCGCCTCACAGTAAGATGTTGTCCTGTTCGATTCTCAGCTAGAGCGTCTTCTGTGTGGAGACATGCGTGAATGGGTGTACCTTCGTTGAAGGTTGTGCATCAGGACTGGCAACTCGGCACATAAAAATCTACTGCCAATCATTAGCGGACCGGAGTTCCACTGTGGCGACCCCTAACCAGGAAAAGCCGAAAGGCACAACAACAACAACAACAGAGTCAGATGCTTACCCTATGCCTAGCACAGATGAAGCCTTAGAGCAGCTGGGTGGGGCTAAGTATCTGAACACTATTGATCATACCAAGGGCTACTGCTAGGTGATCTTGACTCCCAACGCTAGAGAGAGGTCAGTCTTTGTGACTCCTTTCGGCTTGTATGAGTTCACGAAGATGCTCTTTGGAATGAAAAATGCCCCAATGACTTTCTAGAGGCTGGCAGATCCTATCCTAGCATGAGCAGGAGATTATGACCTTCCTTACCTGGATGACATTGCCATTTACAGCCATTCCTGGCATAAGCACCTTCAGCATGTCAGGAAGGTCCTAGGCAAACTGCAAAGGGCAGGGTTAACCATTAAGCCCAGTAAGTGTCAAGTGGGTATGGTAGAGGTCTCCTATCTGGGACAGAGTGGAGAGTGGTAAGATCAGGCCAGAGCCTGCCAAAGTAGAAGTTATTCAGGCATGTCCTGCCACTGTTTCCAAAAAGCAGGTGAGGGTATTCTTGGGGACAGTGGAGTGCTATAGAAAGTTCATTCCCAGTTATAGTACAATAGCTACTCTCCTCACAGACCTGACAAGGAAAAACAGGTCAGCTGAGGTAGTGTGGACCCCAGCCTGTGAGCAGGCATTCCAAATGCTTAAAAGGGCTTTGGAAGGGCACCCTGTATTAGCCAGTGCAGATTACAGCAAAGAATTTGTTGTGCAGGTGGATGTTTCAAACTATGGTGTGGGGGCTGTACTCAGCCAGGCTTCCTCAGAGGGAGAAGAGCACCCAGTTGTATATCTCAGCCATAGACTCCAACCCAGAGAGGAATGTTATGCATCTCCAGAAAAAAAATGTCTAGCCATAGCAAAGGCTCATAGGTTCATAGGTTGGTACTAGGCTATAAGCCCTAGAGCCTATACAAGCCTAGCCATAACAATTCCCTGGCTGTTTCTTCCCACACTATTTACTTTCCTGGACTCCTGTCCAATCATCAATGTTCCTTTTGAAGAGGGCCAAAGAGGCACTCTGCTTGACATGTGTGGGCAGTCTATTCCAGAGTCTGGGGAGTCTCTGGGTCAGGAACATATCCCTCTAGCATGTTTTGTTTATTGTGATGACAAGGTTTAGATCCCTGGAGCGTTTGGCTCTGAGGGATTGGGATTTCTTTAAATGTAGCATGTCCAACAGCTCTGAGTTTGACATGGCCTGGTATGTTAAGCAGAGATCACCTCTGAGTAGACTATATGCAACAGAGTATAGCTGGAGTTTTTTAAGGTGGTCGGCATAGGGCATCTGCTTTAGGCCTGTGATTCTTTTAGTGAGGTATTTCTGTGGCCATTCCAGTTGTTGCAGATGCCTTGAGAGGTACATACCAAATGGGGCGTTGTATTCTATAATGAGTCTAATGAGGGATGAGTACAGTGGGACAATGACCTCTTTTTTTCTGGATGAAAAGCTGTTAGTGATGAGGTGTGCCACATAGAAGGATTTCCTGAGTGTTGTGGCAATGTGGTTATCGAAGGTGAGACCATTGTCCACCTGTATCCCTAAGTCTCTTAGCACACTTTCAGTGCTTAGTATACTGCCACCTATGTGGTAATGCATGGCTACATGTTTTTTTTCCCCAAAGAGGATAACTATACATTTCTTGGCATTGAGCTTGACCCCATGGCACTGGCACCAAGCATCTGTTTCTGTAAGGCCCTTTTGTAGAGTATCCACATCATTTGGGGATTCAGTAATGGCTCCCAGTTTGCAATCATCTGCAAACCTTGTTAGCTAGAGTCACTTAGTGTTGGCCTGTACTTCAGAGAAGTAGATGCCAAACAAGAG
The DNA here is from genome assembly GCF_019279795.1 of Protopterus annectens. Lineage (NCBI taxonomy): Eukaryota > Metazoa > Chordata > Ceratodontiformes > Protopteridae > Protopterus > Protopterus annectens. The sequence continues at coordinate 36,032,078 of NC_056731.1, read as the reverse complement.
CGGTTCCAGGACTGAACCCTGAGGTACTCCACTTGTCACTTGTCTGGAGCTGGATTTGGAGTCAGCTAGTTTTACAGTGTGGGTTCTGTCAGTAAGCCAGTTGACAACCCATCGAGTGATGTAGGGATTAATGCCCAGCTTAGTAAGTCTATCTATGATTCCAGAGTGGGGGATGGTGTCAAAGGCCTTGGTGAGGTCCAGATAGGCTGTGTGGACTGCCTTACCCTCGTCCATGGCTCTGGAGACTGAGTCAAGAAAGTCAATCAGGTTCAGGAGACAAGATCGGCCCTTCACGAACCCAAACTGGGTGGGGTCCAGTGTTTGAAGGTTGCCAGTGTCTTTATTTATAAGTTCCATGATAATGGGTTCCATAACCTTGCAGATCAGGCTCATCAGACTGATGGGGAGGTAGTTCACAGGAAACAAAGGTGGATCCCTCCTTGTGGAGTGGGATAACTGCAGCTCTGCACCACTCAGTGGGCATGAAGCCTAAGGTGAGGCTATGATTAAACATAACACTTAGGTGAGGTGCCAGTTCATTTTGTAGTTCATGTAGTACACAGCCTGGGATGTCATCTGGTTCCATGGATGCTGTATTCTTAGCTTAGGAGAGTGCGTTTTTACTTGTGTGGCCATTATTACCAGAATGTGGCAATCTTCTAGTATTGAGATGGGCCATTTAGAAGGTAAGAGGGGGGTGAAGTTGGCACAGAATTGATCTGCCAGGATATTGGCAATATCCTTGGGATCAGTATATTTAATGTCATTCTGTTGTAGCTCAGAGGAGAGCTGAGCATTACCATTTAGATTCCTGGCATAGTTATAGAATGCCTTGTGGTTGTCTTTGGAATCTTTGGCAATTTTATATTCACAACTAGCTTTGGAGGATTTTATGAGGGATCTCAGCTTCTTACTGAGGCTGGTAAGGGAGTTTTTTTGCATCCTGGGATTTCCTCTTTTCTGCAACGGATTCTTTCTTTTGTTGTAAAGTTTGTTTATGGCAGGGGACCTCCAGATTGGCTTCCTTTTTTGGAGGAGAGCATCTTGGTTCTATTTTGGATGGCACGGTTCATGCATGAGTGGATGTGCTCGTACAGTGCCTTAATGCAGGAGTCAGCAGTCGAACTTTCAGTTCCCATCTGCATGGCTGTCATGAAGTTTGTCACTTCTGACTTGAGTAGCATGAAGTTGGCTTTGGAGAAGTTTTTTTATGGAGGTTTCCTTACTGGGAGGTGGGATGTGGATGTTAAGGGTGATTAGCTTATGGTCAGAGCTGACCAAAGAGGGGGTGACCATAAGTGTAGAGCATCGATTTCCCATGTTGGTAATGACCAGGTCTAGGATATTGGAGCCCCTGGTGGGACTATGGATTAGTTGATCCAGGGCGTTGGAATTTATGAATTCCAAGAACCGTTGGGCAAAGGTGTTGGTACACAAATAGTTTTCCTAGTTAATGGCAGGGTAGATGAAATCACCCAGTATTAGGGTGTTTGGTTGTATCTTAATATTTTCCAGTATGTTTAGAAAGGTCTAGTGAGAATCTAGGGGCATGGTGGGGTATCTGTAGTAAGCTACAATTTGGATTGTAGTCTTACCTAGCATTAGATGCACCTGGAGAATTTCAGATGCATTGTGTTGGACAACTAGCCTGGTGGTATGAATATCCTTGGTGAATATGGACACTCCTCCACCTTTAGTGTTTCGGACCTGGTTTGGTGGCCGAAAAGTGTGGTAAGAGTTTTAACCTGGTATTGCAGGGGTGGTCTCTGGAGCCTTGAACAAGGCCTCAGTTATTGCACAGATATCGATGTTTTCCATTTTTATAAGTGCCTTGAGAGAGTGCATTTTGAGGTTTAGACTTCTAGCATTGAGTAGCAATACAAAAACTTCAAACCTATCTGTATGGAAGGAAATTTACTCTAGTTACAGACTGCAATCCCTTAGCATTGCTACATCAAGCCAGCCATCAAAATGCCAAGTTATTAAGGTGGAGCCTAGGGAGCCTAGGGTTGCAGACATATAATATGATACTGTAGCACTGTAGTGGGGTCAGCAATGTCAATGCAGATGGACTCTCAAACAGGGTATGGGTCAATGTATTCCCAGACAAGCTCATTCTTCTCAAGCAACGTTTCTCCATGGTCATTTGAGAAACTAGTTTGAATCTTCAAAGAGGGGAGAGATATGAGAAGTAGGGCAGTGGATGTGTAACATATTCCAGCATAGCTAGTTGGAGTTTTGTAAAGAGTTATATGTCATTTGTATATCAAACTGATTTGTATAGATGCTTGTGTTGAAAAATGTATTTGTAAAGCTACTTGTGTTAAAAATGTACCAACAGTTTGCCCTGCTGGACAAAAAAGAAATATACACTGTGTCAGACTATACTATTGTAACTAGTTAAATGTACATATTATAACTGAGAAGATTAGAAGATAAGAAGTTAAGCTCAGCCCCAGCTAACCTGTAGAAAAAAATCCTGAAATTAAATTACCTGATTTAGGCTCTAAAGATTGTATCTTACAGTTCTGATTCCAGCCAGAGACAAAATATCTGTGAAAGCAAGGACTAGGATTCCTGCTGTATTGTTCTTAGCAGTGAACTAATTGCTACCTGGAAGGGTGGAAATGTTGAAATGGTTTTATGGCTTCCAGATGCTATAACACATCTTAGCAAAACTCCATCTGTGTGTATGGTAACATATGTGTGAGGTTTCTAGTAAAGGGGGATAGTATGGGAACCAAAAGTCAGATGACCAGATGTATGTGATGTCATTCTGTAATCCAGCACTGAAATGATGTTTTAATACTAGATGAGACAGGAGTCTCAGAGCAGTCTGTTTTTGAAACCTGACATAGAAGGATCATTTACCTATTTCATCTTGCCTTGCCTTAGTAAGTAACCAGGGAATAGTAATTCTTTAGATCAGTCAGGAAAATATTATGAGATTAGTTAAAAAAATGTTTCTGCATCTGTGTGAATCTATTCATCTGTGTTATTTAATATTTCCTGTGCTAAAACTCTGGTGTTTATTGTAAATAGATATTTAGTATTTTGAAGTTCTTTTATTATTCATTATTAAATATATTTAAACGTTTCATTGTGGCTGATCCTTTAGAGAATGTTCTAACCTCTGAGAGTATTTACATTTATTTGGTGACATTGTGGCTGCTCCTGAAAGCCTTGCTGTTTGGTCAACATTATCATCTGTATTAGTATTAATTTCACTCAGTATAAGTATAATTGGGTACCCTTGTAAGAGTCTTAGAGTAGCTGGCTTTGGAGTGTCCTGGTGGCAGTATCTGCCTTATAGTCTGTGGGCAGAGCGGCATAGCTAGTAAATCTGTACCAGCCTTTCCTAGGTGTGTGTGTGTGTGTGTGTGTGTGTGTGTGTGTGTGTGTGTGTGTGTGTGTGTGTGTGTGTGTGTGTGTGTGTGTGTGTGTGTGTGTGTGTGTGTGTATGTGTGTGTGTGTGTCTTTGCCAAAATCAAATCTCCTAAAGTGGGTGTTTCAGCTACTTGGAGCAGGGACACAGAGCACTGGTTTCACAAACAGAGTGGTGGAGCACTTGGCTTGGGACACTCAACTGAGAACTCAACTCTATAGCTGTGCCAGTGGGGAGTCTTACTGGGGGCTTGGAGAGACAGAAAGTGAAACCCAGACCCTGAACTGAATGTGTTCTCTGTGTGCTCTTAAGGGAAATTATGCTTGGTACAGAGAGTTGCATCTAGAAATACTGTGTGTACCTATCTTTGTTCCAAGCGAATGTCCCTGATCAGTGTCAGTAGTAAGGATTCAGGTTCCTTGTTTACTGACCTAGAGAGGGGATGTCACAATGCCCTGTGTTCTTTTGGTGATGAACCTTTGTGGATGTTCTATTTGTAGCATGTGCATGGTCAGGTACATATCAAAGTGGCCATTATACTCAGTGCTGGGCCTGATGAGAGTGGAATACAATGGAACAATGACTTCCTTTGACCTAGATGTCATGCCCTTGTTTATAAGTTGAGTAACACAGAATGATGTTTGTTGGTCAAATGTCAGGTTACAATCTATATATAAACTCAAATCCCCTGAGTACTGATTCTGCTCTTATAGGTGTGTTGTTGATGATGTAATTTCCTGAGGTGGCTGACTTACCAAAATATACTATTATGCATTTATTGACATTGGGTTTTAAGCCACAGCATTGGCGCCAGTCATGTGTCTGTTTTAGCCACTTGTATGATGTTAGTGTCTTGGGGGGATTCTATGTATGCACCTAGTTTGCAATCATCTTTAAACTTGGCCAGCCAGAGGCCCTTGACATCAGTCTTGACTTCTGAAATTAAGATGCCAAAAAAGAGTGGACCTAACACAGAGCCCTGAGGGATTCTGCTACTGACTGGTCTCTTTGTGGAGGTGGTCTCTCCAGTCTTAACTTCCTGGTTCAACCTGAGAGAATAAATAGCATGTAACATAGAAATGTCTGCATATATCCATCAGTTTGTTTACAATGCTTGAGTGGGGTATTATATCACATGCCTTAATCAGATCAAGATAGGGAGTATGCACCATTCTGCCCTCATCTATAGCCTTGGTGACCCTCTCAAAGAAGTCCACCAGGATGATTAGGTGTGATCTGCCCTTGATAACACCAAACAGAATTGGTTCCAATGTTTAATGATTTTCTATGTCCTTATTAATCATTTCCATGATCATTTTTTCCATGGCCTTGCATATAAGACTAGTCAGATTTATGGGTCTGTAGTTCCTGGGATCCACTGCTAGCCTGCCTTTGTGTAGAGGGATGATCACTGTAGTTCTCCATTCATGTGGCACAATGCCTGTCTTCTTCTAGCAAAGTGTAAACCTGGATATCACAGAAGTCAAACTTTGGATCAGAAGTGGTCTTAATATAAGAATCCATTTGTATATAAAAATGTTACCAACTCATTGGAGTGTGAACCTTGGGGCTGTTTTCCATGTGGAAATTACAGCATTTGTAAATATGTTGTAAAACTAAGAATTGTACTTCTGCCAACACTTCTAAAACATGTGCCATTTGTAAGCTTATTACTTGTTCCACTGACTGGCTTATTGATATAGCAGTTTACTATTGTAGTTCTTTCTATATTGGTCAAACAAACTGCACATTTAAGCAAAAGTTGGTCTTGCATCTTAGTGGTATTAGTTGCAAAAGGGATCAAAGTGCCTTATTTAAACAATTATCTCACCACCCTTCTACTTCCTTTACTTTTTATTGATATTGACAGGGTGATGGAGAATTTGGGTCTAGAATGTAAACAAGATTTTGGTCAAGATGTGGACAAAATGGATTGTTAATTTGGGTAGTATATTTCCCCGAGTTTAAATGAAAATTGTTGATGTATTTTATCCACTTGATGTCAGTATATAATGTGAGTTTCTAACCATGAATTTATTATGATGATTGGTGACTGTTATATCATTTGTTACACATGGACTGTTATTTAAACCTGATGCTGTGTTTTAATTCCACAACACTGATAAAGCCGACTGGAAAAAAATAGGTCTGCTGTGGTGTTTTGTTCAGAGGTGGTTTTTATTAAAGATTCATTTTTACGTAAATTTGTGGTGATGCTGGTTCTTTTGTGATTGGAATATACAGTTTATTTATTTTACATTTCTTTGATGGGGATATCTAACTGGGCCAGTGTCCCTTTTTCAGCAGAGGCCTGGGGCGAAAAGCTCCATTACAAAAACACCTTGCAAACAATACAAGAAATTGGTAAATCAAGAATACATAACTTTGGCAAATACAGGTAATAAATAGATGATATATAAACAATAAAAACTGAGAGTAATATAAAGTGGAAAAAAGAAACCTAACAAATAAACTAGCATGACAGCTTGTGCCATCATAGAGAAATGACTGATAAATAGATTAATATCATGGTATTGGTGGTAAATATTTATGAGATACACATATGGTATATGTACCAAAATATGGCTGATTGTTGCTATGCTAGTGTTACTTGTTCTAAACTGTGGCAGCTAAGGCAATATTGAGGTGAAGTACAAGAAGGAGGGGAATATGATAAAACTATAGGACACTTCAGATAGGTAGATAAAGATAGGAGCAGTAGTGAGCTTGAGATAGGTAGAGAGAAACTGGAATTCCGTGAGAGAAGGGATAGTTTGGATGTTAAGGAAGAGATATTTTGGTTGTAAGGACAAGGAAGGACAGAATGATCAGCCTGGATTAGTGCAGGAGCAAAGCCAGTTTTTGGTTAGATGTTCCTTAAGCAGTAGTTTAAATTTGGATGTGTTGCTAGAATATAGTATTCTCTGAGGCATGGAATTCCAGGACTTAGACATTTGGTGGAAGAGTAGACAGCTACCATAACAATTATTAGACTTAGTTACTTTGAGTAGTAGTTTGTTGGAGGAGCTTAGTGGCCTGCCATTTGAGTATGACTGCACTAAGCTCTTAAGTGCTAGACAATTGTCTGGATGGTGGAAGATGGAATGAATGAAAGTTGGTGGAGGAATAGGAGACTGGATAGTTCAATCCAATTTAGTTTATGAAGTGCTGTGCAGTGATGTGATCTGTAAGGTAGGTTAGTAGTGAACCTTGAGATTTTGTTACAGCAAAACTCCAGTTTGTTTAAATCTGATTTTCTGAGATTAGTAAATATTGGTGATGCATACAGATGGGTACAGAGTAGATGAGTCCTAGCTATGGAATGTCTAGTAGCCTCGGTTAGGTATGGCTTGACTGTGTATAGTGAAAGTAGTGTAATGTGGACCTTTTTGATAGTCAGAGCAAGGTGTTTGTCAAATTTTAGGTTGCTGTCAATTGTGACTCCAAGGAGTTTGGTGTGCTGAACAGGTTCAATTTTAGTTGTATTAGCTGAGTAGATGGTGAAGAGGGAGAGTTATCAGGAACTTTGCTATTATTGAAGAGCATAGGATATGTTTTATTTGGACTGAGTATGAATTGAGAGTCTGAGAGGTATTTTTCAATGTCCTGGAAAGATTGTTTGGTTGTTTGTAAGAGTTCTGGTAGGGATGGAGCTGAGCATATGAGGGTGGAGTTGTCTGTGTGCTGAGCAGTGGCTGCATGCTGGCTGGCTGTGCTGAGCCTGTAGGTGAATATGGTGAAGAGCAATTGACCGAGAACAGAGCCTTGGCGTACTCCTATGGAGACAGGTATAATAGTGAAGAGTTCATTTTGCCGCTTAACTGCCTATTGGTGGTCAGTTAAGTAGCTGAGAAACCAGAAGAGGGCTGGCTGGGTTAGGTTTAAGGAAGCGAGCTCATTTAGTAGCTTTGGTGGGGCACTGTATCAAAGGCCTTAGACATATTATGAAAGATAGACGAGACAAGCTGGTAGTCATTTCTAAGCTGGTTGACTGAGTTTGTAAAACTAACAAGGGCAGTAGTTGTATTGTGTTTAGGCCTGAAGCCATGTTGAGATGCAGATAGGAGATCATTGCTTAGTAGATAGTCAAGGAGTTGTCTGTGTATGCATTTTTCAAGAATCTGGGCTATGGGAGGGAAGAGGGCAATTGGCCTGCAGTTTGAGAACTCAGTAGAGGAGCTGCCTTTGTGAAGAGGGATGATATAAGAGACTTTCCAGAGTTTGGGGATAGTAGGTAAGAAGGGAGTCTTGATTTTTGGTCTTGTGGTATAGGACCAGACTCTGTCTCTCTGTTTGAGGAACTGCTTGGTGTCATTTGTAAGCAAGTCATGGAATGTGCTTGTAGTTAGAATGGGTCTTTCTTATGGGAGCTAGGTTGCTTAGGATATTGAGGAATTTGCCATTAAAATATTGAACAGCAGAGTCAAGCTGCAGATATTTTAAAGGAGACCAGTCACACTGTTGCAGGAGGGAATTGAAGACTTCAGGGGAGAAATGCCTTTTGTTGAGGACAGTAGGACAAATGCAGTGCTTAAGAAGGCAATTGGATAGGTGATCATTTAGACTGTCAGGGAGGCAGCCAGATTAGTGACAGTGAGAGGGTTTGTAAGCTTCCAGTCTAGGATTGATTCTTTTTTGCTATGTTTGTCAAATATGTTAGGGGATTGTATAATTTGACAGAAACCATGGAGGTTAATAAAACAAAAGGGATTTTCCAAGGAGCAGATGTACCAGTCCATGTTGTGATCCCCCATTATTATTGTTTCTTGACTAAAAGTTGATGCACACCAACAAAGAAAGTCTTCAATAATGTCTGGGTTACCTGGAGTATATAAATAGCTATTACAATGATGTGTTTGCTGGAGTTTAGTTGAAGGCAGATGATTAGAATTTCAGAATTCAAGAGGTCTGGAGGATTGATTTGAAGTCTTTCTAATTTGATAGTATTTTTATATATTACAGTTATGCTGCCGCCTCGTTTATGAATACTGTTGCATTTATGGATGTTATAACCATGAGTTACAATTTCACTATCTGGTATGTGGGGTTTTAGCCACATTTCTGTTAGGACTGTTAATCTGAGAGAGTATTGTGTGATAGTTGCATGAAATTCATGAGTTTTACTTAAGATGCTTCTTAGGTTCATGTTTAATATTATATATATATATATATATATATATATATTATATATATATATATATATATATATATATATATATATATAAAAATGCATATTTAAATGTATGTTAATTATGTTGCTGTATCATTATGTAAACATAGGAGAGCGATGCCAGGATGCATGCAAATCAAAAACTTACTGGACAAATTAAAGGACTGAAGCTGCAACTAGTTGCAAAAGAAAAACAAATGGCTTCCTCTTTTGATTGACTAACCAAAACCCTGCCATTAATTTTAGACACGATTTTTGCCTAAGTAGACACAGAGTTATGGAAAGGGTTCTTTACAAGATATGGTAAGATGTAGGGTTGGAGTCAGGGGGCAAGGGCAGGGTCAAAGTGTGCGTGTGTGTGCGTGTGTGTGTGTGTGTGTGTGTGTGTGTGTGTGTGTGTGTGTGGGTATATTTCTGTTTGTCAAAAGCTTGTTCTTTCAAAAGACAGAAGTACGACCCCATTTACAGGAAAGTGCACTTAACCAAATGTGCACTTTCACGAATACCGGTTCACCAAACCAGTAATAAAAACATAAAAGACAAACTGCTGCACCGAAGCATGCTACAGTGGAGATAAGGAAATATACCATTTCCCCACTGTAGTGCGATCTCAAGAGTTAGTACTCTCCCCACCCCGCCCTGTAAAACTGCCTTTGTACTATGTTTTTTATGTTTTTATTACCAGTTTGGTCAACCAGTATTCGCGAAAGTGCACCTTCTCGTAAATGGGGTCGTACTTCTGCCTTTCAAAAGAATGAGCTTTCGACAAACAGAAGTAGACCCATATATATATATATACACATGCACATATATATATATATATATATATATATATATATATATATATATATATATATATATATATGTATATATACACATACGCACACACAAACACACAAATGTATGTATATATATATATATGTATATATATATATATATATATGTATGTATTCACATACATACACACACACACACACACACATATTTATATATATATATATATATATATATATATATATATATATATATATATATATATATATATATCCTTTACTGTTGTTTTACTCAGGAATCCAAGCACTCTTGCTCCCCAATGTGAGGTTGCAAGCCCCAGACACTCCACTTAACTTACACTATTCTGACATTGCTATACCTCAGGGAAAAGGGACTATTCCTTTGAACAGAAAACTTGAACTGAGGATATGTAAGTCTACATTTTTGGTCATTCAGTCTTGCTATTCTATGAGTTTGCAATAACGAATCTCAGAATTTCAAAAGGTTACCGCTACATACATATATATATATAGAGAGAGAGAGAGATGCATATTGAACCAGTAAGATTTTCTTTCTGTAGTTCTGTAAGAAAACAATACGCTAGATGACTCTGTAATGACTTACAGACACTATATACTTACAGTGAAAATATTAACCTACTTAGAATGGTAAACCATACTGAAAGTGGAATATTTGTTTTCTGTATTAGTTGGCAATAGTGTGTTTGTGTGTAGGTATATTTTTTTTCTGTCTGCTTTTCCAACCATTCAGCTAAAACAAGGATTTTGTCTTTAATCTCTGTCACTTCTCTATGAATGCCACACCAGGTCAAGTGGTGGTTATGCAATGAGATGGCATGAGAGCTTTGTCATCTGTTTCCATGAGTCACTTTACCCCAAAACCTTACTCAGTCAGTTGTTGGCAGATATCCTTGTCTTATTTCTGGTCCCTAGTAGGATTTTACAAGTGGAGAAAGCATCCTGGAGCACATGGCAGTGCCCAGGAAATTATCAAACCCGGGTACTCAGCTTAACAGTCAGGCCTCAGACATATAAAGGAACAAATAATAACTTGCATACCAGCAAATTTTGCTAGGTGAGTACATCAAAAAATATATGTGATAATAAGAGCGTAAAGCTTGTGATCAGCAGACTACTTATCAGAAAACTCTGCTGTGCAGTTCTGGCATTCTGCTGTGAAACACAAGATTGTAATATGGCAGGAATTTCTCTTTTCCCTAAGATGGTGTGATCTTCGACTTTGTGTATAAATACATATATATATATATATATATATATATATAAGTAAGGCTCATGGAAGTATGCTGTTCTTAGTGATTTTGTGAAACTGAATGGCATTCTCAGCTGATTGTGATGTTTTGTGACTGATGCGTGAGTGAATCAGGAGAGAAGGCGTTTCATTATTGAGCTGATTATAACAATGCATAAGTTTTGCTCAGACACAACTTATTACTTTTCGGCATGTGTTTCATTCTTGCTTTTTCAAAGAACAATAATTGTCTGGGTTTTAGTATGGAAATTAGAAGAACAGAAAAAAAAAAGAGTGTCTGCATAACTTATGCTTACCGGGAAAGAAAACATTAACATAGCTTAAAAAGGAGCAACATGATATATACTCCAAATGACTCATATGTAGAGTATATCCTTTGGTTTCCAGTTTAACAAACCTCATCCTTAAAAGTGAAACTGTTTAGTGCGAGGTAGATTCATATGTTATCCCTTACTCTGGAGCAAGTCTAAGAACTTTTTCCACCTCCCTCTTCAGGTTGTTGGAAATGTCAGCAATCTAGCCTTGTTCCTGAGTGCATATATTTTGGGTGTATTCAGCTATCCAGTGTAACTGGGAAAATCTCTAACAAAGACACAAGATAATTCCTGGACTTAATTTTACTTTCTGTTATTCTTTAGTGATCCTTCATGTTCCAGAGAAAGAGACTGGTCAAAGTGATCGATTGCAAATAATATTAATAGAAGCCAAGAACTCTTATAACATGGAAATGGTAGGTTCCAACACCCCTGTCACCATTAAACAGCTGTGCTAGAATAGTAAAAATAAAAAACTCTAACCTTATTCTGATGAAGTCTCTGGACAAAAGCGATAATTAAATGTTTTTTACGCTAAAGAGAACTGGTTCCTTGGGGTTTTCCTCTAGTACGTTCAGTGTTTTTTATTTTTACGGTGTTTGGTTATTACACTGGTTTTATAGGAAATATTTCAGTTTTGTCTTTATAAACTGTGCTAGAATAGATCAGATAAATCATGTAGAATAAACAACAGCAGTTCAAAGAGGACCCATACATACAACTTGTTGTGGTGCTCTCTATACACACTGTTGCTAAAGATCACATGCCAGAAATTTTAAATGATTTGCTAAGTAAGTTATTTTCATGAAAGATGCTTAGAAGATAGTTATCCTGTTGCATTGCTTCCCAGACATATTAATAATAATGTTACAAGTATTATTTAGATTGCACAAATGTCAGTTGTTAAATGCTGCTATGACTTGTTTTCCTTTATTTACCTGACAACAATTATGCTAACCATTACCAGTGACATTGTCTCATTACCCAATATATATTGTAGTCTTCTCTTCTGGTTCTGTTTTCTATTTCTACCTCTAGCAAGCATTAACAAAGACTCAGGAATAACTAAAGGTCTTTTACTTTTTCTTCCTTAATATTTTAATCTCAGGATCAGCACAAACTCTAAGAAATAACAATAGGCCCAGCAACAAGCTTTAGCAAATAATTATTTGTTGTTTGATGCAGAAAATTGTTCTACTTTCTATATACAGGAACAAATGCTACCTATGGATTTTTATGGTGATATGTGCTTAAAAATATTTATTTTTCTTATTTTAAATCTTTATGTTTCACTTGATAAGTTTGTTGTGACCAGACTAAAGTAATTATTATAAATTAAAGACTACTGTACCTGTTAATACTTATAGTCAATAAGTAGGAGGTCACTGACATGTTATTGTCATGTAAGCTGCATGGATAAATCTGTATATTACTATAAGTCATGCTGAATTTTATGCATGACTTAGACCATTCATCGTTATTTATCAGATCTTGTATACGTTATAGTTTGTCTTTAAAGAAAAGTGAATACACTGCAAAAGTACAAGACAAATGTTATTTTTGAGAGTCAATGCAAAGTGACATTTTTATGTATGTATGTATGTATGTATGTATGCATTTATTTATTTATCTTTGTTTACTGCAGTATAGCACTAATCAGATTTGACCACTTGCAGGCTCCTCCCAGGTTACATACATAAAGAAGAAAAAATCAGAGGTAAATGAACGCCAACCTCCGCTCACCCAGAACACTTCCACAATCCAAAATCACAACCTTCGTCCTTGGAAGAAGTAATAGAACTCAGAATAAATTCACCACTATTAGTGGTAAAAATAGCAAATTCATTTATTATGACAAAAAAAACAAAAAAAACAAATGTTAAGCGCTTTCACTCACTCAAGCGTGAGCTTCATCAGAACATTTTATTTATTTATTTTTATTTTACATTTGTTGACCGGGCTAGTCCAGCTGGATATATGTCCATTTTCAGTGGAGGCCCGGGGAGAAAAGCTCCACAAATTACAACAACATAAAAGGTCAAGACAAAGACAATAACAGTATAATTTGGTACATAAGAAGTTTTAACAATTATAGTACAAGCCTAAGATTATATATTTTATATTTCAGTAGGAAAAAGGAAAAATTTATCTAAGAATAGATGAATAAGACTAATACATTTGTATTAGAAATGGTGTAGTACAAATCTTTATAACATATTACAAAATTAGATACACCTAGTAATTTATGATAAGAAATACTAAGGTCTCACAAATACCTAAGAAAGAAAAACACTAGAGATCAACAGATAGAGTATAGAAGAACAGCAAACAAGGATGGATTTCTAGTGTTATTTAACACATAGGTTGTGATACTATATGAAGGTGTTTGATCATTCCACAGTATATACTTATCTACATGAGAAAAAATCCTAAGGAAGGTTAAGCTCACTAAAAATTAGTGAGACAACACAAGATCATGATCATGGGAGGCTAGGAATTGTGGGAGTCTAGTTAATAGTTAGGTACTTAGTCTGGGTTAACACAGGGGCATAGCCAGTGTGATTTGAGGTAGGGTTTAAGCTTGCTTTTAAATAAGCTGACAGAGGATATTGAGGTTAGCTGGCTTGGGAGGATGTTCCAGGCTTTACCTACTGTATTGGAGAACAAGGTGTCACCAGCTAAGTTGTTGGAGTTTGATATTTGTACAAGTAGGTTATTAGCTGAGCGTAAGGTCTTGAGGTTATTATAGGGGATGACTAGGGATGTAAGTATGGGTGTATTTTGAGGTAAATACAGGATCTTATGGGCTACTATTAATTGATTGAAAAGTATTAAATTTGGCAGCTCTAACCATCCTAACTGATTCAGATTGATACAGTGATGAGTTCTATAGGAGGACCCAGCTGCAAATCTGGCAATATTGTTGTAGGAGGATGTAAGTTTACTCAGATTACTTCTACATATTTTGGTATAGATAGGGGAGGCATAGAGCAAGGTAGAGATGAGGTGGGTACGAGCAATAGTAACCCTGGCTGGAGGTGTAAGAAAGGGTTTTATTCTATAGAGGGAACCTAGTTTCTTGTTTACTATTTTTATGGTGTTATTAATGTGAGGTTCAAAGGACAAGTTGTTATCTATTAGTATCCCGAGTAGTTTGGTGGTTGGTTCAGGAGATATTATAGTTCCATCATTTGAAGTAATAGTAAAGTTAAGTGGGGAGGTTCTGCGGGTGGGGGTAAATAGCATTTTTGTTTTTTTGGGGTTAAGGATAAGACGTCTTTGTAGGAGCCAGTTTTCAACTGTACTAAAGGTCATTTGGGTTAGTGACTGAAGTTCTGATTGAGAAGCAGCAGCGCATATGAGTGTGGAGTCGTCAGCGTATTGGATACAATCAGCTTGAGGAATTACAGAATGAAGGTCATTTGTAAAGATGGAGAAGAGTAATGGGCCTAATATAGATCCTTGCGAGACCCCTAGAGTGACTGGGACGTGGGAAGATAAAGTATTTTCCCATAGTACAGCCTGTTGCCTGTTATGTAGGTATGATTGGAACCACTGTATAGTATGGTTGTCCAATGACAGGTTTTTGAGTGTGTCTATAAGGAGGTGGTGATTCACCATGTCAAATGCTTTGGACAGGTCAATAAAAACAGCTGATGATAGAGTATCAATATTACGATTACTGTTAATATGGTTAGTGAAGGATAAGAGAGCAGAGGTGGTGCTATGAAATGGTCTAAAGCCATGTTGACAGGGTGCTAATAAATTGTGATCGAGTAGGTAGGTTAACAGTTGTATGTGTATACATTTCTCCATTATTTTTGCCAAAGGAGATAAAATAGCTATGGGCCTATAATTGGACAACTCTTTGGAGTTACTGCCCTTATGCAGGGGAATTATGTGAGAGACTTTCCAGATTAGGGGAATAGATCCTTCAGAAATAGTTCTGTTAATGAGGATGGATATGGGGTAGGCTATGACTTTAGCAGCTTTTTGTAGGTATTCTGCAGGTAATTTATCAGCAGAGAGAGTAGTGGGTTTAAGTTTCTGTATGAGGTCACAGATAAGTGAAGTGGGCACTGGCTGAAAATGAAATTGATGAGAATTATTGGTAAAGGTTGTGGCAGAGCCTGGGGTGCTAGGGGATAGCTGGTTGGCTAGGGATTGTATGGTTTCAGTGAAAAAAGTATTGAGTCAGCTATTTGGATGGGATTGTTGTGATCAGAGCCAGAGGGAGGGGGAGTACTTGAGCATCCAGGGTGTAGGAGGTTATTGATACCTCGCCAGAATTTTTGGGGATTATTTTGGTTGGTTTGTTGTAGTTGGTAGTAGTAGTTTCTTTTATCGGCTAATATGGCTTTTTTTGTTTCATTTCTTAGCTGTCTGAATTGCAGGTGGACTGAGGAGCTTTTTGTTGAGTGCCAACATTTAGCCAACTGATACAAATGATTTAAATAGTGTATTTGGCACCAAATCCGTTTAAAGTGGAACAGTGCTTATTAATACTCATCATACTAAAAGTTTTGTTAAATGACTAAAATAAGATGCTCGTATGCATTCAAAAACATCATTTGCCTATAAATCTGCTTTCATCTACAGAAATCTAATAGGACTACACAAATAAATATAAAAAAAGGTTAAAAAGTACTGACATTAAATAATATATAAAACTATTATAACTAACACAAAAGTAATAGATATACATGGTTTAGATAAAAGATGTGTAAATATGAAACATAATTGTATTGAACATATGTGCAAATACATAATATGAGTGAAGAACTCCCTCGACATATTCTATCCTCACTATATAATATTCAAATAATTCTACCTAATGTTAAGTAAAGGTTTTATTGAAATATGGTCATTCAGACCTGGTGGTGTCGTGGCATCGGTTAACAACTGCCACTATACTTCCTTATATGCTAGTATATTTTTGTAATCACCACCTCTGGGGTCCAGGACAACATTTTCCAAAATCGCAAACTTAAAATTATGTTTTACCCCATACTTTTCTACATGCCTGTATAGGGCATTATTAATGTCCTTCGTCCTGATACTCTATAGGTGAGCATATATACGTTTCTTAAAATTTCGCTCTGTCTTCCCTATATATTATCCCGGACAGGCCTCACACTTTGCCAAATAAATGACAAATTTCGAATTACAATTACCCTGTTTGAATCTCAGTCTTGTCTTATTAATATTATCCAAAACTATTCCTTCATCCTCATTAATAACATGACATTGGTTGCAAGCACCACATTTTGTAGTGTGCTTATTAATGTTGTCTGTTCCTGTACCTCTTATGCCCCTTTCCAAATATGTTTTAATATTTCTCCCCATCTTATATACAAATGTAGGTCTGTGGCCCAAAATGTCAATCATATCTTGGTCCACCATCAAAACATTCCAATTGGCTATTAGAATGTTTTTTTGTTTTATTCGTGTGTGGACCATATTCCAAGACGCAAGCCCTACTGTAGGCTTTGTTGGTCTCCCTACTATTGATGTTCGTATTCTCACCCTTAATGTTAGCTCCCAATAATGGGGTATATTTCTTTCCCCATTCCTTAGTGACATATTCCTTCACATCCTTCATCATTTTTCCATCATATGCTCTATCTTTAAATAATTCAGTGATATAACTTAATTTATCTATCATATCTTTATGTTCTGAAGTCATCCTTATGGCCCTGATGCACTGTCCCTTAAAGATATTGTACATCAGTTTTTCAGGATGATTGCTGGTATATTCTAAATAAGAATTAGTAAATGTGTTTTTCCTATATATTCTGGACTTAAAACCTTCTTCACCATTCGATATAAATGTATCTAAATAGGCTACTCCTTCACTACTACTAGTAGATGTAAACTTAAGAAACCCACTACTGTTGTTTAAATAATCCATAAAATTGTTCAAACTTTCTTGATTGCCATCCCACAAAATATAGCTATCGTCTAGGAAGCGTGAGTAATATTTGATATTTTTGTACTGTTCACAAGTGAAAACCACAGTCTCTTCCCAATCAAGCATCACCAAATTGGCGAATATGGGGGCACAAGCAGCCCCCATAGCAACGCCCTTAGTTTGTCTGAAAAGTTCGCCTTCATAGTATATATAGTTGTGATCTAGAACTATGGACATGAGTTCTAGTACCAAGCACACCTTGTCCCATTCAAGGTCACTGTATCTCCTAATACTGTAGGTGATGTCTTCCATTCCTTCTTCTTTGGGTATGCATGAAAATAAATCCACTACATCAATAGATGTGAATAAATGGTTCTACCTGACATAGTCGAAACCACACAACACCGACAACCACATCACCGACACCACATATTCGACAGTCCATAAACACGAAACCACACATAACCGACAACGAAATAACCGACGGTACACAAACACGAAACCCCATACACTGCACACACCACAATAACAATTAAAAACAAAACACATCCCCATTCCACAAACCACACACACAACACAAGCACACCAAAATCCTTACAAGCCCACACTAAACCTTACCCTAACCCTAAGGTCCGTCACTATCGCACACTTACCTACCCGCTCCCTAACCCTAACTCACTTAACCCGCCCCTATCGCTCCCTAACCCTAACTCACTTAACCCACCCCTATCGCTCCCTAACCCTAACTCACTTAACCCACCCCTATCGCTCCCTAACCCTAACTCACTTAACCCACCCCTATCGCTCCCTAACCCTAACTCACTTAACCCACCCCTATCCCCACAGACCGTCAATCTCCACACTTACCTGCCTCGCACCCTAACGTCCGTCACTACCGCATACTCACACAGCCTTTCCCCATGTCGGCATCCTCGGCGTTGGTGTTGTCATCCGTCGTGTCGGTCTTCTGCATTGTCGATGTTCTGCCACTCGCGATTCGCGTCGGTCTTCTTCGATGTCGATCTTCTGGAGCTCCGGATTCCGTTGTCGGTCTTCTGCGCTGTCGACGAAGTCAGGTAGAACCATATATACCCATGTTTTCAAATATCAACTGGGTAGTTTTTTAAAAACTACTTTTGGCTTTATCATTCTAATAAATCCATTGCTTTTTTAGATGTTAATGTTTGTTTTGATGATTTAGGAAAATGAACACTAGTAATATATGGGAAACCCTGTAAGAGGAATAATATTCTCCACAAAACTAGTATGCATCCTCGACATATCACCAAGAATATTGTGAAGGGACAAATGTTGAGAAATTTGAGGTTGCATAATGTGAATGAACAAACTGACCAGGCAATTAATGCCCTATCAGATGATTTTACAACTAGGGGCTATCATGCTGGATGAGGCATGTAAAACAGCTGAAGAAACGCTGTTGTTAAGAAGTTCTATTGCAAAGCCGTACTTTACTATTGACAATGACCTAGTGACATGTCTATCTGTAGATGTATTATCTAATTCCCATGCCGCTTTAACATACTCTAATGATATTTCTACAGTCTGTGGCATTATTAGGAGGTATTGATCTGTATGTACTTTTGATTGCTGAGCAAGTTAAGAAACGTCTAAGTAATGAGCCAAACTTTTCATTTTATAACAATACATCTCTTAACCAAAAAAGTAGGATGAAGGCAATAAAATGAAACCAATAAGCGAAAGAAATTGCCTAAACACCACAATGAAAGCTCGCAACTCAGCTGGAAACTAGTATTTAATGAAGTACAAAAATAGAAATAACACTTGTAGTCCAAAAATAAAGTCTAAAAATACATTTAATGTTACAAGATCTATTGTTGGATGGTTCTATTAGTAAGGAACAATTTAATTTTTTGTTCAATCAACAACCCCGGGTACCGACAGTTTTCGGCATACCTAAGGTTCACAAAAATCCCATGGATCCACCTCTTAGGTTAATTGTTTCAGCGGAGGGTTCCATTACTACCCCTCTGGCCACATTTGTGGATGACAAACTTAAGACTTTGTCATATTCTGGGGACATTGTCCTCAAAGACTCTTGGGATTTTTTGAGGTGTGTCAAAACGCATCTTTATTCATCAGATCTCATTTTTGTCACTTTAGATATAGTGGACTTATTTGGTTCTATCCCACATGAGACTGGACTTTTACGGTTGGAACAGGCCATAATAGATAATGGTACACTGTCTCATGGAGATTTTACTAATTGCCTCTTATTTATGGAGATTATTTTGAAAAATAATTACATGTATTTTCAGGGGGAATTTTTTCGACAGAACAAGGGTGTTGCCATGGGTGCTAAATGTGCCCCAACGTATGCTAATATTATCTTGAATTGGTGAGAGAAACAATTTATTTTGGACAGCCCATTTACCAAATGCTGGTCTATGTACAAGAGGTTTTTAGATGATATATGTATCTTTTGGATAGATACTGAGGAAAGATTTTTTGAATTCCTGGATTACTTGAAGGGTACGACCAATTTTTTGGATTTTACCTTTGAGGTTAATGCGGAACAATTGGTATACTTGGATATTACACTCAAAAAGGTTGAACAGGGATTTTCTTCTAGTATACATCGTAAGAAAACCTTTTCCAATTCATACTTCCATTACAAGAGTGCCCACCCTTATTTCCAGAAGAAAAATTTAGTGAAGGGTCAACTTGTAAGGGTCTGTAGAATGACCTCCGATGACCATGAATTTTTGAAGGAGTGCAGCAACGTGTGTAATATGTTGGTTGACAGAGGGTATCCAAGATCCTTATTGGAAGGTGTTTTAGCAGAGGTGGTTCAGGAGAGACACAAAAGATTTGCCCCTATTTTGGGACAGAATGAACCTGCCCCGATTGATAATTTAATAAACCAAAATCCCACCCTTCATGATAAAGCCTATATACTTGATTATACAGGTGACTCGGGACCTATTAAGGAGTTGATTTCCAGGGAATGGGGGAGATTTGTCCAAATTACGGATTTACCATTGAACAATCAAACCCCTTTGAAATTTATTTATCGGAAGGACACCAATTTTAAGCAAATTTTTGAATATGGTGGTCCCAAGGTTAAAAATATAGGTCCACGTGGGGTGGGAACATACAAATGTGGGTTTTGTTCACAATGTCCCAGGATATACAATAGAAAAGATATTTTCTTGGAAGCCAGGAACAAAACACTTACAAGTAGGGGTACTTTTAATTGTAGCAGCTGTGGAATAGTGTATTTGGCTACCTGTAATTTTTGCACCTCCTTTTATGTGGGCAAAACAGAAAGGAAATTCAAATGTCGTATTTACGAACATTTGTATGAAATTAAAACGCAGAATATGAACAATGCATTGTTCAGACATCAGACTTTTTGCCCTCAAGCAGTGTTTTCCTTTTTTGTATTGGACTCTGTGCCCAAGGACGTAAGGGGAGGTTTATGGGAAGATAAATTGGAATACAAGGAGTTATACTGGCAAATAGTTTTGGAATGTAATAAACCCCCGGGTTTAAATGATTTTTTTGTCTATTAAGCCAGTTTTAAAACTCAGATCAGCTAAGTTATGAGTTATCAATTGTATTTACCCATTATAACCATTAGATGGCAACATTATTCCATATACTCTGTGTACATACATTTTATTGTTTTAGGGTTGTGGTTAATTACTTAGTTTGTTTTTAACTTTGCATATAACACAATGACATTTATATATATAATGTGCCCCATAACATTGATTTTTAATTTTTAATATTAATATGTTGAAAGTTAATATTATTTTTATTTTTAGGATTGTTTGTATGTGTTCTTTTAAAAAAGACTGCTTGTTAGTTTCAAATTGACTTTACTGATTGACAATTAATTAGTTAATTAGACAGGGTATATAACTAGCATTGGCATCAACTGTGTGTTTTGTATTGATTCTGATGAAGATTTTTATCGAAAACTTACTTGGACTACAAGCGTTATTTCTATTTTTGTACTTCATTAAATACTAGTTTCCAGCTGAGTTGCGAGCTTTCATTGTGGTGTTTAGGCAATACATCTCTTAAACATGATCTTTGTTTATTTATTTACTTATTTATTTTGCAGTTTTAACCGGGAAAGTCCACTGGACATGTGTCCTTTTTCAGTGGAGGCCTGGGGAGAAAAGCTCTACAAAATAACAATAAAGTACAAAGGTGGTGCGGTTATACATAATAATAGTGATAAAAAGGAAAAGAAGAGTGTATACAATAGTTAAGAAAATCTGCAGAAAGAATCCATCATTTGTAAGTAGATGCAAGTAAGCAATAATGGTACATACAAAATACATAAGTTAGTTTAATAAGACGAGTGTTGTTATGTAAGAGTCATACTTTTACCCTTAATACAAAGATATGAGCTATTAACCATTATAGAGTGAAGTGGGACAGTGAAAATGAAGGCTATCCTGGACCAGTACAAGAGCAGAGCCAAGTAGCTGTAAAGTGTGTTCTTAGTGACTTTTTAAAGAAAGATATTGATGATATGGAAGTTATGTGTGGTGGTAAGAAGTTCCATATTATGGACACAAAGTTAGAAAAGAGAGATTTACCTGCTGTGTTGCAGGGTTTAATAACTTCTAGAAGAAATTTATTGTTAGAAAGGAGGATTCTTTTACAAGAGTAAGATTGAAGTAGGTTTTACAGTAAGAGGGTTTCTGAGGATAATGCAAAATTTTATGAGCTAGCATAAGTTGATTGTTCTGCAAGAGATGGGGAAATTCTAGTCAGTTAAGTTGCTTTAAAGCTGTGCAGTAGTGTGTTTTATAAGGGGAGTCAGACGCGAACCTGGCAATTGTATTGTAGCAGGATTCTAATTTTGCTAAATCAGTCTTTTTGAGATTGGTAAGGATAGGGAAGACGTATAGTAGGATGGAGATGAGATGGGTACGTGGTATGTTGGCTTTTGCATGTTTGGTAAGAAACTGTCTATTCCTATAGAGGGTACCCAGTTTCTTATGTACTTTCTTAATAGTGTGAGCTATGTGTCAAATCTCAAATTATTGTCAATCTCAACACCAAGAAGTTTTGGGTGTCCTATGGGGGAAATGATAGTTTTATTACTGGGCATGATATTAAAGGAGGGGGTCTAAGGAGGTAGATCTAGTAGGTTTGAAGAGAAGTAGTTTTGTTTTACTGGGATCAAAATAAGTTAGATGTCGGACAGAAATGATTCAACTGATAGGAAGGAAAGTTGATTTAGTGATTCAAGTTCATTTAAAGAATATGCGTAAATTAATGTGGAATCATCTGAATATTTTATGACAGATGCATGAGGAGTGGAAGTGTGAAGGTTGTTAGTATAAAGAGAGAAGAGTAAAGGGCCTAAAATGGAGCCTTGTGGTATTCCAAGTGTGACTGGAAGCAGTTGTGAGAGTTCATGCTGCCACAATACTGCTTGTTGGTGCCTGGCTAGATAACTTTGGAACAAAGCTAAGGAAGATTCACTAAGACCTATATCAGAAGGAGTTTTAATAAGTATACTATGTCTAACCACGTCAAAAGCTTTTGACAGGTTGAGGAAGGTGGCTGAAATTTGTTGTTGTTTCTGTGGTTGTTTACGATACTGGTGAAGGACATAAGAGCTGTGGTGGTACTGTGAAGGGATGAAAGCCATGTTGAGTGACTGATAGAGTTTGTGGGTATCCAAGTAGTCCATAATTTGAGCATGTATACATCTCTCCAGGATTTTGGCTATAGGGGACAGGATAGCTATTGGACGGTAGTTTGTAAATTCTGTAGAATGCCCTCCTTTATGAAGAGAGATATGTGATGTTTTCCATATTTCTGGGACAAAGGCATCAGTTAGAGATCTGTTAATGAGAATGGATATTGGGAAGGCAATGACATCGACTGCTATTTGTAAGAATTCTGCTGGTAATTTGTCAGATGCTAGTGTTGTAGGCCTGAGTTTTTTCAAGGTATTTTCTAATCCTATCAGTGCAGACAGGCTGGAAGTGGAATGAGTTGTTGTTACTATGTGATTTACAGATTTCTGTACAGAGAGGGTTATTAGAAGTGTTTTGTTGATTGGGATAGAGTAACAATGGTGCTAATAAAGAATTTGTTAAATTGTTGGCTCTGGTCTCTGATGTGTTATCTGTGGTAGGGATGAGAGTACTATTTTTACCTGGCAAGAGAATTTTGTTTATGGCTGCCGAGAACTTTTGTTATAGGCATTTTCGCCACAATGTTTTTTGTATTACAATGGAAAGGTACCTTCCCATGTAGGATGTGCAATGCTTGCAACTTTATTCTGACTACAACTATTATCAAGCATCCTTTGTTTGACTTCAGCATTCATTTAGAGTTTTATGCTGACTGTAGAACTTTGAATATTATTTACTATCCAGCAGAAACCAAAGAGGCAATACCATCCAAAGCAAAAGAGACCTTTATTGCATATAACTCAGAAAAATAAAATAGTGGTAAGCACTTTTGTGTTATTATGAACGCTTCTTCAAGTCTCAAGAAGTGTTCATAGTAACGCAAAAGCGCTTACTACATTTTTATTTTTCTGAGTTATATGTAATAAATGTCTCCTTCGCTTTGGATGGTGTTGCTTCTTGAGTTTCTGTTGGTTCTGAAGGTTTTACATCATAGAGGCACTTTACCCTATTGACTGTGCTTGTTTTTACTCTCGTGGATATTATTTACTATGATAAACATCAGAAATGTGAATGTTTTTAGATTGGTAAATCCAACAGACAATTTAAAGATAGCATTTTAGAACATATTGGAGATATTTGAAATGTGCGGTTGAAAAATGCTTTAGCTAAACATGTATCGATATTGGGCACAGAACACTTTTTTTTAATTTGCTGTTTTAAAAGTTGTTAATATTAATGCTAGAGGTGGAGGTTTGATTAACAAAATGGAGTTAAGTTAGATTGTTTATTTTAAGGCTTCCCCCCTCAGATTGAATGAGGTTTCTTCTGTTAAAGTCATGAGGTTTAAAGCACTGATGTGATCAGTTGGTGTTTTATGAATCAATGGTTCAGTATGAATAAGAACTGTGCATTTACATATCATGTGGTTACTATCATGTTTTTGAATGGTTGCTTTCATCTTTTATAGCGTTAGATTTTAATGGGGTTTTTATGGCCTGAAGAAGCAGTATTTTTCACTGCAAAAGCACTCACCCTCTATATATGCATTTTTTTTTTATAAAGTTCTCTATTACACTGCAAGTGGCCCTCATCCCAGTGATGGGAAACAAATCAACACAATCACAGTGGGGGCTGGACTGTCAGCATTCCTAAGGAACTGAAAAAAACAATATAAAGACATTATTCCTCCTTCCACTATGAAAAATCATGCCAGCATACCTCTGAACTGTCCAGATTTTCACAGAATGTCCAGATTTTTGCTTATGTTTTTGTCATGTTTCTTATAAAATCTCTGGTGTTCTGGCAAATCACCAAGCACTGATGTTACTAAATAATGACAAACATTTGAGTTTCAGATTTCATATCATTCTGAAAATGCATGATAACGCAAGTCCTTTTTTTCTAGCAACTTTCTAAATTTATAAGTGCAATATTTAAAAGTTGTTCCTATTTTTGGGCCTTTGTTCTCCCATTACTTTTGGCTTTGTTCAGATTTCTTGTGCTAAGACGTTGAGAAGTTTGCATGCCAGTAAATGCATGTCAATGGGTAATATCAGGAAGCATAATTCTGGAAAATATCTGAAAATAAATATATAAATTTTGTGAGTTTACTTCAGTGCCTTCATTCTGATAACCCCACAACCAAGCAGTTCATTAAGTCCTACAGTGTACAGATGATATTACTAATGAAAAGAAAAAAATAAAATACATTTCTTGCAGCTACAGAAAACTGATAGTTATTACCTTAATTGTTAAGTACATGCTACAATGACTGACAGCATATAAATACAGCATAATTTTAACAAATACAATTACTTGAAGCAGGTATTGACCAAACACTGAATGACTGCATAAAAACACCAAAAGTCTGCATAAAAATGATTTTTATGTAGGAGAATTAACAAAGCCAAACTTCCACACCCTACAGCACTGTTAAAGTAATGTGATCATACCCTTTTAATAGATTCCAAAATTTATGAGTGGCAGTGATAATATACATAAACCATTTTAAATTATACAATTAATTTCATAATTATTTATATTATATGAATACTCAGATTATCAATACACATATTAATTTAAGAATGATTTAATATCAGTATCATGACCAGTAATATGAGTCAGCTTGTTAGAGCCATTTAAGATGATAAAAATTTGAAGGGCTGATAATAATAACTGATTTACTAATATTCCATACTTAGTCCTGCATGGAAGCGGCTGTTTAGGAGCAGGACAGCAGTGCGCCGTGCATATTAATGAAGGCGCACTGCCTGAGCTCCTAATCGTACATGGACTGTGTAAGAGTGCAGGGGGTATGTCTGAGAGCAGAGCTTTCAGAATATATACGCCCCCACAATGAAGAACAGCAGAAAGGCCAAAGGAATGAGCGAGACCACTCATAGGTATCCGCATATCCCCAGCAACATTCCCCCACATGTACAACAGCAATAGTAAATACAAATCAAATAAAAAACCTATTTTTTTATTATTATGAATCTGATTAAAGCTAACCATATGTGTGCGGGTGTGCCATTTGCTTAGCTATGGTTAATGCAGCTTAAATGGCTGTAGAGGATAACAAGGATGATATATGCAAAGGAAGGAAAATAGCAATAGTGTAGTGGGCAGAGCATTTGCCTTATGAGCAGGCATTCCCAGTTCGAGTCCCACTGCAACACATTCCATTTTACATGGCAAATCATGTTATGACCAATATTTTAGATGCATAACCTACTAAATAACATATATTTGTGAACCGGAGTACTGCATTAAATGCACATGTGAGGTGTCAGTGTCATACCGTTGCAAAGTCCCCAGATAAGCACATGTGCCCCATACAGTATATGTACACAGGAATCATGGATACAAATAGAAGGTAAAATGTGTAATGAGTGATAACTCCAAACAGCTTCCAAATCCCCCACCTTCCCAAGAACCATTAGATATTACTGTCTAAATCAGTGCAATTGTATGTGGGAGTAAGCATTAGTAAGCAAGTGTAAGCACCAATAAGCAGAAGTAAGCATGTTTAAGCACTAGTAAGTGAGTTTAAGCCCGTTTGAGTGGAGGTAAGCAATGAGCACACAGGTTAAGCAATATTGAAGCTAACTCTCTGTAAGCATATTTAACTGAAGGTTAGCATTGTTTACCCTCAAGAAAACCCACTTTCAACTGCTCAAAAGTGTCTTAATCACTCTGTATCCAAAGGGCCCTTGTTCTGCCCAGCACCAAACTAAACAGCCTTGCAGGTCATGAACCCAGAACCCTCTACACTATAGTCACAGTAGTTAACCACCAAGCCATCACAGCAGTACATAAGAGTGAGGTATCACCAATAAAGTCCTCACTATAGTAAAATCAGACTGAACCTGTGAAAGGAATCAGTGTACAGTTATATGTTCTATAACCTACTACATAACATAAATATGTGAACTGGAGTACTGAAGTATGCCCAGATGTGAGGTATAAATGTAATAGAGTGTTGAAGTCCCCTACTAAACACAAGGACCCCATACAGTGTACGTACACATGAATCATGGATACCAGACATATATATAAGATATAATGAATAATAAATCAATGCCAAAAAGCAAATATAATGCAAAGTCAAATTTAAGCAATGCTAAACACTGCACAGGCCAGTTTAGGAGGTGTAAGCAATGTGTAGGCCAGCTAACTCAATGTGCCCAGTGGTATACCTCTTTAAACAATGCCAACCTTAGGTAAGCAGGTTTGCCCATAGCCTAGCCTTTTCAAAACCGGCCAATCATGGAAAAGTGTGGGAAATCGGCCCTACTTAAACCTAACAGGTGGGAATACATCTCATAACTGGTTTTAGCTTCCCCTTGCAGGCACAGTGGCAGAAAGAGGAGACGATGTGCGCTTCCAGGCGCAGCGCTGGTGCATCCAGGAGTCTAGAGTCATGGCATGACTCCTTGTCAAAGACCATGAGCAGAGACTGCTGCAGGGCCAGTACCAGGGTTCCCAATATAAGGCGGAAGCCTGGGACTATCTCGCCCATGACCTCACCAGTGCAACGGGCATACCCTGAACTGGTGATCAGGTCAGGCATCACTATGCCGACCTGAAGCAGCATAAGGGGGACCTCTTGGAGCAGTGGATCCAAGAGGCTAGAATGACAGGGGCTGTCCCAGCTGTGTGTATCACTCCACTATGTGTGTAATAATTGCCAGCTCATGTATATCATGGATAGGTATGGCTAAATATTCCTCTTATGTCCTCCACAGCTGGAAGCAAGGGGGCCGCAAACCAGAAGGCCCACGGAAGTCACCTGGAGAGGTTGCGACGTGAGGCAGGTCAGTAATACTCTTGCATGTACTGTCATAGGAAATAAATCTAAAAGTATTAGTAAATGAATTGCCTATATAAAACCTGTATTATTTAAAGCAAGTACTACATACACCGGAGAATATGGCAGGAAGAGTCTTATATAGTTTGTATGTAAATAAAAGAATAATAGCCTGACAATAAAGGTCTAACTGCTGGACTGCATGTGTATACTCTGGTATCATATGGTAATGTAGATTTGCAATCATGTAATAGTACTGTTGTATTAAGCACTGTTACCCACACCGTGCACCATAAATAGAATGTGTAGGAATGCCTGTATATGACTGGTGTAATCCCCAGAGGCCATTTAGTACAACTGAGAGACACATAGACAGAAAACAGTGAAAAGGCAGATAACAAAATCTGAATAGCACTTGCAACTGGGACATCAACTGTCTTATTTTTAGCACACACGGCCATGGTTCGAATCCTGGCAGTGGTAGTAGTCTGCATACAGAATCATACCCCACAACTGTACAGATATGTGCAGAATGTCCAGTAAAGTGGCCCATATCTGCTGTCTGTCAACCTGTCCCCCCGGGAAATCAGTGGCATGATCCCAGACTTATAGGCAGCAAACAGGAAATACAACTGATTGACACACATCTATGAGAACAAAG
Source organism: Protopterus annectens (assembly GCF_019279795.1). Taxonomy (NCBI): domain Eukaryota; kingdom Metazoa; phylum Chordata; order Ceratodontiformes; family Protopteridae; genus Protopterus; species Protopterus annectens. Next base: position 36,004,112 of record NC_056731.1, on the reverse strand, counting down.
CTGGCACACTAGCAACTTCCCAAAACCTTATGAGAGTAAGAAGTCACGTATGTCCCATTTACACCCCCATGTTGTCAAGTTGTGGCCAGAGTGTGTACAGTAACAGAGTGAGATGTATGTGCATAATAGTAATGTGGAATTTGGTACTGTGTGTGACAACATTCAGGTAGTGCTAACAAACATTTATCCCACAGATCTGTCAGATACCAACAATGTGCCCAGAAAAACAAGAATAATACCCTGTATTGGTACTGTTTACTTTGGTATTGTATGGCATTGTGACTGATGCAGTTGCTCTGAATAATAAGGTATTACTCATCACTGTCGCCCAAACTGTTGTACAAAATATATCTGCCTAGGAAATCCTGTAAAAGAGTATTATAATACAAAGTCAGAATGTAAAACCACAAGAGAATTATAAAACAGAAAGCAGATAGGAGATATACAGCAATATATATACAGCACACACAACTCTGATGGACAGTGTTTAAGTTTTACAAGACACAGCCATGGTCTGAATCCTGGAAGTGGAAGTAGGCTGCATACAGAATCATACCCCACAACTGTACAGATAAGACCAGAATGTCCAGTATATGGGCCCATATCTGCTGCCTGTGCCCCTGTCCCCCTGGGAAGTCTGTGGGATGATCCCAGTTGTTTAGGCAGCAAACAGGGAATACAACTGACTGTCACACATCTATGAGAACACACTTGTCACTAACAACTCTCAAAACTGTTATGAGAGTAAAAAGCCAAGTATGTCATATCTACACCCCCATGTTGTCAAGATGTGACCCGAGTGTGTACGGTAACAGAGTGAGATGTATGTGCATAATAGTAATGTGTAATCTGGTACTTTGTGTGGCAACATTCAGGTAGTGCTAACAAACACTGCTCCCACAGGTACGTTGGATGCAAACACTGTGCTGAGAAATAAAAACCTTGATACACTGTACTGGTACTGTTTACTCTGGTATTGTATGGAATTGTGAGTGTTGCAGTTGCTCTGAATAATAAGGTATCACAGCCACATAACAAAACTGTGTAGGAAAGCCTGTATGAGTGTGGTAAGTCACTAAAGGTTGAAGAGGGTAATAGTCTAGATATGTCCCAGTTCACCTGCATGTGGACAAGACATGGCCAGAGTCTGTGCAGAAAGAGATGGGCAGTTATGTGCACAACATCAACCCAGAATCTGGGAGTATGTGTAGAAACAGTTAGTGTTAACAAACATTTCCTCCATGGGTATACCACGTAAGAGGTTTATACTGCAGGTAAAACCAGTTCATGTATAAAGATGACGACAGCCATATCACTGCCCAAACTAAGGCTATAGGGTAGTGTAGTAATACTTGTAAGGTACAGATAATAGCACTGACTAGGGACATAATGTGGACTATAGGAATATGCTACTTGTTAACTGACATCTTTCTCTCTCACCAACCACATCCCCAACAATAAACTACATACCCACCTCAACTGGTATGTAATGACTTCACTGTTCTGATTATGTCCTATTGGTTGATAATTATTTAAATCTGTTTCCATGCATGTGCTATATTGAAATATTCCAACAATGGTGGCATGGTGCCATCAATGTACCTGCATGCTGTTATTACCACTGTGGTCCCATATATGCATGTGTTCCGTTTGCTATGCAACTGTTCCGTGTCTGGTGTCTGGGTTAATGGGAATATCTATACATGCTGTTATACCTAACCCTGGAATGTGTTGACTATTACTAACCCACATATGATGATAAAATTTAAACACCATAGAACATTTGGGAAGGCCGGTCTGAGCTGACCCACATGTCCCACCTCAGCTGGCCGTGGCACCGGGCACCAGCACGTCTGGGGCCCAACCCTGGACCTCCTCGTCCATTGGTCCTGCACCATCTTTGGGTGGAACCACCTCAGGGGATGGGGCTCGTCCCCCCCTGGGAGCGGGTGAGGACAGGAACCTGTCACCCGTTGCCAGGTCCGGGTTGTGGTGCGCAGTGAACTCAGCAGGGAGGTTGGAGATCTGCTACACCAGCTTGAGGGCTGTGTGTCACAACTAGAGGGTCGGCCTGGCTCTGTGACTCAGCCGTCAGCACAGCCACCTTTGGGGCTGTGAAGGTGAGGTGGTGACTGCCCATGGGTGGGGACCTCAGCCCCACTGTTTCCACTAGGAGGCTCATGGGCTTCAGATTTCTCAACACCCCTCCCCTTCAAGGTGTCTACCCCTCACATGTGTCATATACCTCCCCTGTTTGTGTTTTGTTTGTCTTGTCTGTTAACCTACCCAACCTACCTCCCCAAATATACCTACTATCCCTCCCCAACATCCCACTCTCACCTGAAAAAAAAAGGGCAATCTGTTCCCCAAAAAAATTCTCACCCATACATAGCTGTCCATTTTGCACATGTGTTCACTGGACACATGTAATCTGGTCTAATTGGCATCACAACATATTATTGTTGTCCTCACCTCTCTCTCAGGGGATTGAGTGTCCAAATCTACCTCCAAATTCAGTGTATATGCACAGTTATTGAAATGGGCAGCTGCGGATCTTCGCTACACCCAACCTGCACATCCCTAGCTATTTTCCCTACTGTCTTTCCCTCTTTGTGCCCCTTTTTCACCACTTTCCTATCAACCTTTTTTTCTTTTCTTTTAAAGAAATCAGTGTGGGGGTAAGCAGGAGTAAGCACTTTTAAGGAGCAGTAAGTGGGTTTAAGCCTGTTTGCGTGGGGGTAAGCAATGCCTACACGGGTTAAGCAATTGAAAAGTTAACTGAGTATAAGAAACTGTAACCGGAAGTTAGCATTGCTTACCTCCACACAAACCCATGCAAACCCGCTTACAGCTGCTTAAAAGTGCCTTAATCACGCTGTATCCAACGGCCCTTGTTCTGCCCAGCAACAAAATAAACAGTCTCTGCAAGGCTCAAACCCAGGACCCTGCACACCATAGCCAAAGCGGTTGATTACTAAGCCATGTCAGATATACATAACCCTGATGTTTTCACAAACATATCATTCAGCCCAGTCATTCAGCAGTACAGGGAATGTATTTCAACATGTAGATGTATGTGTGCATGTGTGTGTGTGTGTGTGTGTGTGTGTGTGTGTGTGTGTGTGTGTGTGTGTCTATGTGTGTGTGTGTGTGTGTGTGTGTCTATGTGTGTGTGTCTATGTGTGTGTGTGTGTGTGTGTGTGTGTGTGTGTGTGTGTGTGTGTGTGTGTGTGTGTGTGTATTAATATCTAAATAGATATAACATATGTATATATGTATATGGAACTGCCTGATAACACCAACATGCCAAAACACCAACAACGAAATAACCGACACGACAAAACCGAAAGTTCAAAAACACAAAACTTCACATGCCCGACAAACCACAGTCATGACAACCAACAAAATAACTACCTTTCCAGAAAAACACACACACAACACAAGCACACCGAAAACCTTACAAACCTACACTAAACCTTACATACACAACTATCTATGCACTAACCTTAACCCAAACCCTAACCCTAAGGTCCATCACTATCGCACACTTACCTTACCCGCATCCTAACACTAACTCACTTAATCCACCCCTAACCCTTAAGTCTGTCACTATCGCACACTTACCTTACCTGCACCCTAACCCTAACTCACTTAATCCACCCCTAACCCTCAAGTCCATCACTATCGCACACTTACCTTATCCGCACCCTAACCCTAACTCACTTAACCCGCCCCTAAACCTAAAGTCCATCACTATTGCACACTTACCTGACCCACACCCTACCTTAACGTCCATCACTATCACACACTTACCTTACCCACACCCTGACCCTAACGTCCGTCCCTATCGCACACTTACCTTAACATGTCGATGTTCTCAGTGTCGGGATTCTCAACTTCCGGCCTTCTCCATTGTCGATCTTCCCACAGCCAAACACGTCTGCCCTGCAATACACTACCAACTGTTGCAGATCCCATAACCAGGACCTGACATGACATAGGCACAAGATTTTAACAGTACTCCATCCCACCTGTGTGATTTCAGGCTGGTATCAGTAACATATCACGCAGAACAGTCTGGCTCCCATAGGGAATGTACAATGTGTAATCAATCAACATCCCTAGGATACATATACACAGACACATATATGCAGATACAGATATATATATATATATATATATATATATATATATATATATATATATATATATAAAAATATATGTAATCACACATACACATGCAGAGATATGTATAGGACGATACATATGTAGAAGGTGCACGCAATATGGAACAGCCACTATGCCTACAGTTACCACCTTACCAACTGGACACTGTATGAGCCACCCATACAAATGACAGTTGTTGCCTGCAACAGACACCCACAGAGAGGTCAAAGGATATAACACCACACACAGGTTTGCATTCATGGGAAAGCTTTATTTGTGTACTATTACAGTTGTATATGCCATGTCATATAGCTGTTTAGACACTGACATCCATATAAACAGAGCAATGCAACTGTGAAACAGTTATACTAATACAGTAGTCTGGAAAGGTTGACATGTGTTGCTGTCCAGGCCGAGGCCTTCAAGTAGTACAATAGTAAAGACAGACTGGGTCAGAGGATACCAAACAATCAACAGTAAGTAATGCAGATGTATAGTTCAGCAGCCTCTATCTACACTCTGTACACAATCCTTAGGGGGTAAAGACCTCAGTTGACACAATGGGATGTAACTGTTACATAACCAGGCATAACTGACACTATCACAATCACACCGACAAACAGAACAGTCTGTATAGCAGGAGGCAGTAGGCCTGCATTTACCCAAGGTGGATTGTATGGTAATATACATCCAGATACCTTAAGGCAGCTTACCCCTGATACCCCAACATGTTGTAACAGCCTAGGTTAGTTATGGTGCATCCCCCCAGACTCAGTAATACAGGGCCTTATATCACTGTTACATACACTGGCCTCTGGAGTGCATAAGGGCACACATGTGTTGTGTAGGTGAAGCCCACACATATATGGCCCCAACCCCAGAGTATGTGTGGGGGACACAACAGCAGTGGACTGATGGCAGGAATGGCAGCATGACATGCTCATAGTCCACTACAGAACAACCCCTGACAGCATGTCATATGCGCAAAGCCTGGTATGTTGGTGGAGGACAGAGGCTGGAACACAGGCCCATATGTGTAAAACTGTTGTCATACATTAAGCAAGTCGCTGGTGTTACAGGATAGTCTGCAACATACCCTTAGTCAGGAATATGAAGTTAGAAACAGAAATGGGTGTAGCCATGTACTGATAGCACTCAACACACACACTGCCAGTGATATATCTGACACAAGACCTGTGTGGTGGACAGACAAAATCATAATAGGCACACCTCTGGCCATCAAGAGCATAGGCCCACAGTTGAGAGCTATGCAGACAGACTGCATTCCAAGTTAAACTAGTATGTACACACAAACCCTGTAACACGAGTGCTATACAAGCATACATCAACTCTACTCACACTCTGTCTGCAGTTCTGGAACCTCCTACAAATATGTAGCTGGCCTGAGTGTGCAGGTTCCCCTGTAAGAGGTATTGTTACCTGCTGTCTGTAACACTGATGCCACAAACAGGAAGGATGTCCATCATACAGGAAAGGTAAAGGGACCATGCCCACATGATGTAGGGATTTATAGTAGTTGGTTGCCATAACAGTGGTAATTGGAAGTACTACACAGCATGCTGCATGCAGGTGGCAAGTGGAGGACACTGACTGGTGCAGAGGCCATTGCCTGATCATGTGCATCATCTACAAATTCCATGCTGCAATCTATGCAAAATAGCTCATTCCATTTACTGGAGAGAGAGACTGAAAGAGAGAGAGAGAGAGAGAGAGAGAGAGACAGAGTGACAGAGATAGTGCACATATAAGAAAAAAATAAAGAAATAGCAAACACTCTAGGAGAGTCTGCAATCCCAGAACAGGTATGTGAAGTATATATGTATGTAACTGACCGTAGTACTTGGTCCATAATAATGAGATAGATGATGTGGAATGCTTTATATGTGCCTTCAGCTGTTGTAATGATTTTCAGCTGAACAATTGCTAAGGACAAAGAGTCCTGTGGGTAGTGGGCTATACCCCTGAGCAATGCAGAGCAGCTCTGACTGATAAGATGTAAGCCACCATAGTGTGTGCTGTGTAATGGGAAGTATAGGTTCATAGGTTAGTACTAGGCTAATTGCACTTGTGGGCCTTTTTTAAGTCTAGCCAGTTACCCCATGTGAGAATCAAACCCAGCACCTTGTGTCTGCAAGGTTAACACCTTAGCCATTATGCCAACCTCCCACAAAAGTATGCATGTTATGTGGCCAATAGCTGGTGGTGGAAGTAATGCCATTATGATGGACACATGGGATCCACAGCCCACCCCTTGCAGGATACTCAGGTTAATCTGTATTGTAGCATGCAAGGAATGCCATAGGTGTGTAATAGGGTTACCTACAATCTGTCCCTACTATACCCCCATAATGTCAGGCTGTGCCCATATGTAGCACCTATCTGTGTTGTAGCAAAGCAGAACAGTACAGCTGTGCAGGAAGGTGTTGTGAGATTGTGGACCTGATGTCTGAATGTAGCCCACACATATAGGGGCTATGCTAATGATGTCCAGACATGCAGAGGGTGCATAACAAATGACAGCAGTGAGGCCATGTAAAACCACTACACACAGGTCATGCAGGCAATGTAGTAACAGGTCTTGTGTTATGACCGCTTGGGTAGGCATTTAGAGGACTGATATGTTAATGAGTGGTATCAGTGTGTGTATGTTAACAAGTGTGATGCAGGATGGGGTACCACAAAGACATATACGTGGGACTGTCTGTAAAGCCATGGACAGGTAGGTATTACAGAGGGGTATATGTGTGTGTGTTTGTGTGTGTGTGTGTGTGTGTGTGTGTGTGTGTGTGTGTGTGTGTGTGAACTGTTAGGCAATGCTGTACAGGTTTTAAAGTGCATTTATTGTTTTACCCCACAGGTGGCAAGGTGGGACAGGGTCCCTCCTGCATGCAATCTGATGCTGGTGTCCATACAGACACCAAAGATGATGATAGTAGTGTTGAGGCACAGGTGTGGTTGTCAGCGGTCGACACTGCACCAATATTTGATATCCCCTTTTAGCCACCCCAAATTTGTACACAGTTTCAGTGTCTATACATACCCCATCACCAGTGGCCATAGTAGATGGACAGCTAGTGTTTGGTGGCAGTGCACAGGACAGCATGGTAACCATGCCTACTGTGTCTGGTCGCAGCAGGCATAGCCGGATGTCCGGCAGGGTACCACATAGGCGGATGTCCCAAGGTCTTCATGGTAGGGCCACTGGGCATCATGCTGGTGCCATCCGTGGGTTAACTGAGTTCATGGATAGACGGTCTGGTGAGATGATGTTCCTCAATGACCATGGTCTGTCCGTACTTGAACGTGTGATGGGAGTGCGGCAATGACCGCATGGATGTAGGCCAGCAACACCAACAGCTGCCAGTCAACATGGACATGCTAGGATACCAAGGGGCTCCTGTAGTGGCAGTACCATCCCCGGCAGTGTGGCGTGGGTGCTATCCACACCACACCACAGCAGGCCATGTGCACGTGTTCCTGGCCAGTCCCATGAGGGGCCTGGTACTAGCGGACATTTGTCATCAGCAGGTGAGAGTAGCATACCAAGGCCTGTACCTGGACATGGCCAGAGGCAGTGAACTGCACACCCTGCCAGGTATGGTCTGCAGCTATCCATTAGCACCTGTGTAGGGCAGCCACATGGCAGAACTGTGTGCATGTATAGCCACACACTATAGAAACACACCTGGGCAACCCCATAGCTACATACACCACAGCACCATGCCCAGCTCACCAGAGTACACCTCTCACCCACACACATGGTGACAAATGTATGGCCTATCCTGAGCCTCAAGCAAACTAACATCACACCCTGTGCATATGATGATACCTGTGTCACACCCCTGTCATCCATACCATCAATGCAGGGACAATATGGTTCTGATACACACAGTGACTGTACTACAGTGTACCACAGTACTGCAGTGTAACATGTTGTAAGGAGTAAAGTGTAATGCATATATGGCAGGTAGTGTAGCCATCCAGCAATGACACATTATAGTTGTTAGTAACACTGGTTGGTTGTGATCTCTATAATATTATCCATTTGTGTTGTAGGTGTACATGTGTCAGCATGAGGATGGTCTGCAGTCATATTCCACAATGGGGTATGGCACTGTGGTGACACCGTGGCGTGACACAACTAGGGTACAGTTGAACACATGTCACAGGTTACTAAAATGTTTATTGCCTGTGCCACATGGACAGGTGACCCACTGAGGTGTGTATACCCTGCAACCTGATGTAGACCCATACACATACATGCACACTGTTACTTGGCAGCACTAGGACTAGACCCCTACCTAGCTATGTAGTGATACTGAAGTGTATGGCTTACATTGCACACACCACACAGCTTTTAGGGTGAGGTGTGGCCCAGATTACATGTTACATGCAGAACATCCCCAGACATGTACAGTATGCTAATGGGGGATGTAATGGGTGTATATGGACAATACATAGTGTGGCATACCTTCATATACACATTATTAGACACATAACAGGCAGACACACATCCAAGATACCAGGGCCTATCGCTGCTAACTAACTTGGCAGTGTGTCCAATGTGTTACAGGTAGGCTGCACACAGCACATGCATAACTGGCTTGGATTGTGCTATCAGTTACCTGTATGGTTGAGGGTGACAGTGGTAACCATAACGTGATACATGGGACATATACCGGGTGTACCTTGGTGTAATGACAGTGTACACAGCCCCCACATTCCGCAGTGGATATTGTACTCCCTGAAACCCATGATGACACTCTGCCATACCCACCATCACACATTGGCCGCGACTGCGATACAACCCATAGTATACTCCAACAGTAGTACTACAGGGATATGCATCTAATGCACATGCCACACGCATAGTAGGGTGTTGCATTGTCATGCCTCACCTATGGGCAGCCATGCGGAATGTGGGGGCTGTGTACACTGTCATTACACCAAGGTACACCCGGTATATGTCCCATGTATCACGTTATGGTTACCACTGTCACCCTCAACCATACAGGTAACTGATAGCACAATCCAAGCCAGTTATGCATGTGCTGTGTGCAGCCTACCTGTAACACATTGGACACACTGCCAAGTTAGTTAGCAGCGACTGCGATACAACCCATAGTATACTCCAACAGTAGTACTACAGGGATATGCATCTAATGCACATGCCACACGCATAGTAGGGTGTTGCATTGTCATGCCTCACCTATGGGCAGCAACAACACTACCTGTACTACTGTGTGGCAATGGGTATTGTAATAGAAGTATGTGGCCTCGGAATGCGGTACCCTAGAGATATACAGACATGCACAGCTACACACACAATTCTGAACACAATGGGTATCCCATGCCTATCAACCCATTTGTACAACACTGGTGTGCTGGTACTGCAAGGCTCGTGTAGCCAGTATGAGGAGCAGATTAATAGGGTACATGTAATGTCCCATACAGCAGCAGCCACAACTGACTATGGCATTGAGTGTTTAAATGGTTGTGAAGGCCATCATGTAATTTGCAAGTACAGGTATGCTAACACACAGACACTTCTATATTCAGTCATGCACATGTACACATGTGTCAGTACAGGGGTGCATTATTGCAGATGGTCATAGCTGTGTACCTAGCTACTGTCCAAGGGGAGATGGGTTGGGCAGCAGGCAATCTATCGACAGACATTACTGTGGTGACCCTCAGGGTGAGAATGACATGTATCAGCCAATCTTCCAGGTGCCTCCTGCACATGGCCATTGAGGTGATCAAGTTGACATGTATGCAACATGCATTGCAACACATGGTTAGTATCTGTGATGGAGACCTGTACCCAAGCATGTTCTGTTGACTGTGGTAGTGTAGTGGAGGTACCCGTGGCATGTGGTGCGTACAGGTTGACATCTCCTATATGTGTCAGTTCTTACACAGCTGGGTAGACATGTCAGTGTCAATCAAGCTTAGATTACCTGTACATATCCCAGCTGGATACCTGCCATCTGCACACCTGTACAGGGACTGACAGTCATCAGCTTGGCAAGTAGCTATGCAGTAGGATGAGTATGTTGACAGATAGACATTTGACAACAATATGTATGCCATAATTATATGTCAGAAGCCTTTACTAACATGTGCTGTACAGACGGTAGACTACAGTTACATTCCACATGATGGATCATTGCTCAGTAAGGGGTATATACTGTGATGCAGCTCACACACCAGGGATACAACAGGGAGGCCTCTGAGTCCAGCTGTGCCTGTTGTCAGTACTAGATTTAGCACTATGCTCTTGCCTGGGAAAGCACTGTCAACAGTAGTACTGCCATGATACACTACATGTCAGTGTGAAAGCACATACCCTGGGCTACTACCCCTGTATGTAACACATTCACATGGATAACAGTGCTGTACAGGCCTCATATACTTCTGTGTCGTACACATGACACTCACACCCCTTGCTACTGTAATGACAGCACATAGATGCATGTATTGTACATGGCATTACATGCAATTATTACAGATGTCATTACCCTGCTATGTTACCAGACTGGCTGGTGTGACCTGGTTACCAGGGCTAAGCCATGCTTAGCAAGTATCAACATTGCTGCAATATAACAGCTCAGCTGATTTATACACTGGTAAGCAAAGTATACACTGTGTAAGCACCTGTACGTTTATCCATAGCTTAGCACTGCTTAGCTTCACGCAAACCCACACAAACCCACTTAAAGCTGCTCAAAACTGCCTTAACCACTCTGTATTCAACAGCCCTTGTTCTGCCCAGCAATAAAATGAATAGCCCTTGCAGGTGTTGAATCAAGGACCCTGCTCACTAAAGTCACAACACTTAACCACTATGCCATGACCACTGTGAAGACAGCTGTTGTTTTACCAATACAGCCGTCAATACACATACTGAGTAGTATTCAACAATTGCCTTTACTTCCTAAATTGTGTAGTCCTTGTTATTAATATGACTGTTGCATGACATATGTTGTTTTATCATACTATACACATAGCAGATACATATGGTGAGATACATCTGGAAGGGTATACACAACTGTGAGGTTTACATATGACAGGAATACGGTTATATACATATAATAGGTCTATATATGTCTACATGTACATACACATGTATACTCATACATATGTCTGTATACACATATATATGGCCATGTGTACATCTCTTCATATACATATATATATATATATATATATATATATATATATATATATATATGTGCATAAATATATGTATACATATATATATATATATATATATAGGTTCATAGGTAGGTACTAGGCTATCGGCCCAAGGGCCTACGCAAGCCTAGCCAACAAGGTTCCCTGGCTTACGCCACCCAAGAAAGTTATTTTCCTGTGCCACTGACGAGCAGAGACACAGAAGTGATCTCCAGGGTGTATTTCCTATTTCCCTTCCACTCATCAAGATTTTTCTTGAAGAGTGCTAATGAAGAACTTTGCTTGACATAGATGGGTAGCCTGTTCCAGAGTATGAGTATATAGAGTATATATATATATATATATATATATATATATATATATATATGTACATATAGATAATATGTATATATAACTATATATGTGTATATATATATATATATATATATATATATATATATGCACATCCTATGTGTACAGATATACCTATTTATGTGAGTATATAATGTAGATATCTATAACTATATGTGCATACAGATCTAGTCTGATACACCTATTACTGTCGATATATATGTTGATATCCATATGTATATGTACATATGTATCTCTATCTGTATATGTGTAGGCATATATTGCTCCGTATATGTATATATCTGAGTGATTGTATGTATATATTGTATATATACAAATCCATCTAGGTAGGTCGATATGTATATGTGTATATATCTATATAGATATATGGATAATTATATATACATATATGTTCACCGTATGTCCTGAGCATGGAGTGGAGTCCTACCTCAGCCCCAATAATCCCAACCTCTTAGTGCAAGGGGATGTCAGGTATGTATTGCAGGAATATTTGTAGACTGTTGCTACTGTAATAGTGATTGTCTTCACAGACATGGCGTGTGTGGGAGGTCACATCTGCTTTTAACATGTGCACCATTGGCTACTGACAGACATCCAAAGGACATACTAGTACAGTACCACTGCTAGCACAGTAATGCTCCTGTGGACTACAGCAGAGATATGGCCAATATATGTGGGCAGTCTGGCACACTCTGTTCAATCCAGAGGTATACACTGTACCCCTTAGTGCAGGGCATGTAGACCAAGCCTGACAATGTGGATGTTAACAGGCATGTAGATGGGTATATCACATAAATACTGGTATACATTTTCCCCCATAGGTTATGCATTCATAAACCCCTGTCTGTCCTGACACATAATAACCACTGGTACAGAGGTGTCATGGCCATATACTACCCACTAGTTAGTGACATATATCTGTACAGTATCCCACTGCTTTGTCTGATGTACATGGCTGTTATGGTGGCCTGGCAGCAGTACATCTGGCAAGTATCTGGACATGACATCTCACTGGTTAAGTACATTAAGCTGCTAGGCATGTAACAAAGCACTGTGCAGGCTACACCCAGACTGCCTTAACATTGGCCTACATTTCCTATGGGGGAATACACATGTACCTGTATAGATAGAAGGCTCTACAGGCATGTCACAGCACAGAGTAACAGACACCTGTGTGAAAGTGCATAAACAAAACCAATGTGAACACAGCCACAGCCACATATGGTAAGCTAGCATAATATTACAGTATATGGACTATCTGATCAACACCATCCTCATATGTGCTACTCACACACCAACCATACATATACTGGATGGCTACACAGTGTGGATCGATGCCTGTCTGTGGTATGGGACGTGTGTGTTTGGCCCTACAAACATGTAAGCCAATAGGGTAACATACAGTGGAGCATCATGTAACATCAGATAGAACAGGACCAAGAACAATGACATCTACCACAGTCTGTACACAGGCCACAGTACATATTCACAATGCAAACACTGTCGACAATCACCATAAGTACACAGACCTCAGTACTGTACACACAACCACAGAATGCCCAGGTTATGTCCTTAAATATAACCCCTACTATACATAACATGTGTAGCAGTCTGATATCTCATTGGCTTATCAGATATGATGTCAATAAATATGGTGTACTGAACATATGCACCTCTTACTGCATGACATATGTACAAAGGTTGACAGAGTTGAGGCTGGAGGCACAAACACAGGGCCAATATTGACATGTTGCTGTGATAACCTCATACATTTACTGTTGTAACAGGGTTTGTTGCAACATATGTCCTATGAAGGATATGAAGTCAGTAACTCTCACGGCTGTCACCATCTACTGACTGCAATCCTCACACTACCTTCTGCAGTTCACAGATAGGTGTTCTGTGGGTAACACGAGAAACACAAGGCACTACACACTACCCAGTCTGCAGATGACCCTACAGATGGGGATTCCTCATAAACATAGCACTGACATGACAGGTATTAAAACATGTAGGACAGCCATATCCACATACACCCTGTTAAACCAACATTACTCCAAATGTAGTATAGCAGCACTTACAGTCTGTAGTCAAGTCAGGTACCCCCCCCCCACCCTGTGTGTTGGCCTGTTTCCACAGTGTATGTTGTTAGAGGTAAATCCCCAATCCATCTGTGGTGCTGTTTGTCAAATAACAGATCTAGTTCCTGCTCACAGTGAATGAAAAGGCCCAGCACCAACATGATGTTCCTAGATATTGGAGTGTGTTTCCATGCAATTGGCTATGGGAATGTTACCACAGCTGTTCCACATGCAATCAGCTAGAGAAGGGCTGCAATTCATGCAGAGGCCATCAGCTGATGCGCATCACTTACAATACACATACTGCTGCCTACTCAAAGCAGGTGCAAGTCTCCACATCCACCAGAGAGGGAGTGATAGAGGCAGACAGAGGCAAACATAAGTCAGGGAGGGGTGGGAGAGTAAAACTTAAGCATGTTTGTGTCGCACTTCTACTAGTGCAGGGTATCAACCCCCTAACTGACTATATATTGCTATCACATGTCTATGCAGTTATTGGATGTGCCACATAGGTTACAAGTTGAGGAGCCTTCCAAATGTATATGTGATGGTGAGTGACATCTGCAACAGTGATATGTTAGCTATACATCAGGTGTAGTACACGTGCCTGTACACATGAACAGGTGTCAGTGTCAACACAGCCACACTCTCACAGGGACCCACACACATTGACACACTTGGCAGGGTCAGGAATACAACTCATCACTAGTTAGATTGTCACAACGCAGTACTGTGCAGGTATCATATGCACCACAGGGGTTATCCGGAGGTTATATGGGCAAAGGGTATGTGGAGGTGTCTGACATCTGACAGCATGCTTCAGTATGCCAATGGGGGTTGTAGTCAGTATGAATGTGGTCATAGACATCATACATCACACACACACAGACACAGGGTGCCAGTACTGACATGCATGGGTGCATTACTTCACAGGTGTGTAGTGGCCGACTGTGCCAGATGGCTATACAAGGCTAGGTGATGGGTATACCTTGGCATCAGGCCACATGACAATTGTCTGCAGTGTGGCTCAGGGGCGTAGTGTTTGGATTTGTCCACACAGGTGGGTATTGTATTCACCATCCAGTCCCTGGGTAACTATTGTGTGAGGCCATTGCTGTGCATTGCTTGCCATGTATGTGTTCCTTATTCCATGACATGGATGGTGTCTGGGATGTGCAGATATCCCACATGCATGTACAGTGACATGTGGAACTGTACCTAGGGTGTCTGGCCCATGTTCTGTACACAGATTGTTATCATCAGATGTGCCAGTCCTGGCCTCATGTGGCGGGAACTGTTAATGGACAGCAGGTTGACCCTGTGCCTACATTTATAGCATGATACAGGTTTTCTCTGGTGTCAGTGGCATCTGTCCATACAGGGCATGTGTTTCAGGCATGGTATGTCCTTTGTGGGTCACATTTGATGGCACCACAGGTGCTGCAGGTGTCCAGTGGGGAACACTGGGAAGGTGAACTGTCTGCATGTATGTGCCTATTGGACTGATGGACAGGGTGCCATGCCCTCTGTAGCCCACTGCAATCACACCATGGTTACTATCGGTGGGCAATATGCAGGGTAATGCCAACATAGTGGTTGTTGCCTAGGCAAGAGTGTGTGTGTGTGTCTGTGTGTGTGTGTGTGTGTGTGTGTGTGTGTGTGTGTGTGTGTGTGTGTGTGTGTGTGTGTATGTATGAGACATGGGTTGAGCGTCTTCTCTGGGTAATACAAGAGTTGCTAACTTTGTTCTCCTGGCCTTGAAGTCACATGTAGGGGTATGGATTTGCACCCCAGCCTCTCTGCGATTTCACATCTGTTATCCCTGTACTGTGGACATTGTGACATATACTAGGGCAACCATATAAGAAATCTGCAAAATCTGCTCTGCAATGAGTCCAGTTGTTACACACTCACAGCCTCCTCCACATAGGATACAGATCACACACACACACACACACACACACACACACACACACACACACACACACACACACACACACACACACACACACACACACACACCTGCCATGTCTGGGATTAGAACTTCTACCTAACTAGTTTATTACACTACAGCACTATGCAGTTATAGGACATGCCAAGGAGATTACTGGAATACTCCTTCTCCAAAGGTGCATTTCACAGTGAATGATATCAAAAGGATTGCCAAAGTAGGGCATTTGAATTGTAGTGAACGTGACTAGCCTAAAAACCATGGTTCCCTACACAGACATAGAAACACGCACACAAACATCCACACCTGCCATGTGTGGGAATAGAACCCCTTCCAGGGGCTCTATATCACCTGACAGTGTTACGCTGTTATAGGATGCACCATGGGGATTACTGGAGTACTCCTTCCCCAAAGGTGCATTTCACAGTGAATGACATCAAAAGGATTGCCAAAGTAGGGCATTTGAATTGTAGTGAGTGTGACTAGCCTAAAAAGCATTGCTCCCTAGACAGACATAGAAACACACACACACAAACTTCAACACCTGCCATGTGTGGGAACAGAACCCCTACCAGAGTTCTGTATCACACTATAGCATTACTCTATTATAGGACACACCACGGGGATTACTGGAGTACTCCTTCCCCAATCGTGTATTTCACAGTAAATGACATCAGCAGGCTTGCCAGCGTAGGGCATTTGATTTGTAGTGAGCGTGTGTAGCCTAAAAGCATTGGTCTCTACACAGAAACACACATACACAGTTGTCATGTCTGGGAATAGAACTCCTACCTAACTAGTTTATCAGACTAGAGCAGTATGCAGTTATGGGATGTGCCACAGAGTATACTGGGCTACAGCTATCCGAAAGGTGTATTTCACAGTGAATGACATCAGCGGCCTTGCCAAAGTACGGCATTTGAATTGTAGTGAGTGTGACTAGCTTAAAAAGCATTGTTCTCTACACAGACAGGCAGACACACACACACACATACAGTTGTCATGTCTGGGATTAGAACTCCTACTGAACTAGTTTATCACACTACAGCAGTACACAGTTCTAGGACTCTCCACAGAGATTACTGGGCTACAGCTTTCCAAAAGGTGTATTTCACAGTGAATGAGATCAGCAGCCTTGCCAAAGTAGGGCATTTGAATTGTACTGGGTGTGACTAGCCTAAAACGCATTGCTCTCTACACAGACAGAGACACACATGCACACACACACACACACACACACACACACACACACACACACACACACACAGAGTTGCCATGTCTGAGATTAGAACTCCTATCTAAGTAGTTTATCACATTACAGCAGTACACAGTTATAGGATGCACCACAGAGATTACTGGACTACAGTTTTCTGAAAGTTGTATTTCACAGTGAATGACATCAGCAGCCTTGCCAAAGTAGGGCATTTGAATTGTAGTGAGTGTGACTAGCCTAAAAAGCATTGCTTTCTACACAGACAGAGATACAAACACACAGGTGCTATGTCTGAGATTAGAGCTCTTACCTAACTAGTTTATCACACTACAGCAGTATGCAGTTATAGGACACACCACAGAGATTACTGGGCTAAAAGTTTTCCCAAAGGTATATTTCAAAGTGGATGACCTCAGCAGGCTTGTCATAGTAGGGCTATGGGGAGGGCAGTGTGTGTGCATGGGCTATAACCCATTCATCTAAAGGTTGACACATCACATGCGGGCACACGCAGGGTTATATTCCACAGTTACGTGTATACAGCTGCTAGATGACTACTTCCTTGTATAGTCATGTTGCACAGCTAGCACTTGCACCACATATTCTGTAATGATGACAGATACCGGTGGCTAATGTCTACAGTGAGTGAGCTGGGTGGGACAGGCCTCATAATGGATGGCTCCTTGTCACAGTCACTCTCTTCCACACATCTATGTATGTCTACTTTTGGCTTATTATAGTGTGTTGACCTTGGATATATGTCTGTATTCCTATTCACTGTGTGTGCAAAGCATGACTGCTGCATATTGAGGAGTGTCTGCACTAACACCTGCAACTGCCAGATATGTATGGTCCAATGTTGTTTGCAGACATGGGCTTCATTTCTCTAAGTGTGTGAGCATGCCCAGTATGCCCTTCTGTGTTGAATGTGTGGATCGATTCCAGGTAGTTTGTACTCCAGTGCAGACCTTTGTGTTGTACACCTACAGTAGCAAACTGTTTCTGCAGGGTATCCGTCAATCATTTGGCAATATGGGGACAAAGTATGCAGGGGATAGTGTGTACTGTAGGTGATTTTGTCTGTGCTGCTTCAGCTACATGGTACTGCTGTTAGCAGAGATATTCAGACATATGTACTGTCATACACTGTGATGTTTTCTGTCCTCATGTACTGTCAGGTTGACATTCCTGCTCACACTGATGTCTTGGGGGACAGGGGTGACTGCAGCTGTGTGTGGTATTGTGGGCAGACACCTACATATTCATGGTAAGTTGTGCCATTCTGGAGGGGGAGCTGCAGACACTTGCTGGGTCTGTGTATCCAGTTCAGCACCTTGGTACAGTGCTGGCAGAGGATCCCATACTTGTACATCCATTGACATGACAGTATGGCCTTATATTGCTGTGGCAATACCTCACAGCTGTACAGATTTGCACAGGTTACCTAAAGGCAGAGGCCATGAGTCAGGAAATTACCCGTATTCTGGTGTACAGGCAGGTTTGTAGCTACCCATTTATGCATTTGCAGCTAGGGATAGTGTGTGCACAGCTTTGTGTCGGACCTTGCACATTCCATGATGCCCATGCTCCCCCCCCTCTGTTATTCTATCTTCTTCCATACATTATGCATACATTCTCTGATACTTTCCCTAAGGTTATCACCCCATCACAGCTGTGTGTTGGTATTGGTCCACAGTTCATGCAGTGGGACATGGTGGACATGTTACTGTGGTTTGTCCACATGGCCTTGCATATGACTTATGTGGAGTGTGTTATGTTGTTATTTGGGTGTCCATGACATAACATGCATTGGCAGTACGTGTGAGACACAGGCCCTTGGCAGAGGCCTGTGGGACATTAGGTGTTGATGCAGGCCAGATGTGGCAGGCTGTTGCATTCTGTCAGTCTTACAGTCTCAGACCACCATACAGTATATTCCCCTGGGGTGACAGGATAGGTGTGCTATGCCATTACCTTCTATAAGTCTTGTTCAGGTGGTGTGGATGCTGGCAGGGTGCTACCTACGGCTAGCGACACACCTGCATGGGACACCTGCACTGCATGCTGCATTCATTCGCTATTGTCATATACCGGTGGGGTCATATTGTACCCATTCCCCACAGCAGGGATACGACCAGAGAGGTACCTGTGGGTGGTGTTTGTGTGAGCTGGGTTCATGTGTGCTATGGACACGACTTGCATCTGACACATAGATATGCATTGGGCATTCCAGTTATGCTGGCATGTGTAGGTACATCAGCTGTTTCCCAATACATCAGTCCTACCTCCTTTGTGATCTGCAAGTGTTCGAGCAGACAACACCAGTATCCCCTACTACAGGACCAGATAATGTGATGTATACCTGTATGGATAATTCCAAGGGTGTCTCCATTTCACAGTGACACAATATATACTGTCTGGCTGGTGTACTTCCCCCTGTGTACTGCTTGTATATCTAGCCTAACAGCCATGCCATGTCAGTCTTTCAGATGATGACACATATTACCACCATACATTTACAATGGCTTACTGCTAGCATGTGTTATACTGGTTGCTAGCATGTGTTATACTGGTGGGTATTGTCTTTGGCACTGCAGTTGTGAGGACTTGGCCCCGTCATCAGCAGCAGTAGTGGGCAATGGCCACCAGGTCTTACCTCAACATGCATACATACTGACCACTCTCACACAATATGAAACACACACCAACCTAACACACACATACCTGCATATCGTGCAGATGCTACAACCTATCCTGCTACTTTGGCCACCTCTGGGCATTTGTGCTCCACTGGTATTGTACCTACACATACATATTACTACATTTCTACATAGGGTTGTGGGGGGGAGCCACACCTGATTGTTACGACGTGTGTACATCAGATTGGGGGGAGGGACACCAGACCATTACTACATTTCTAAATAGGTTTGGGGGTCACACCTGACTAGTTCTACATTCCTACACAGGATTGAGGGAGGGGCATACTTGACTGTTACTACATTTCTATGCAGGATTGGGGGAGGGGGCACATCTGCCTGTTTCTACATTTCTACACAGTGGTTGGGAAGGGGCACACCTGACTGTTACTACATTTCTACGCTGGATTGGGGAAAAGGGCACACCTGATTGTTTCTACATGTTTACATAGGAGTGGGAGGGGCAAACCTGACTGTTACTACATTTCTACATAGGATTGTGGGGGGGGGACACCTGACTATTTCTACATTTGTACACAGGATGGGGGTGGACACACCTGACTCTTACTACATTTCTACACAGGACTGGGGGGCACACCTGACTGCTACTACATTTCTACACAGGATTGGGGGGCACATCTGACACTTGTACACATTTGCTATGACTGTACTGGTATGTCAGGTACTCCATTTCATTCTGTATTCTAACCTATCATGCTGACTAGAGGCATATCAGTGTACTACAGGTCTTAGCTTTGATTGACCAACATATTAGTTTCTGACTTCCTACCCTTCAGAACTAACATCCCACTGCCTGACCTGCTGTAGTCTGTCTGTCTGTGTAGGCCTGGGGGGAGGAATTACCCATAGGCATAATTCAGAGGTCATAGCACAGCCTTTGTTTGTGTTTGTCTACACCTGTTGTGCCGGTTCAGACTGTTGTTGGGTATGTGAACCTCCTTGACTGGCATGTGTGAGTCATATGGACACACATGTAGCCCAGCACATTTCCTGCAGTGGGTTTTGTCACTCTGTGTAGTACCGGCTACTATGGTGACACCAGTATTTGTTACAGATCTCATGGTGCCACTATAGCTGTCTGCTATCTGCTGGCATACCATTCAGCCACCAGATTCCCTTACATGCTCACATCTGTACCATAGATACAAGTAACAACACATTCTACTCCATTCGGCAATTGGTAGGTTGAGTGACTTACCTTGTGGGTGTCCCAGTATTGAGGGATGGTGCTGCAGGACTGACTATGTCGGATGCACATAGTACATTTCCTACACATGTTTGAGCGCAGGTAGTGTCATGTTTGGCATCCCTTTTACTGTATGTGTAAGTCAGAGAGAGGTGCCATTGCCTGGGTCCCTCCTGTGTCAGTGTATGTGCTATGTGTTGCCTCTTTGCCAAGGCCAGCATACTGGGCACACCTCCTCCTGCCTACTGTGGCAGGCTCAGGTTGTTCCTCCTCCGAGTCATTCTGTGCCTGTGCTGACCTTGGCAATGGTGGGGGGCTGTGTGGCCCTGCCCCGTGCTGTCCCTGCTGCAGCTGTTTCCGCAGGATCATTTATTTTTATTTTATTTTATTTTACATTTGTTGACTGGGCTAGTCTAGCTGGAGATATTTCCATTTTCAGTAGAGGCCCGGGGAGAAAAGCTCCACATACTTAATAATAATATAGAAAAAACAAAGCAATAAGAGGCAATGCCACATACATTAGGAAGGAATTAACGTAACATTGTACAGTAAACCATTGGGATAAAAATGTGGAAGATAACATTTACATAACATTTGTTGGCAGAGTAGTAATGTAAAGGAAGAGAGAGAAGTGCGGTTACAGGCTAATAGTAGAATATTAGTCAGGGTTACAGCAAGGGCATAACCATTGAAGTTTTAGGTGATTTTTAAGATTAAGTTTGAAGAGGGGAAAGGAGGAAATAGAGGTTAGGTTGGGTGGCAACATGTTCCATTGCTTACCTGTGGTGGTGGAGAACAAGGAGTCACCAACCAAGTTGTTAGATTTGGGTATATAAGCTAGGAGTTTATTAGAGGAGCGTAGGGAATGAAGATTATTATAGGGTGTTATAAGATTGTTTAGTGTAGGTGTGTTGTTAGGTAGGTAGAAGATTTTGTGAGCAGTTGTTAGTTGAGAGAGTAGCAGAGCATTTTGCAGTTCAAGCCAGTCTAGCTGATGTAGGTTAATGCAATGATGGGTTCTATAGGGCTTACCAGTTACAAACCTTGCAATACTGTTGTAGGCTTTGGTAAGTTTGTTGAGATTGTTTTGCTTTAAATTGGTGTAAATGGGAGAAGCATAGAGGAGGGTAGAGAGTAAATGAGAGTGGCAACGGTAGTTCTTGCTTTTGGGGTGAGGAAGGGTCTTATCCTATACAAGGAGCCTAATTTTCTGTTAACGGACTTAATGGTGTTATTAATATGATTGTCAAAAGTGAGTTTATTGTCTATTGTAACTCCTAATAACTTACAGGTCAGTTCAGGTGATATAAGGGTTCCATTACTAGCTAGGATGGAGAAGTGTATGGGAGGGTCTTGTTGTTAGGAGTAATCAGAAGTAATTTGTTTTTTGGCATTCAAGAGTAAGCACCGGTTTTGGAACCATGTTTCTACTATGGAGAAGACAGTTTGGCTTAGAGATTTCAGCTCAGGGAGAGATTTTGCAGAACAGATGATAGTAGAATCATCAGCATACTGTATGCAGGTGGATTGAGGAATAGCTAGATGAAGATCATTTATGAACAGAGAGAAGAGAAGGGGTCCTAGAATAGAGCCTTGAGGAACTCCTAGTAAAACAGGGAGATATGAAGACAAGTGATTTTGCCACAAAACAGCTTGTTTTCGGTTGCTGAGGTAAGACTTGAACCAAAGGATAGAATTAGAATCCAGAGAGAGGGATTGTAGGGTATTTATAAGTAGGGAGTGATTGACCATGTCAAAGGCTTTTGACAGGTCAATGAAGAGAGCAGATGAGAGGTACTTATTGTTCCGGTTGGTGTTAATGGTATTGGTGAAAGATAGAAGGGCAGTGGTGGTGCTGTGAAAGGGTCTAAAGCCATGTTGGCAGCTGGCCAGGATGTTATTTTTAGTTAGGTAGTCTATTAGCTGATGATGGATACATTTCTCCATGATCTTAGCTAAAGGTGAGAGTAGTGCTATGGGCCTATAGTTGGAGTACTCATTAGAGTTGCCTCCTTTATGTAAGGGAATGATGTGGGAGATTTTCCAAAGATTGGGGATAGTGCTTTCAGAAATGGTACGGTTAATGAGAATAGCTACAGGATGAGCAATTGCTCTGGCTGCAAGTTGAAGGTATTCAGCTGGAAGGTTGTCATCAGAGGGTGTACAGGGTTTTAGCTTGTGAATTAGTTTCTGGATAAAGGAGATTGAGATGGGTTTTATCTTGAAAATAGGAAGATTGTCATGTTGGGAATTAGGTAGGTTAGTGTTTGTAGAGGTTAGCTGTGTGGCCAGAGTTTGAATGGTCTCTGTAAAATAGGTATTGAAGGCATTGGCAATTTCTAGATTGGTTTTGTTTTCTGACTCTAGGGGTGGAGGGTTACTAGAATGGCCGGGCTGAAGAAGGTTATTAATGGCAGTCCAAAATTTTTGTGGATTCTTAGTGTGAGACTGTTGAAGTTTACTGTAATAGGCTTTTTGTCAGAGAGTATGGCTTTTTTAGTAGTATTACGTAGTTGTCTAAAGTTCAGGTGTTCTGAGACATCTCTAGTTGCTCTCCATTTAGCCCAGGATTTGTTTCTTATAAGTATTTTTGTTTTGTGTCTTTTGAGAGCCAGGAGCAGATTTGAACTTTATCCTGATAGATCTTTTGGGCGTGGGTATCTAGTATTGTTAAGAATTTGTGGTTAAAGTAGCTGACAGCTTCGTCTAGTGGGAGGATTTTTAGGGGTTCCAGTTGCAGGCATTTAGTTCCATTTGAAATAAGTCAGGATTAAAATGTTTTTTGGTTCTGGCAGTAATAAACTTGGGAGGTTTGTTTATGTGCTTTTATGCCTGATGATATATGTGGGCAAATGGTCGCTGATATCATCTGGCAGGGTTCCTACTTGATAGTTTTGTCTTTGTTTATTGACTAGAATCCAGTCTAGGATGGTCTCTTTGTTGTTAGGTTTGTTGATTCTAGTAGTGGTGGTAATAGTTTGTTTAAAGTTATGTAGGTTGATATAAGAAGAGGGATTATCATTGTTGATACTATACCAGTCAGTGTTGAGGTCTCCTAGAATAATAGTTTCTTGTGGGTAGGTTGAGGAAATCCAGGACAGGGTATCTTCTATATTAGTAATGTTATGGCCAGGGGGTAGGTAGATGCAGAATATATATATAGCTTTGTTGGAGTTGATTTGAAATTTAGAGATCAAGATTTCAGCTGAGTTATCTTGGGTTGGGTTATGGGGTATAGGGAGATAAGAAGATTGTTTTTAAAGAGTAAGGCCACTCCACCTCCTTTACATTTTAATCTGTCATTTCTTAGTATGTTATATCCTGGTGGGGTTATTTCATTGTCAGTTGTTGTAGGTTTTAACCATGTTTCTGTGAGGCAGAAAATATCAAATGAGTAAGTGCTGAGAAGGGCATGGAGATGAGTTATTTTATTGTTTATGCTTCGAAAAGATGTCCAATTTTTAAGGAGTTAGGAAAATTAAATAGGGTATCAGGGGAGTTGGGTGGAGAATGTGTAGCAGATGAAAAGTTAGGTTTAGGTGGGCCAGGGTTAGGGTGGATGTCACCAGCTTGTAAGGAGGAATATTTGAGAGCAAGTATGTGGCTGTGATTAAGGATGGGTGGGATTTTTATTTTTTTTACTGCAAGGTGGTTCAGTTTTATGGGAGTAAGTCTGTGGTATTTAGCTTGTAGGTAATTGGAGGTGGAGGTGATATTGATGTGGGTGATATTGTGTAGCACGGCACATACGATGATAATTTGGGTACATCTAGCTGGTGAGTACTGCAAGGCTACACCGGATGTGTCCAGGCACCGGAACTGTGACTTGAGCATCCCAAACACATGCTCTATTATAATTCTGGTCTGTGCGTGTGCCTCATTATCGAGTTCTTGTTCGGGTGTGTGTGCATTTCTGATGGGTTTCATCAGCCACAGCTCCAGTGCATAATCAGCATCCCCCACTAGGTGACCATAAGGGATGTCCCCATTGGCAGATCTCTGGTACAGCTGTGTCAGATGCCAGATGTGGGAATAGAGATAGCTTCCAGGGTAGCCAGCACACACATACATTATTATGCCCTGGGCATCGCACACAACCTGGCAGTTGATGGAGAGGAAGTCCTTGCGGTTGATGTAGACCCTACCCCGCTCACCAGATGGTGCTTTGATGCATATGTGCATGCAGTCTATAGCACCCATTACCTTAGGGTACTCTACTATTTGGTGGAACAGTTGAATATTGCTGGCCAATGCCTCACGGGTGTTGGGGAAATATAAGTGCTCACTGGCATGTGCTAACATGGCATCCAGGAACTGGTGGAGTACCCTGGATGCTGATGCCTGTGAAATCCCCATCATATCCCCAGCTGGTCTTTGGAAGGTACCTGTAGCTAGTATTCTTAGGCCTACACATACCTTGGTATCCACTGGGATGGGTTCCTCTCTGTTAGTTCTTTGTATCAGGCATGGCCGGCACAACTCAACAATTTGCTGTAAGAGGTCCCCGTTCACCCTATAGTGTTCCACTATCTCCAGCTCATGTAGCCCCTGGTAGGTTACCCTGGGTCTGTACACTCTTCTCCATCTTCTCACTGTGGGGTGGTCAACAGCATTCATATCCTCACCAGCCTCAGCCTCTTCCATGTGTTGTTGTATGATAGTTATTGCAGCCCCTATCATTTTGTTGTTTTGTTTGTTAAAACTTCCCCGCTTGTATACACCGGTGGTGTAGAGTATGGGAAAAACCAGAGAGAAAGGTGTTTGCATAGTTTATAGTAGTGTTCTGGACTGGGCTGGTCTGCTTCCTGTGTAATTGGCTGATTCTGATACATTTCACCTGCAAGCTATGCTAGTTCTCCTAGATTACCTTCCTACTGCTGTTTTCCCTTCCCATTGCCTTCCTGTTTAAGCCCGTTTAGGCAATGTAAAGAGTGTTAGGCAACCTGAGACACACCTCCTTGCTTAGCTGTGCTAAGCTTGGAGCAAACCTGAGCCACAGGGCTCCAATCCGTTTAACAGTATGCCTGAAACACACCTTCCCTATGATGTCAACTTACTCTTAGGCTTGCACTAAGCTATTCCTGCACTTACACTGTTGGGAGCTGACTAGCATACAGGGGAAATCTGGGATTCACTATCATTCCCCTCATTTGCATAGGAGTGCCTGCTAATGCATAGTTACATGTCCCACACTGTGCCTCCCCCCTTAGCAACCACTATTCATTGGCCATGTTGTCTTCTGCCTGCCATTGAGCATAATGCCAGCATAGTGATTTTGGTTAGAATGCTTATTTTAGGTTTATATTCTTATTTTCCCACCGATCCTGTTTGCGTGCAGCTGCCCTACGCTTAAACAGCCGAGATCGGCTAAAAAAAATAAAAGTTGATTTTTTTCCAAGTGTTTTCCATGCCAATGGCCTTATAGTTGGCCATTGGCATGCTGTATACATGATATCCACCCTTTATTTGGAGCTGTCATGGCTCCGTTTTATAATTTGCAGAAATGTACTCCGTTGTTGACGGAGTACATTTCTGCAGATTACACTAGTCCTGCATGGCCAGTTTCCAGCTTCCTGGATCACAAATTCACCTCATTTGCATGGATTTCTCCTGAAAATGGGGTAATTTACATACAGGGGCTGAATGCATGCAGAACTAGTGCAGGAGCACTCGTGCATGCCTCTACAGGTTATTCCTGGATCACACAGCAGACATATGACCTGCTGGAGCTCCTGCACTAATCCTGCACGCTGTGCAAGGCTTGCAGAATCAGGGGGTGTGAGTTTTTGAACGGCAAGATTGATCCCCAGATTTACTAAACTTTTATGCAGGGCTAGCTTAGTCCAGCGCGGAAGTGCCTGTTTAGGAGCAGGATGGCAGTGCACCATGCATATTAATAAGGTGCGCTGCCCAAGCTCCTAGGCTTACATGGAGCGTGTAAGAGTGCAGGGGGCGTATCTGAGAGCAGAACTCTCAGAATAAACATGTCCCTGCAATGTAGAAGAGCAGAAAGGGGTAAGGAATGAGCAAGACCGCTCATAGGTGTCTGCATATCCCCACCAACCGTCCCCCATGTGTACAACAGCAACAGTACATATAAATAAAATGAAGAAACCCTTTTATTTTTAAAAATCTGATTAAAGCTAACTAGAGGTGTGCAGGTGTGCCCATCACTTAGCTATGGTTAAAGCAGCTTAAAAGGCTGAAGAGGATAACAAGGAAGTTATATGCAAATGAAGCAACAGAGCAATAGTGTAGTGGGCAGAGCATTCACCTTACGAGCAGGCATTTCCGGTTCGAGTCCCACTGCAGCACATTTCATTTTCCATGGCAAAGCACCATGACCAATATTTTTGTTGCAAAACCCACTAAATAACATATATTTATGAACTGGAGTACTGCAGGAAATGCACATGTGAAGTGTCAGTGTCATAATGAATAAGGCACTAGTAAGCAGGTTTAAGGACAAATAAGCAGTAGTAAGCATATTTAAGCACTAGTAAGTGGGCTTAAATGTGTTTGCACGGGGGTAAGCAATGCCTACACTGGCTAAGCAATTCTGAATCAAACTCTCTGTAAGCAGATGTAATGGCAGGTTAGCAGTGCTTACTGTCGCGCAAACCTGCTTACAAGTGCTCTAAAGTGGCTTAATCACTCTGTAGCCAATGGCCCTTGTTCTGTCCATCAAAAAAATAAACAGCCATGCAGGTCTCCAACCCAGGACCCTATACACCATAGTCCCAATAGTTATCCAGCAAGCCATCACAAAAGTCCAGACAAATGAGGTAGTAGTAAACATGCCCTCACCTTAGTATAACCAAACTGAAACTGTGAAAGGCATCAGTATACAGTCATATGTGCCATAACCCACTACATAACATAAATATGTGAAATGGAGTACAGCAGTAAGCCCAGAAGTGAGGTGTAATTGTAATAGAGTGTTGAAATCCCCAATAAAACACAAGGACCCGACAGAGTGTATGTACACATCAATCAGGAATAATAGGCATACATATAAGGTGTAATGAATAATAACACAATGCCAAAAAGGCATTATAATGAATGTGTAATATACACAATGCTAAGCATTGCACATGCCAGCTTAGGAGGTGTGAGCAATGTGTGGACCAGCTAACTCTTTGTGGCCAGTGGTATACTCGTTTAAACAATGCCAACCTTAGGTAAGCAGGTTTGCCCATAGCTTAGCCTTTTCAAAACCGACCAATCATGGAAAAGTGAGGGAAATTGGCCTACTTAAAGCCAAGAGGCGGGAATACAGCTCAGAACTGGCTGTAGCCTCCCCTTGAAGGCACTATGGCAGTAAGGGGAGAAGGAGTGCACTTCTGGGCACAGCCCTGGTACTGACCCTGCAGCAGTCTCTGTGCATGGTCTTTAACTAGGAGTCCTGCCATGACCTTGGACTCCTGGATGCACCAGTGCTGCACCCAGAATATAAGGTGGAGGCCTGGGACCATCTCACTGGCAACCTCACCAGTGCCACTGGCATACCCCGAACTGGGGAGCAGGTCAGGCACCACTATGCTGACCTGAAGGGGTGTAAGGGGGGCCTCTTGGAGAAGTGGCTCCAAGAGGCTAGAGCATCAGCGGATGTTCCAGCCGTGTGTAAGTATCACCCAAGTATGTGTGTAATAAGTGCCAGCTCAGGTATATCATGGATAGGTATGGCTAAATATTCCTTTTCTGTCCCCCACAGCTGCAACGAACCGAGGCGCGAACCAGGAGGCCCACATCTGCTGCCTGGCACAGTTGTGACATGAGGCAGGTCAGTAATACTCATGCTATTGCTGTCATGGGAAATAAAAATAAAAGTAGTAGTAAATTAATTGCTAGTATAAAATCTGTATTGTTCAAGGCAAGTTCTGCATACACTAGAGAATATGGCAGGAAAAGTCTCATATTGTTTGTATGGCAATAAAAGTGTAATGTCCTGACAAAACAGGTCTAACTGCTTGACTGCATGTGTATATTCTGGTATCATATGATAATTTGATTTGCAATCATATAATAGTACTGTAGTATTAAGCACTGTTACCCACACCATGCACCATAAATTGAATGTGTAGAAATGCCTGTATATGACAAGTGTAATCCCCAGAGACCATTTAGTACAACTGAGAGACACATAGACAGTAAACAGGGAAAATGCAGACAACCAAAACTGAATATCGCATGCAACTGAGATGTAATCTGTTGTTTTTTTTAGCGCACACAAGCCACGGTTCAAATCCTGCCAGTGGTAGTAGTCTACATAAAGAATCATACCCACAACTGTACAGATATGTCCAGAATGCCTATTAAAGTGGTCCACATAAATGCCTATCAACCTGTCTCCCTGGGAAATCAGTGGGATGATCCCAGACGTATAGGCAGCAAACAGGAAATACAACTGATTGACACACATCTGTGACAACAAACCTAGCACACTAGCAACTCCCCCATACCTTATGTGACTAAGAAGCCACGTATGTCCCATTTACACCCCAACTTGTTAAGCTGTGATCAGAGTGTGTACAGTAACAGAGAGAGATGTATGTGCATAATAGTAATGTGGAACCTGGTACTGTGTGTGGGAACATTCAGGTAGTGCTAATAAACATTCTTCCCACAGGTCTGTCGGATACCAACACTGTGCTCAGAAATACAAGAATGATATGCAGTTACTCTGAATAATGGGGTATCACACATCACTGTCACCCACACTGTCCTACAACATATAACTGTCTAGGAATTCTTGTTATACAAGGTCCGAATGCATAAGCACAAGGGATTAATAAGACAGAAAGCAGATTGGAGATATACAGCAATATCAATATAGCAGACGCAACAGTGATGGGCAGTGTTTAAGCTGTGGCAGACACAGCCATGATCTGAATCCTTGGTGTGGAATTAGACTGCATACAGATTCATACCCCACAACTGTACAGATGAGGCCAGAATGTCCAGTATATGTGCCCATATCTGCTGCCTGTCCCCCTGGTAATTCTGTGGGATGATCCCAGATGTGTAGCCAGCAAACAGGGAACACAAGTGATTGTCAACCATCATGAGAACACACCTGTCACTGCAGCAACCTCCGAAACTGTTAGGAGAATAATATTTCAAGTATGGCCTATCTACACTCCCATGATATCAAGCTGTGACCAGAGTGGGTACAGTAACAGAGTGAGATGTATGTGCATAATACTAATGTGTAATCTGGAACCTTGTGTGGCAACACTCAGGTAGTGCTAACAAACATTGCACTCACGGGTACGTTGGATACGAACACTGTGCTGAGAAATACAGACCACTATAACCTGTACTGGTACCATCCAACCTGGTATTGTAGGGGATTGTGAGTGTTGCAGTTTCTATGAATAATAAAGTATCACTGGTCACTGTCGCCCACAATGTGCTACATAATATAACTGTGTAGGAAAGCATGTATATGTGTGTGTCAGGTCACTAAAGGTGGAAGAGGGCAATATTCTAGATATGTCTAGGCACACCAGCATGTGGTCAACACATGGCCAGAGTCTGTGCAGAAAGAGTTGGATAGCATAATGCAAGACTTCTTCTCCTTTTGGCTTTTTCCTGGTTAGGGGTCGCCACAGCGGATCACCTGTCTGCTCATGATTGGCAGTGGAGTTTTTACGGTGTCGAGTTGCCAGCCCAGCACCCAACCTTCTACAGAAGGCACACACATGCACGCACTCGCTCCTAGGGCCAATTTAGAGTGTCCAGTCCTCCTACAGCATGTCTTTGGGATGTGGGAGGAAACCGGAGCACCCGGAGGAAACCCACGCGATCACACATCATCCCAAAATCCTGGAGTATTTGTACAAATAGTCAGTGTTAACAAACATTCCCTACACAGGTATACCAGGTAAGAGGTGTATACTGCAGTTAAAATCAGTTCATGTGTAATGATGTTGACAGCCATATCAGTGTCCAATATAGGTCTATAGGGTAGTGTACTAAGACTTGTAAGGCACAGATAACAGCACTGACTAGGAAAGTGATGTGGAGTACAGGAATATACTACCTGTTAATTGACATCTGTATCTCCCCCCCCACCTTCTCTCCAACAATAATCAACATACTCACCCCACATGGTATGTACTAACTCTGATACTGTCCAATTGTTTGTTAATATTTTAATGGTTCCCATGCATGTGCCATATTGAATTATTCCAACATTGTTGGCATGGTGCCATCAACGTACCTGCATGCTGTTCTTATTACCACTGTGGTCCCATATATGCATGTGTTTTGTTTGCTATGCAACTGTTCCGTAGCTGTTGTCTGGGTTAATGGGAATATCTATGCATGTTGTTATACCTAACCCTGGAATGTGTTGACTATTACTAACCCATATATGATGCTGAAATCTAAACATTATAACACATTTGGGAAGGCCAGTGCCAGCGAGCCCACCTATCCCAGCTCAGCTGGCCGAGGCACCAGGCACCAGCATGTCAGGGACTCAACCCCGCACCTCCCTAGCCATTGGTCCTGCACCACATCGGGTGGAACCACCTCAGAGGATGGACCTCGGCCCCCTGGGAGTGGGTGCAGGCAGGCACCTATCACCCATCGCCAGGTCGGGGTCATTGTGCAAAGAGTGATCAACGAGCAGGTCGGTGATCTTCTATGCCAGCTCAAGGGCCGTGTATCGCAATTAGAGAGTCAGCCTGGCTCTGCGGCTCAGCCCCCAGCACAGCCACCTTCGGGGCTGTGAAGGTGCAGTGGTGACTGCCAATGGGTGGGGACCTCAGTCCCATTGTTACCACTAGGAGGCTTGCAGACTTTCGATATCCCAACACCCCTCCCCATCAAGGTGTTTACCGCCCACATGTGTCATATACTGCCCCTGTATGCGTCTTGTGTGTCTTGTCTGTTAACCTACCTAACCTACTTCCCCAAATATACCTACTACTCCTCCCCAACATCCAACTCTCACCTAAAAAAAAAGGGCAATCTGTTCCCACAAAAAAATCTCGCCCCATACATAGCATTCCATTTTGCACACGTATCCACTGGACACATGTAATCCAGTCTAATTGGCAGCATAACGTATTATTGTTGTTCTCACCCCTCTTCCAGGGGTCTGAGTGTCCAAATCTACCTCCAAATTTAGTGAATATGCACAGCTATTGCTGTAGAAGAAATGGGCAGCTATGGACCTTTCCTACACCCTTCCTACACATCCTTAGTTATTTTCCCTACTGTCTTTCCCTCTTTGTGCCCTTTTTTCACCACTTTCCTATCAACCCTTTTTTCTTTTCTTTTAAAGAAATTAGCATGAGGGTAAGCGGTAGTAAGCACTTTTAAGCAGCAGTAAGCGAGTCTAAGCCTGTTTGCGTGGGGGTAAGTACTGTCTACACATATTAAGCAATTTAGAAGCTAAATGAGTATAAGAAACTGTAACCAGAAGTTAGGAGTGTTTATCTTCGTGCAAACACGCACAAACCCACTTACAACTGCTTTAAAGTGCCTTAATCATTCTATATCCAACTGCCCGTGTTCTTCCCAGCAACAAAATAAACAGCATCTGCAAAGCTCAAACCCAGGATGCTGCACACCATAGACAAAGTGGTTTACCGCTAAACCATGCCAGATACACATAAATCTGATGTTTTCAGAAACATATCATCCAGCCCAGTCATACAACAGTACAGAGAATGTATACCAACATCTAGATGTATATGTGTGTGTAAATATATTAATATCTAAACAGATACAACATATCTATATATGTATATATATATAAATATGTATGAACATATATACATGCAAATGCCTACATCGACACATATATATGTCAACACCTATATGTCTACATATACTCAGCAAGTTACATATATGTAAGCAGATATATATCTATGTAGGTATATACAGACATAGTTATATATATGTAAGCAAATATATATATATATATATATATATATATATATATATATATATATATATATATATATGGACATACATGTGTAGATAATGGGAGATTAACAAAATCATAAATGTCCACATGCACCATTAATGGGGTTGAGAGGCCCCAAACAATATATGTCTTGTATGAAGAGGTATACCCACCCCCCCCCAGCCAAACACATCCGCCCACAATACACTACCGAGTGTTGCAGATTCCATAACCAGGTCCTGACTTGTCATGGGCACAAGATGTTAAAAGTACTACATCTCACCTGAATGATGTCAGGCTGGTATTGGTAACATATCATGCAGTACAGTCTGGCTCCCATAGGAAATGTAAAACGTGGAAGCTGACAGCATCCCCAGGATACATATATACAGACACATATATGCAGATACAGATATACAAACATATATATATATATATATATATATATATATGTATATATATATATATATGTATATATGTAGCTATACATGTGACTGCACATACACACGCAGACATATGTACAGTAAGATACTCATGTAGTAGGCACACACAATATGGAACAGCCGCTATGCCTACAGTTAACACCCTAACAACTGGACACTGGATGAACCACCCATACAAATGACATATGTTGCCTGCAACATATACCCACAAAGAGGTCATAGGATAAAATACCACACACAGGTTTGCAGAAATTGAATATTTTTATCTGTGTACTATTACAGATGTATATGCCATGTCATACAGCTGTTCAGTCACTGACATCCATATAAACAGAGTAATGCAACTGCAAAATAGTTATACTAATACAGTAGTCTGGAAAGGTCCACAACTGTTGCTGTCCAGGCCAAGCCCTTTAAATCATACAATAGTAATGATAGACTGGGCCACAGGATACCACACAATCAGCAGTAAGTGATGCAGGTGTATAGTCCAGCAGGCCCTATCTACACTCTGTACACAATCACTAGGCAGTACAGACTTCAGTTGGCCAAATGGGATCTAACTGATACATAACATGGCATAACTAACATCATCACAGGCAGAATGGCAAACAGAACAGTCTGTATGGCAGGAGGCAGTGGGTCTGCAGTAATCCACTTTATGTAAGTAATGTCAAGATAGGTGAAATGTATGGTACTGTACATCCAGATACCTTAAGGTAGCCCACCCCTGATACCCCCACATTTAACAGCTTAGGTTATGTATGGTGCATCCCCCTAGACTCAATAATACAGGGCCATATACCACTGTTATATACACTGGCCTCCAGAGTGCATATGGGCACACATGTATTGTGTAGGTGAAGCCCACACATATATGGCCCCAGCCCCCCTGTATGTGTGGTGGATACAACAGCAGTGGACTGCTGGCAGGAATGGCAGCGTGGTATACGTATATGTGCATATGTATCACTATCTGTATATGTGTAGACATATAAAGCTCTGCATATGTATATACCTGGGTGCGTACATGAATATCTATGTACATATACACACCCATCTATATATGCCGATATGTACATGTGTAATTATCTATATAGATATCTGGATAATCATATGTACATATATATTCACCATATGTCCTGAATATGGGGTGCAGCCCTACCTCAGCCCCTATAGTCTCAACTCCATAGTGCAAGGGGATGTCAGTATGTATAGCAGGTATATTAGTAGGCTATTGCTACTGTAATAGGGATTGTCTTCACTGACATGGTGTGTGTGGGAGGTCACATCTGCTTTTCACATGTGCGCCATTGGCTACTGACAGAGACCCTAAGGACATCTCTTTTCTCCAACACAGTAGGTAAAAACTGGAACCAGCTTCCTACTGAACTATCCACCCTTGCTTCAACTTTCCAATTTAAAAAACATCTTAAAGAACATCTTAAATCTCACTGGCTTTGTCCATGCTCCAACCCTGACTGACATCTCATTCCCCTTCTTGCTCTCTCTACACTTCTCTTCCATACTATTCTTTGATGCTTACTTTGTAATCTATATATAAAAAAAAAATTATATATTTTTGTCTTTGTTTATCTCTGTTATTGATATTAACTTCAACCTACTAAATGACTTATTACTATTTTTGTTCTTGCCAACACAGACAATGTACTGTAACTTACTTGACTAATTACTAAATATTGTAATCTTTGTCACTGCTAGTGCTTGGAGCTTTTCTCCCCGGGCCTCTACTGAAAATGGACATATATCCAGTTAGACTAGCCCGGTCAACAAATGTAAAATAAAATAATAATCATAGTACAGTACCGCTGCAAGCACGTAATGCTCCTGTTTACTACAGCAGAGATATTGGCCAATAGATGTGGGCATTCTGACACACTCTGTACAGTCCAGCGGTATACACAGAACCCCTTAGTGCAGAACATGTGGACCAAGCCTGACAATATGGATGTTAACAGCCAAGTAGATGGGTATAACACATAATGACTGGTATACATTCGCCCCATAGGTTATGCATTCACACACCCCTGTCTATCCTGAAACATAATAACTGCTGGTACAGAGGTGCCATGGCCACATACTACTCACTAGATACTGACTTACATCTGTACAGCATCCTACCGCTCCATCTGACATTCATGACTGTTAAGGGAGTCCCAGCAGCAGTACATCTGGAAAGTATCAGCACATGACATCTCACTGGGTAAGTACACTAAGCTGCTAGGCATGTAACAAAGCACTGTGCAGGCTACAGGCAGACTGGTTCAATACTGGCCTACATCTCCTATGGGGAATGCACATGTTTCTGCATATATAGCAGGCTCTACAGGCATGTCACAGCACAGGGTAAGATACACCTGTGTGGAAGCGCACAACTACAACCAGTGTGAACACAGCCATAGCCACATATGGTAAGCTAGCATAATATTACAGTATATGGACTATCTGTTCAACACCATCCTCTTATGTGCCACTCACACACTAACCCTACATATACAGGTTTGCTACACAGTGTGGCCTGATGCCTGTCTGTGGTATGGGACATGTGTGCGTATGGCCCTACAAACATGTAAGCCAATATGATAAAATACAGTGGAGCAGCATGTAACATCAGATAGGACGGGAGCTAGAACAATGACATCTACCACAGTCTGTACGCACGCCAAGGTACATATTGACAATACACACACTGTCGACATTCACCATAAGTACACAGACCTCAGTACTGTACAAACAGCCACAGAATGTCCAGGTTATGTCATCAAATATAACCCCGACTGTACATAACATGTGTAGCAGTCTGATATCTCACTGGCTTGTTACCAGATATGATGACACTAATTATGGTGTACAGCACATATGCACCTCTTAATGCATGACATATGTAAAAAGGTTGACACAGTTGTGGCTGGAAGTACATACACAGGGCCAATATTGACATGTTGCTGTGATAACATCTTACATTTACTGTTGTAACAGGGTTTGTCGCAACATATGTCCTAAGAGGGATATGAAGTCAGTTAACTGTCCCGCCTTTCAACATCTACAGATTGCAATCCTCACACTACCTTCTGCAGTTAACAGATACATGCTCTGTGGGTAACACATGAAACCAAAGGCACCGCACACTGCCCAGTCTGCAGATGACCCTACAGATGGGGAGTCCTCATAAAATAGAACTGACATGACAGGTATGAATAAATGTAGGACAGCCATATCTGCACAGACCCTGTTAAACCAACATTACTCCGAATGCAGTATAGTAGCACTTACACTCTGTAGTCAGGTCAGGCACATCCCCCTCCTGTGTGTTGGCCTGCTTCCACAGTGTATATTGTCAGAGGTAAATCCCCAATCCATCTGAGATGCTGTTTGCCAAACAACAGATTGAGTTTCTGCTCACAGTGAATGGAAAGACCCAACACCAACATGATGTTCCTAGATAATGGAGTGTGTTTCCATGCAATTGGCTATGGGAATGTTACCACAGCTGTTCCACATGCAATAAGCTAGAGGAGGGCTGCAATTTGTGTAGAGGCCATCAGATGATCATGAGCATCACTTAAAATACACATGCTGCTGCCTAAGCAAAGCAGGTGTAGGTCTTCACATCCACCAATGAGGGACTGAGAGAGGCAGACAGAGAAAATGACAAGTCAGGGAGAGGTGGGAGAGTAAAACTTAAGCATGTTTGTGTCACACACCTACCAGCACAGGGTATCAAACCCCTGATGACTATGTAGTGCTATCACAGTCCTGTGCAGTTATTAGATGCAACACATAGATTACCTATTGGGAAGTCCTCAGAACATATATATGATGGTGAGTGACATTTGCAACAGGGATACGGTAGCTATACGGTAGGTGAAGTACACATGCCTCTCCACATGAACAGGTGTCAGCACAGCCACAGCCACACTCTCACAGGAATGCACACACATTGACACACTTGGCAGGGTCAGGGATACAGCTCATCACTAGTGAGATTGCCACAACACATTACTGTGCAGGTATCACATGCACCACATGGGTCATACAGAGGTTATATGGGCAAAGGGTATGGGGAGGTGTCTGACATCAGACAGCATGCTTCAGTATGCCACGGGGGGTTATAGTGAGAGTGGATGTGATCATACAAATCATACACCACACACACAAACACATAGGGGGCCAATACTGACACACATGGGTGCATTTCTGCAAGGGTATGTGGTGGCCGACTGTGCCAGACAGCTATACAAGGCTAGGTGATGGGTATACCTTGGCATCAGGCCACATGACAATGGTCTGCATTGTGTCTCAGGGTTGTGGGTTCTATATCCACCATCCAGTCACCTGGGTGACTATTGCATGTGGCCAATGCTGTGCATCGTTTGTCATGTATGTGTTCCTTAGTTCATAACATGGATGGTGTCTGGGATGTGCACACCACCCACATGCATTTACAGTGACATGTGGAACTGTACCTGGGGTCATACCTCTCAACCTGGAAAAATCAAAAATCTGGACAAGGCCCGTGAAAAATAGGTACAAATCTGTACACTGATTAACATAAAATTTGCATGCACAATTTTGTAACCCCGCCCACTGCAATGTAATTGTGGGATACCAACTTTCAAATGCAAACTGAAGAACAGACAGCCAAAATATGGCACCAGAGTCCTCCTGCAGCCATTTGTCCCATTACCTGGCTATTTCGCCCCATTTACCATAAACACTAATGTGTGCATACTGCTTTACTAATACAATGATTATTTGGATTTTATTTTTACATTTTACAGCCCAATGCCCAAACACCAATAGACATCTGCTAAAAAAAGCATCACTGTCTCACAACGAAAATAGACTTGGCATTAAAACTTCTCTGCCCTTGAAACTCTCATTCATTGAAACAGCATTGAAACCCACACCACATTCAAAGAAAATGCATTTGGCCAATGGTGGATAAAGATTACCTTTGGACTCCTATTTTCAAATCATTGGCCCCTTGTACACAAAACAAGAAACATACATGTTTTCTTTGATACACCTTCCTGACTTTATTAAATTATATTCCTTGTATAATACAGCACACTTGTTAGACAGAGCGCATTTTACATTTATTGTTTGAACATTTTTCCAGTAGGCTGTAGGCAATGAAACAAAATGCATGAACCAATAATAACAAAACTGCCCAATTCAGAACATTTCCATCATAAACATCTACTTCCAGTGTCCACACCCACACTATAAATTGAATGACAGTGGTGTAAGGTATCTTGCACAGCTTCTTGCATTTATTTTTAATTTCATTTTTTTTTTGGGGGGGGGGGGTACAAAAAGTGAAAAACCAGAGACACATTTTAAACATTGCTTGTATAATTTTGGAAAGTTGCTAGAATAAAATGTGTTACCACCATGCATTTCACTGGCAAGTCTCAAATACAGGACCTTGTACACTACAGTCAGACCAACATACCACTATGCCAAATTAGCAGTTTCCTGAAGGATAGGAAGACCAACTTAAAATGGCTATCATTTAGTGAATTCAGTTCTCACTTCTCACCATAGCTGTCAACCTCTTTGCACAAAAAACTTGGACAAAGCCAATAATGGGTTGATACAAATTCAGTTCTCACGTCTTACCA
Organism: Protopterus annectens; assembly: GCF_019279795.1. Lineage (NCBI taxonomy): Eukaryota > Metazoa > Chordata > Ceratodontiformes > Protopteridae > Protopterus > Protopterus annectens. The sequence continues at coordinate 35,965,214 of NC_056731.1, read as the reverse complement.
TAGCTCCCAACTCTTAGCACAAAAAAACTGGACAAAGCCAATAATGGGGGAATACAGCCCCAAAATAGGGACACATTTAAAATACTGATCTTATAAACGTATAAATTGCTGGAATAAAAGGTTTTGTGTTACCATTTATTTTATGAAGAATATGAAGTCTGAAATTCAAATGCCTGTCATTATTTAATGAATACAGTCCTGCAGTGATTTGCCACAAAAATTCTGAAAACCACAGATTTTATGAGAAACCGTCTCTGATCAAAAATATGAGGCACGTGTATATGTAATGTTGAAGAAGACATGTTGTGTTGCATGGTAATACCAGCTCCACGTAGAAGTAATTATAGTATATAGGCTGTCTGCAATTGTAATTTTACAAAACAGTAGTAACTCATGCTACAGAAAATACATTTAAAATGTAGTATTAACTTGGAGTGAAGAGAGAGCCATACTACCACTACATGTGATCTGTTCAGTAGCTGGATGGGAGTTAGATGGGGAGGAGAATGAAAGTGATTAAGCCTAGGTATTTTAAGATGGTAACTAGAAAGATATGAATGCTGTAGATTTGAATGGGTAGTGTTGAACAGAGCCAGAACATCCTTAGTCCATGCATAAACAACCTGAAGTCTGTTGGTGCCTCAAAATCGGTTTGCTGAAAAGAAGTGCAAATCTGAGTAAGCAGGTTTGAAGATTGTAGAAGCCTTATCTGTCCTACAGAAAGTAATTAATTGCTGAAGGAAAGGAAGAGTTACTTATCTTAGGGGTAAGTAACAGTTTAGAGGAAGCTGAATAAATGCATAAATGCAAGTTTTTGAAAATAAATGTTTTTTTCCGGAATTAGGAAAGGCACAGAGCAGTAATACAGCTGTAACATAAGCAACCCATAACATTATCACTCACTAGATCACCAATTCGACTACAAGATGCACAATTCCCCAGAGTTGCAACACTCCTTTAAAATAATTCAGACAAATGGCTATTCCCAGAACTTAAACCCTTATGCAAACTAAGGGATACTTATTGGTCTTCCTAAGAACAAAGTCCATTTCCGGAAAACTGCCAACAATTCACACAACTTAAACAAGATAGAATAAGGTCAACTTACTGATAAATACACACTGAAAAATAAGAAAAATAATTTGAGACTTTCATCAGTAGTATCATAAGGCAAACACAATGATATGCCCACACACACGCAAACACAATGATATGCACACACACACACAAACACAATGATATGCCCACACACACGCAAACACAATGATATGCCCACACACATGCAAACACATTGATATGCCCACACACACACGCAAACACAATGATATGCACACACACACACGCAACCACAATATGCCCACACACACACACACACACACACACACACACGCAAACACAATGACATGCCCCCCCTTCCACACACACATACACACACACACACACACACACACACACACCCTTTCATTTCACTTGCAATGCACAGCTAGGTTCCTTACTTCAGCGAGCCTTCTAAATACTATTGCGCAGCTAGGTTCCTTACTTCTCCATTTCAGAGTGAGCCTTCTAAATATAAAATACATCCACAAACAGCAGCGAGCCTTCTAAATATAAAATACATCCACAAACCGCAGCGAGCCAAATACTTGCATTGCACAGCTAGGTTCCTTTCTCCATTTTAGAGTGAGCGTTCTAAATAAATCCAGTCAGGAATGATAATACATCCACAAACAGCCAGGCGAGCCTTCTAAATAAATCCTTTCTGTTCTCGCCGTTCCCGCTCGCAAAGCATTCAAACCAGAGCCGGAAATGTGTGCGAGCTCAATTCCGACAGGCTGGTAGTCCTGACGGAGCTGACGTGATTTTGCATGCGATGACATCAGCTCACAAAGTGCGAAAAATAAAAAGTGCGGAAAATAAAAAAACAAAAATCGGAAATGAAAGGGTCCACTCGGGAATCGTGGCACCCCATTATTTGGACTCCAAAACTCAGTAAAAAACGAGTAATTCGGGACAGTTGGGAGGTGTGCCTGGGGTGTCAGGACCATGTTGTGTACACAGATTATCATCAGATGTGGCAGTCTTGGCCACCTGTGGCAGGGACTGGTAATGGACAGCAGGTTAACCCTGCACCTACATTGATAGCATGTTAATGGTATTCCCTGGTGTCAGTGGCATCTGTCCATACAGGGCATGTTTTCAGGCATGGTATGTCCTTTGTTCGTCACATGTGATGGCACCACAGGTGTTGCAAGTGTTCAGTGGGGAACATTGGGAAGGTGCACCGTCTGCATGTATGTGCTTAGTGGACAGATGGACAGGGTGCCATGCCCTCTGTAGGCCACTGCAATCACTCCATAGTTATTATTGGTCACCAGTATCCAGTGTACTACACACATATTGGCTGTTGCTTTGGCATGTGTGTGCATGAGACATGGGTTGAGAGTGTGCTCTGGGTAATACTGGGGTTGCTAACTGTGATTGCCTAGCCTTGATGTCACATGTATGGGTATGGATTTGCACTCCATTCTCTCAGCTATTTCACATTTGTTATCCCTGTACAGTGGACACTGTGATACATACTAGGGCCACCCTATAAGAAATTTGCAAAACGCACTTCACATTGGGCCCAGATATCACACACTCACACCTACACACAGGATATGAGTTACAAACAAATGCACACACACACACACAGACACACACACACACACACACACACACACACACACACACACACACAACTGTCATGTCTGGGAGTAGAACCCCTACCTAACTAGTTAATTACACTACATCACTATGCAGTTATAGTATGCACCACAGAGATTTCTGGAGTACTCCTTACCCAAAAGTGTATATCACATTGGATGACATCAGCAGGATTGCCAAAGTAGGGCATTTGACATGTACTGAGTGTGACTAACCTAAAATGCATTGCTCCCTACACAGAGATTGAAACACACACAAAACCTCGACAACTGACACGGGTGGGCATACAACCCCTAACAAAGGTCTATATCACACTACAGCATGGAGCTGTTATAGGACGCACCACAGGGATTACTGGAGCACTCCTTCCCCAAAAGTGTATTTCACAATGAATGACATCAGCAGGATTGCCAAAGTAGGGCATTTGACATGTACTGAGTGTGACTAGCTTAAAATGCATTGCTTCCTACACAGAGATTGAAACACACACTAAACATCCACAACCGGCATGTGTGGGTATAGAACCCCTAACAAAGGTCTATATCACACTACAGCATGGAGCTGTTACAGGATGCACTGAAGAACTCTTTCCCCAAAGGTATATTTCGCAATAAATTACATCAGCAGGATTGCCAAAGTAGGGCATTTGACATGTACTTAGTGTGACTAGCCTAAAATGCATTGCTCCCTACACAGAGATTGAAACACACAAAACATCCACAACCAACATGTGTGGGTATAGAACCCCTAACAAAGGTCTATATTACACTACACAGTTATGGCACACGCTATGGAGATAACTGGGCTACATCTTTTCCAGAGGTGAATTTCTAGGTGGATAACATCAGCAGCCTTGCCACAGTAGAGCATACGGATTGTATAGCGTGGCGTGTGACTACCCTAAAAAGCATTGTTCTCCCCAAAGACAGGGTCAGAAAGACACACACACAAACACACTCACACTTGCCAAGTCAGGGATTAGAACACCTACCTAACTAATTTATCATACTACAGCAGTACACAGTTATGGGACACACTATGTAGATTACTGGGCTAAAACCTCCCCAGAGGTGTATTTCTAGGTGGATGACATCAGCAGCCTTACCAAAGTAGAGCATTTAAATTGTAGGGGGTGTGACTACCCTAAAAAGCATTGTTTTCCACAGAGACAGGGGCAGACTGACACACATATGCACAGTTGCCAAGGCTGGGGTTAGAACTCCTACCTATTTCATCACCCTACAGCAGTACACAGTTATGGCATGCACTACGGAGATTATGGGGATACAGCCTTCCCAGAGATGTATTTCTAGGTGGATGACATCAGTGGCCTTACCAAAGTACAGCATTTCAATTGTAAGGAGTGTGACCACCCTAAAAAGCATTGCTCTCTACACAGACAGAGATGGACAGACAGACACACACACAAACAAACACACACACACACACACACACACACACACACACACACACACAGTTGCCAAGGCTGGGGTTAGAACTCCTACCTAACTAGTTTATCACACTACAGCAGTACGCAGTTATGGAACACACCACAGAGATCACTGGGCTAAAACTCCCCTAAAGGTGTATTTCACAGTGGATGACCTCAGCATGCTTATCATAGTGGGACTATGGGGAGGGCAGTGTGTGTGTATGGGCGATAACACATTCATCTAGGGGTTGACACGCCACATGTGGGCACAACCTGGGTCATATTTCACAGGTACGTGTATACAGCTGCTAGATGACTACTTCCTTGAACAGTCATGTTGCACAGCTGGCATGTGCACCACATACTCTGTAATGCTGACAGATACCAGTGGCAAGTATCTGTAGTGAGTGACATCTGACCCTCGTATGGTTGTGGCCCTTTGGCTGTGTCCTGGGTGGGACAGACCTGGATGGCTCCTTGTCACAGTCACCCTCTTCCACACATCTATGTATGTCTACCTTCGGTTTATTATAGTGTGTTGTCCTTACATATATGCCTGTATTCCTATCCACTGTGTGTGCAAAGCATGAGTGGTGCATACTGAAGAGTGTCTGCACTAACATCTGTGGCTGCCAGATATGTCTGGTCCACTGGTGTTTGCAGACATGGCCTTCATGTGTTTAAGTGTGTGAGCATGCCCAGTATGACCTTTCAGTATGTTGTTGACTGACATTGCCTTCATTTTTCTAAGTGTGTGGGCATGCCGGGCATGGCTGTCTGTACTGAATGTGTGGATCGAGTCCAGGTAGTTTGTACTGCAGTGCTGACCTTTGTGTTGTACACGTACAAGTAGCATGCTGTCTCTGCAGGCTATCTGTCGATAATTTGGCATTGACTGTTACTACATTTCTGCATAGGATGGGGGAGGGGCACACTGACTATTTCTACACTTCTACACAGGATTGTGGGGGAGGGCACACCTGACTCTTACTATATTTCTACACAGGATGGGGGGCACACCTGATTATTTCTACATTCCTACACAGGATTGGGGGGCACACCTGACTGTGACTACATTTCTACGTAGGATGGGAGGGAGCACACCTGACACTGGTATGTCGGGTACTCTATTTCAGTCTGTAGTCTTACCTATTGTGCTGACTAGAGGCATACCAGTGTACTACAGATCTTAGCTTTTAATTACCTACATATTAGTTTCTGACTTCCTACCCTTCAGAACTGACATCCCACTGCCTAACCTGCTGTAGTCTGTCTGTGTAGGCCTGGGGGGGGAGGTTACCCATAGGCCTCATTCAGAGGCCATAGCATAGCCTTTGTTTGTGTTTGTCTACACCTGTCCTGCTGGCTGTGACTGTTGTTGGGTATGTGAACCCCCCCTGACTGGCATGTGTGAGTCACTTACCTTGTGGGTGTTCCAGTTTTGAGGATGGTGCTGCAGGGCTGCCTCTGTCGGATGCACATAGTACACTCCCTATACATGATTAAGCACAGGTAGTGTAATGTTTGGCGTACCTTTTACTGTATGTGAGAGTCGGAGAGAGGCGTTATTCCCTAGGTCCATCCTATGTCAGTGTATGTGCCATGCGTTGCCTCTTTGCCAAGGCCAGGGCATACTGGGCACACCTCCTTCTGCCTACTGGGGCAGGCTCAGGGTGTTCCTCCTCTGCGTCACTCTGTGACTGTGCTGGCCTTGGCAATGGTGGGGGGATGTGTGGCCGCACCCCGTGCTGTTCCTGCTGCAACTGTTTCCGCAGGATCATATTGTGTAGCATAGCACATACAAGGACAATTTGGGTACATGTAGCTGGTGAGTACTGCAAGGATCCACCGGATGTGTCCAGGTACCGGAACCACGACTTGAGCATCCCAAACACATGCTCTACTATAATTCTGGTCTGTGCATGTGCCTCATTATGGAGTTCTTGTTTGGGAGTGTGTGTGCTTTTCTGATGGGTGTCATCAACCACAGCTCCAGTGCGTATCCAGCATCTCCCACTAGGTGACCGTCAGGGATGTCCCCATTGGCAAATCTCTGGTGCAGCTGCGTCAGATGCCAGATGTGTGAATCGTGATAGCTTCCAGGGCAGCCAGCACACACATTCATTATTATGCCCTGGGCATCACACATGACCTGGCAGTTGATGGAGGGGAAGCCCTTGCAGTTGATGTAGACCCTACCTCACTCACCGGGTGGTGCTTTGATGCATATGTGCGTGCAGTCTATAGCACCCACTACCTCAGGATATTCTGCTATTTGGTGGAACTGTTGCATATTGCTGGCCAACACCTCATGGGTGTTGGGGAAATATACGTGCTCACCGACATGTGCTGACATGGCACCCAGGAACTGGTGGAGTACCCTGGATGCTGATGCCTGTGAAATCCCCATCATATCCCCAGTTGGCCTTTGGAAGGTAGCTGTGGTTAGTATTCGTTGGCCTACACATACCTTGGTATCCACTGGGATGGGTTCCCCTCTGTTAGTTCTGTGTGTCAGGCATGGCCGGCACAGTTCAACAATTTTCTGTCAGAGGTCCCTGTCCACCCTATAGCCCTCCACTATCTCCAGTTCATGTAGCCCCTGGTAGGTTACCCTGGGTCTGTACACTCTTCTCCATCTCTTCACTGTGGATTGGTTGACAGCATTCACATCCTCACCACCCTCAGCCTCCTCCACAAGTTGTTGTATGATAGCTATTTGCAGCCCCTATCATTTTGCTGTTGTGAGTGTTAAAAGTTCTCCGCTTGTTTACACCGGTGGTGCAGAGTGTGGGGAAAACCAGAGGGGAAGGTGTTTGCAAAGTTTATAGTAGTGTTCTGGGTGGGGCTGGTCTGCTGCCTGTTTAATTGGCTGACTCTGATACATTTCACCTGCCAGCTAAGCTAGTTATCCTTGATTACCTTCCTACTGCTGTTTTCCCTTCCCATTGCCTTCCTGTTTAAGCCCATGTGCGCGCCGCGCAGAGTGCTCATATATGCACACTGCTGCTATTTCCTGGTTTAACTTCTTTTTTGTTCCTTTAAAACCCAGTGCGAGGCATGCACACCCGCTTAGGCTTTGTAAAAAGTGCTAGGCAGGTTTAGACATACCCTCTAGCTTAGCTGTGCTAAGCTAGGAGCACACCAAAGCCACAGGGCTTCAATCCACTTACAATATGTCTGATAGCCCCCCCCCCATGATGTCACCTAACTCCTTGGCTTGCACCAAGCTATTCTTACTCTTACACTGTTGGGACCTGGCTCACATGCTGGGGAAAACTGGGATTCACTATCCTTCCCCTCATTTGCATAGGATTGCTTGCTAATGCACAGTTACATCTCTCACACTGAGCCTCCCCCTTAGCAACCACTACTCAGTGGCCATTTTGTCTTCTGCCTGCCATTGACTTGCATGACAGAATACTGATTTTAGTTAGAATGCTTAATTTAGGTTCATTTTGTTATTTTCCCCCCAATCCCGTTTGCGTGCTGCTGCCCTACGCTTAAACAGCCGAGATCAGATAAAAAAATAAAGTTGATTTCTGTATTTTTTTTATGTTTGCAATGCCAATGGCTTTACACTTGGCCATTGGCATGCTTACTACATGATATGCAGTCTTTATTTGGAGCTGTCACAGCTCCGTTTTGGATTTTGCAGAAATGTACTTGATTACTAACCAAGTACATTTCTGCAGATAGCACTAGTCCTGCACGGACTGTTGCAAGCTTCCTGGATTGCAAAAATCACCTCATTTGCATAGATTTCTCCTCCAAATGGGGTGATTTGCATACCAGGGCTTAGTCCGTGCAGGATTAGTGCAGGAGCACTTGTGCACACTCCTGCAGGCTGTTCCTGGATCGCACAGCAGACATATTGCCTGCTTGAGCTCACGCTGTGCAAGCTTTCTAGAATCCGGGAGTGAATGTACAAAACTGGAGAAAGTACATACTAACTACAATCTGTGTCTTGGATTTCCGTTCTTTCTCCAAGGTACAGCATTTATGAAGTTAATAGCTATAAGTAGCAGGTGTGGGACTACAGAGGGAGCATGTCCCCTGCAAAAAAAAAAGAATACTTAAAAGAAGAACATCAAGTTTGAATATTCAGTGCCTCCTTCCAAATCTCTTTTTTTCAGTTTTGCGGTGAGTAGTTATTGATCTCAAAATTACAAAAGGAGACAATTTAAGATGCTTGTAAGTCTTGCAGTGAGCCAACAAGAAAACAAATATGCAATATAAAATTTAAACACAAGATGCAGAGTGTAATTAAATGCCAACTAATGCTGCATTCTGGAGTGCAAATAAATATATTATAATTAATGGATGGCAAGCGTTGTCAGTATGTTTTTGTCACTTCATAAAACATGCTGTTAAAAGATTAGATAATGTTGGACTGATGGCATGGGCCGGTATATCTGCACATATCATTGTAATGCTTGGTCTGGTCAGTGGCTTGGCTGGAACAGTACCAGCCAGTGACAGAAGGTTAAGCAGTTGCAGAGCAGCTCTTCTTGGAGTCCAGGGAATGAAATTGAGGGAATTAGATGCCAGTTTGCAGCACCCTAGAATAGACTCAGTGATACATTAACAGATGGTCTCACAAAACTGTCATACATGCAACATGTGCATGTAGGATGCACATATGTGCAGATGAGATATACTGCACCTTAGCAATCTGAACACAAACTATTACAGAACTTTATTTTAAAAAGCATATTATATTGGATAAACAGATTAAATTGTATAGAAAAATGTAACTGTATGCTTTTAGAGTTATCGCAGTCATTTTGCTGCCTCAAAGTTGTATCTATTACATTTATGTTTGAAGAGACTGTACTAAGATATGACAAATATATATACCCAGAGCACCACCACTACTATTACCAGGCAACCTAAATCTTCATCAAGACATAAATAAAACACAGTGCTGGGAGAGGTTTATAAGTCAGTGCCATCCAAACCTCTGGAATACACCTTTCCTGTTTCTTAAGCAGTGTAACTCACTATCTTCTTTTAACATAACCTAGATACTAGATGGGTAGCTCCAAATTTACTCTGGGCTTGACTGGTATGTTCTTCCTGAAGAAAGGAGGAGTTGTGGATATGGACAAGATAATGGCAAGGTGTGAATGGTCACAACATTCAGTGGTCTTGGGATATCTATGAATCTGTGATTATATGAGTTATTTTGGTCTGTGGTAAGCCTTCCAGCACCCCAATGAACAAAAAGCTTTTCAGTACATTTATCAGCTATAGAACTTACACTTTTCTGCATATTTTCCAGAAAAGCTGAAATAATAACTCCTAAATATTTAAAGATACATTATCATTTACTAGACTAAAGAGACAAGCTCTATCCTTCACAAAGCTAAGTTTTTTTGGGTCAACTACAATAAGATTATTGATATTGCAGTTTATGGTGTCAGTTTTAATATGTTTCATACCTTTGCAGATAAAGCTTGTAAGGCTGATGGGTTTGTTAAGTACTCAGATTGGCTGTAAAGCCACTTTTATGGAGTGACATCAACACTGCAGTGCACCACTCATCAGGGACAAAACCAGTAGTTAAACTTAGGTTAAACAGTTTAAGGAGTGGGTCTGCAAAGACTTGTTTAACATTGTTAATTAAGCAAAAAGTTATAATGTTAGGTCCCATAGAAGAAGCATTTTTGATCTTGATTAGCAATTTCAGCAAAGGATCTTTAGAGATAATTGGGACAGTAATGGATTTAGATACTGCTGAGTTTTGAATAGAAGTCTCAGTAGTAAAGATGAAACTACATTTGTTTGCAATGCTTCTGGTAATGTTTATAGGGTCAGAGGAGGAGGTGTCATTATGAGTAAATTCAGAGTAATGCAGGATTATTTTTTTTATTTTTTTTTTGATGTAGGGATAAAAAGGATTTAACATTATCATTGGTGTCAGAGGACAGCCTTTTAGTGATCCTGATAGTGTTCCTCAGGTTTTTTTTTTTTTTATTTGGATGCAATGTCACTGTACCTTTTACATCCCCTGAATGACACACCTTCTCAAGCCCCACCTGCTAATGTAACAATAGTAGTCTGCTCCACATCTAGGAAATGCTCACCAGCCTCCAATGGGAGACTCTCAGCTGTCAGCAGACCTTCCCTCAGGATAGAGGTGCCAAAAGCTGCTTATTTCCAATCCTTTCTACCAGGATCCTCAAGAGTCGGAATTGCTAATCAAACTTGGGTTATAGTCAAGGCTCCATCCTTCTATGACACAGAACTAAGTTATACCTGATATACTTTAAAGAAAATAAAATACTGCAATATATTCTAAAATCCTTCTGCCATGAAATACAAAGACCACAGCAGGTCAAGCTGAGCTACAGAAAATAAGAAACGGCCCACATATTATGGGAGACTCTCTGTCTTCGAAGCTGCTAGTCAGATCCTACCTGGATTACTAGGGTCTATATTATTCCAGCGAAATAGCGAATGCTGTTTAATCGACCCAAGAAAGTTGAAATCCTGAAATCCCGAACACACGGAACAGTGATTTTTTTTCCCCAGGGAAAAAAATCATGGGCTGTGTTTGGGACTTTGCCATTTCCTCCCCAGTAGTGCGATCCCAGAGTTGGTATATTTAAGTAGGGGTGTGTGTGTGTGTGGGAGGGGGGAGACTTTATTTTGTGTTTGGATTTTTTTTTTTGTTACGGATCAGCGATTTTTTTCCCTGGGAAAAAAATCGCTGTTCTGTCTGTTCGAGATTTAGGGATTTCTAATTTATTGGGTCGATTAAACAGCGTTCGCTATTTTAAGCATTCGCTGAAAAAATATAGACCCAATTACTATATACTGACCAGCTATCCCTATAGCTATTATAGTTGCCAGAGACAGGAATCATACAGCGATTCACTCTGAAATGGTGAGGTTGAATCCTGATGGTGAAGCACATTGAAAGAAACTAATAAGCCAAGAGGTATAAATCCTGAGTAATTCCTGCCTCTGGTAGTTATTACAGTTAATACGCTTTGTCATGGTTATTAGTTTCATGTGGTTTGAGTACTAAGCATATACAGTAGTGTATATTATAGAAGTTAATCACTGTGAAATAGAAGAGAGAATAATGTTAACAGTTAAGCTACATCTGTAATGTGATTTCAGACAGAGGAGTAGTATCTGTAAAGACAGAACAGTGGATGGAAATGTAATAAAGGCTATAAAGTTATTACAGTAAACTGGAAATATTTAATAATATCTTAGTTGGAACCTCTTTCTAATTGTCAGATTAGGGATGGTCTGTGGCCCTCTACAGTCAAAGACAGAAGCCAAGAGTTACAGGATCTGATGTCATTAACCTGGAAGTTGTACAGTTTTTAACCTCCCAAGTCAGCTATGCTTTCTGAGAATCTGAATTGTGAATGCTGATCTGGTAAGATGTCATAATATGAAATAAGCAAAAACATTTTTCAATTGAGGATACCTCAGTGGTAAAACAATTCTGGAAGACTGGCATACCAATAATAAACTAATAAATATAAAAACAGTTTATTATATGTCCCAATGGAGTAGAATAAGCACAGACAGTGGTTTCACAGTAGATGGCCTCTTCAATGTGAATTTAATATACAACAAGCATTCTGCCATTTAAATGTGTTGACTTTGATCATGTGATGTAACAAAAATTCAAACTAATTTAAATAGTAATACATAGATAAATGGCACAATGAACATAGACAGATCATGGTAGAACAAAATAATTATAGCAATGAAGCAATGAATATTGTAATATGTAACAATGTAATGCCAGCTAATAACATATCGGTATAACTTTCAAGTGTTCAATGCAGTGGATATTTCAGAAAAGAGTTGGTACACGAAATATGGAACATGATATGTTTCTAACCTCTTGTACATTTTTATTAAATTACATTTGTTAGACAACAAAAGTAGACAAGTCTAGCTAGTCTCCCTTTTAAGTGCCTTAATATTCTATTGCTCCTTAACAGTGCCTATCTCCTTATCTTTTTTCCACTTGTTCCATGCCTTCTTAAATGCCTCTCAACCATCCATTATAGTAATTCACTCTGTGAGCCACAACCCTTTCTGTGAAAAAGTAATGTTGGAAACCCATGTATTAATTTATCCCCCATAATCTGCTGCCTGTGCCCCCCCCCCAGTTCAGTCCTCTTTTTTTCACTTCTCCCTGACATGATCTTGTGTATCAGTTTCATTTCCCTTCATCTTTTTTTTTACTTCAATGGCTAGAGCTCTAGCTCTTATAGTCATAGGTCATATACCATCTGCTCCATAGCATGGATTCTTCCAGTAGCTTTCCATTGGGTTTTTCCAACAGCCTGATGTACTTTTCTTTATATATTTTCAGAACTGCACACAATTCTTGCCTTCTTCTTGACTTCCAAGATGGCTGCACACTGAGTAGCAGCTTAATTTCAGCTCTCCCAGTATGAAAACAGAAACCCAGAAAAGAGAACCAGTGAATTTGTCTTTTGGGGTAAATTTCAGTTACTGGCTAGTAAGTACACTGCCTGGATGCCAGCAAAGAAGAAATTTAGAAAACCTGAAAGAAAATCAACCCCAAAAGATAATGAGAAAACACTGACTGGGAATAATCATGGAGCTGTTTAACAAAAGAAAAATCAAGTTCCAGCTCTGGTGCAGTATATGACTTCTGGTAATATAAAGGAAAAAAAAGTCCAATGTGCTCAGATATGATTAAAATAAATAAAACACTGAAGAAGTAAATCAACACATATAAAAGACTGGAAAAATAGAAGAAGCTTTATAACAGATATTCAGATAATTTGATAAAACTGCAAAAATCAGAGTTTGAAATGAAGAAAAGGCTGGCTGAATAAGAAGCTGCTCAAGAACATATGTTTCAAAAATGGTAAGAGAACAGAGCATGTAGGTAAAGCCTGAGATTTTCTGCTGTACCACAGAAACTGGAAAGAACAAACTATTAATTTTATGAAAGCACAAATAAACAACTAGACTGGTATTCCACATCAAGAGTTATTAACTGAAAGGACAAATCATGTATGCTTCAAACCTGACCATGAGAAAACAACCAAGACCTCTAATAGTAAAGATGCAATCCTACCAGCAGAAAGAGTTGATTCTGACAAAACTGTGACAGCAGGACAAAGCACTAAAATCTGGAGACAACAGAATATTTGTGGAAAATATTACTCATTGTACACCAGGCAGAAAAGGAGTAAATTTATTCCAGCAATCAAGGAATATCTAGAGGCAAATATGAGATTCAAGTTTCTGTATCCAGCTAACTTCAGAATATTTTTTCCAGGGTGGTCAAAGCCATTTTTTGATATAGAGCATGCTAATGAGAAAATAAAAATGTTTTTCCAACAAAAACTGAACTATGAAACAGAAAGGGACTCTGCTTCTTATTCCTCTGATAACAAAACACATGGAAAGAGATGTCAGTGAAACCTTTTCCAATGTTCCAAAGGAAAATGTGCGAGAGACAGGGAAAAGCACAGGAGTTGATTAGAAGACCCAGGAGTACATTGGAAATGAACCAGAAACTGGAGGCGAGAAATGGTGATCAATAGAAAGAAAATCAGCAACTCAGAAATTAATGACTAAATGTGGGATTACATCACAAAGCATCAATCACATTTGCAAGACATGGTGGAACAAAAAAAGCCTGGAACTATTGGATTTTATTTTGTTAATCTTGTAGGTGCTCCAAAGCATATGCCATACTTCATGTCATCACTGTTTGGAAGAACACAAAAGAGTAGTGAAGAGGAAGAAAAGAGGTAAATGTAAATAAAACAGTTTTTGTACTTAACAGTACTTTTCTAAAACATGACACATACTATATGTTATATAGTAAAACATTTTCAGTTATTGTCACATGTTATAGGGATACTAAAGTAAACAAGTGTATTTTTCCTTCTTTCTTCTTTAGTGTTAATAAATGCAGGTACTGCAAAGTAAAAAGACAAGAAAACCTAGACAAAAGCATGTTTATGATAGCAGGCTGCTATCTTAGTTTGTTATGGTGAGAGTCAGGTTGTAGATGTAAAAAGGCATAATATAAGTAAAATGTATATGCTTTTTCTTACTTTTGCATAGGGGAATGACTGGATTAAAGCCCTTGGTTGAGTTTTTTAAGTGGAAACAAGTAAATAAAACAACACTAAAAGTGATAAAATATTTTCATTTAACAAATAAATGTTCATAGTGTAACATGAGACATTTGAAGCTGATGGCAGCTGTATATCTGATTCTCATGTTTCTATGAAGACAATCTGATAGGAGGAAAATAAAAAGAGAACATTTTTTTCTTTTGATGGCTAAAAGGTAATGTTTTCTGAAAGCATTCTTGTTGTTTTCTACACATAGTAGATTAATAAAGGTAAAACAAAGACAGACATCATGTAGTGTAAGTAGAAACACAGGCTGCACCATTTATCTTATCATGGATAACCTTTATTATAGGTCAATTAAAGCCTGTGCATGTAGCTGTCAATCTGGGGCAATCATTCATGTTATGACCGTTAAACTTCATGATTTGAGGATGTACATAGTTTTGTGTGTTTGTATTAATAGGTTCTGGGGGGTATTTGTTTGAGAGTTTTCATTAAAATAAAAAGTCTTGTAAGATGTGACATAGATTCAAATATATATGACAAGAAACAGCTGTATAAAAGACCAACCTGCCAAACATTAGTGTATTAATATATATCACAAAAGCTGAAACTAGACATTAAAAAATGTTATACATAGCAGGTGGGAATAATAACTTTTTATCATAATGGCAACACTTTCTATATTATCTTTAAATGTGAATGGTCTCACATCTATATACAAAATAGAAAGAGATGTGAACCATATTAAGAAATGCAGAGTAAAATTAGTTAGGCTATAGCAGACACATCTGGAAAGAATGGAGCATATGAATTTTATAAAGAAAGGATTTTGGGATGGTTATTCAGTGGAATATCTAGGACAAATATTAATTGCTGGAAGAGCTCCAATATGGATAGAAGAGGAAAAAAATAGTTATGGTAGATTTGTAGTAGGAAGGGGCTACTGGCAAGGGAGGAGGATTATGTTTGCATATATTTATATTCCACCTAAAACTGCTACAATGGAGTTTAAGAAAGTTCTGGAAGAAATAATCACCTTTCAGAAGGAATATTACTTACAAGAGAGGACTGGAATTTGATTTGCAACAGTGAGGATGTATCTGGGGGGTCTGGAATGAAAATATAACAAAAGAGGGTAGATAGAAATTCAGTAGTAGGAGCTTGGAGAGAATTTACATATTATTATCCAAGGTATAAAAACTGGGCTAGGCTAGATAGAAATTGTATTTCACAGGAACATGTGCATTTAATTAAACATTTTGATATGTATCCAGTAGCTGTTTTAGATCATGCACCAATAATAACTAAAATAAAAATCCAGGGTAATGAAATAAAAATGAGACACTGGCACTTCCCTACCTATCTCTTAAACAGAAAATTATTTAAGGAATGGGTAGGAGAAACTATTTGGGAGTTATTAGACAAGACAGAAATTTCTTCTGAAAATATTGCTAGGAAGTGGGAAAAATGAATTTGGAGTTTAAAATATGAAAAAAATAAAAAAGCAGATATGGTTAAGAAGTAACTGTAATTATTTAGGGACTGACAAAGGTCAAAGTATTGCAGAATAGGAGGAATCTTACAGAACAAGAAGAGATGCAACTGCAGAGTGCTAAGGAGAAAATAAGGGACTAACTGGATAATATGCTTGAATTTAGATTGCAGGTAAGCAACTGTTTTGATAATAACCCCAGAGCACAAACAGTTTTTAGCACAAAACATTAGGGAACAGGAATTAGAAAGGGTTGTTGCCAAGCTTGGGGAGCCTTTAAGAAGGAAAATAATCAGAGATCATGTAGAGGTATTCAAAATGTTTTGAAAATTTTATGAAAATCTATATAAAGCAGAGAAATTTGGAAATCAAAAAAGTACAAATGGAAATGTTTATGGAATAATTAAATATGCCAAAGTTAGAGGTAGATGACATTCAATTATTAGCTGTTAGGATAGGAGGATATGAGATAAAAAGATTGATGTATAACCAGCCCACAGGAAAGTTTCCAGGAACAAATGGCATTCCTGTGGAAGCTTGAAAACAAGGAGTGGAGAAACTGATAAATATCTGGAAAATGTTGCTTAACAGTATTTTAAAAGGAGGAAAAGCACTGACAACCTGGAAATAAAGCAGTGGTAGCTGTAATACCTAAAGATGGTAAATACCCATCAGATCCAGCTTTATATAGGCCCATTTGTATTCTAAACCATGTTTATAAAGTGTTTAAGTTTATATTGGCTAAAAGAATGACAAAGGTGATTCCAAAATTGATAAATATAGATCAATGTTGTTTTGTGGAGGGGAGGCAAATATTTGACAACAATAAGAGAACAGTGATGATCAAGACGAAAGCAGAATGTAAGAGATATGCCACTATTGCTGGTGGGTCTTGATGCACAGAAAGCATTTGTTAGATTAAGTTGGGATTTCATGAATACGACATCGGAAGCATTTGCATTCCCTGACACAATACTAAGGTTAATTAGGAAGATATATGAGGGATCGAAGGTGAAAATTAAAGTGAGGAAGGTTCCTCTCTGATAAGTTCTGTTTGAACAGAGGAACCAGGCAAGGGTGTCCTCTTTCTCTTTTTATTTGTTATCTGAGTTATATTTATAACCATTGGCAAAGAAAATAAGGGACTCAGAAATTCAAGGACATAATCGGTATGCTAATCAAGAAAAATTGGCTTTATTTGCAGATGATATTATCTGTACTCGATAAAACCAGAAAAGGACATATCAGTGTGGTGGAACATTTGTCTTTTCAGGATACAAAATTAATGAAGAAAAAACAAAGTCAATGGCTGTAAACTATGTACCTACATACAAATGGGTTCAGCAATACCCATATATTTGGGAACCGGATAAAATGAAGTACTTAGAAGTATGGATTAAAAATGATTCTGTTTTGGCAGCTAAGGATATATGGGAAGAGCTTAAAAAGATAATACAAAAACTGAGAAACTGGAAGGTCTGTTTTATCAATATGGATAGCAAAATGTAAGCAGTGAAAATGTTTTAGTTCCTTTAGTATTATATACAGGTCAAGCGTATTTTATCAACCAAAGAAGAGGTTGTGGATAGCAATAAATAAAGAGTTGAATGATTTTAACTGGGAGGGGAAGAGTGCAAGAGTCAAGTGGGATAAGTTGTTTCTTCCAACAGAACAAAGTGGTTTGGGATTACCTGATTTGAATGAATATTTCAGAGCTACACAGTTAAAGCTCCTATACATAGCACAATCAGAAACCTATAAGTCAAAGTGGAAAGGGATGATGATGAAACGGGGGGGGGGGCTCAATAAATATAGACCGACTGAGATTTCAGGTGCAAATTGCTAAGGAGAATAACAATCATACAGAATATTATATTCATAAAGTGGCAGCAAGTATTCTAAGAAGTAAGCCAACACAAGGAATGGAGAATGGAGATTCTGTCAATAGGGATGTCTGCAATTAGGGGTACAGAAAATAGGCAAGATGGGTCTGTATTTTACTGGGGAAAACAGCAAATGAACCACTGTTCGAACTTGTTGATACTTGTGAACCTCTGCTTTCCTTAAAAGAAAAACAAAAAAATCTTGCTTTTTTCCCACTTTTCTGAGATTTAAAAAAGTTCAGTTACAGATTTGCTATTCTGAACTGTTTGTAAGTTTTTTGGAGGCCATTGTTTGCTTGAGCTAAAGGGAAGTCTCTGCGTTCATCAGTGGCAGTGATAAACATTGAACAGCCTGCCTGCCCCTGTGGGAGTGGTTACTGCCTTGAAACTGTAGTTTTATTGGCCATTTTGGGTCAATTCCAAACTCCTTGATCTCCCTCTCTTAAAACCCTCTTTTGCGCGTTTTTGCGCATAGCGCAACATCGGGCAGCGCCGCCTAATTGGGTTTAAACTATTCCTGGCTCCACAAAGTCTGCTCTTCACTTTTTCCCTTAGAACTGCTCTATCTCTCATATTAAACACCATATTCTCATTCTATGGCCCCTCACTGGTCCAAATAAGTAATCTTACAAGTTAGCACTAATAAACCATAAGCACTACTTACTCTTATACTCTCTACGATTACCTTGTTCCCTATTGGTCCGTTTTAATTCAGTTCCCTATATTACTCTAGCATGTCCAAAGGTCAGTCAATGGTTTCCTCTCCAGTCCAGCTGGTGAATCTGGGAATTTTGAGGCAATGTTACAACTGTCTCATGTACACGGACAACCCTCTCCTCCTCCAAACAGGTTCAAATATATGTGAGAGATGCAACCATATAGCCAAACTGGAGGCTGAGCTCTCTCATCTCAAAACTGGTGTAACCAGTCAGGAGGAGAAGGTAACCTCACACAACACAATTAAAGTATCACATAGTCCCACCACAACAGCGAACCAAACACATAAAAACACAAAAACATACTCGGAGGCTCTAAATAAAAATCTACCTAAGCAACAGAGACCTCCAAAGCAGACATCCAAGCAAATGCTATCCCAAAACAAAACACGTACAACACAAGTGTGCCAAGCAGTCACAGCCCTTAAGGCTGAATAACACACCTGATACCCTTGAAATAGGTGACTCTATTGTCAGACACACTGACGTCCTGTTCACCAGCCTGAATAAAGAGAAGGTCACAGTGAGCTGCCTGTCGGGCGCTAGGATCCGCCACATAATGCAAGCACTCAGGTCACTCCAAAGCAAATACAAATATGACTCAGTCATTGTACATGCTGGCGTGAATGACCTGAGACGTACCTCCCTCGACTACATGAAAAGAGACATAGAGGAGCTCTCTGATCATGTAGCCCAGGCCAGTATGACCCTGACCTTGAGCAGCATCTTACCCTCACCTAGAATGATGCCACAGTATAAAGACAAAATGATCGATTTTAACAATTGGCTAAAATTTTGGTGTCATTCAAAGGGGATCCAGTGTCTGTCAGCCTGGGATGACATGCTCGACAAGCCACGTTGCTTCGCTAGGGACGGCTTGCACCTGTCACCCCTGGGCTTTCGGATATTGGCAAAGGCTCTTGCCACCCCCATAGTGCCTTTTTTAGGCAAGGCTCAAAAAGTCAACCCACCTCCATAGACAGCACAAGGAACAAGAAACTAAGGGTAATGCTGTTAAATGCCAGAAGTCTTAACCTCAAGATGCATGCACTCGAAGCTCTCCTCAGTATGGAGAACATCAATATCTGTGCAGTGACAGAAACCTGGTTCAAGGCTCCAGAGAGCACCCCAGCACTACCAGGTTATACCTCATATCATGTTTTTCGGCCCCAAAACCTGGACCAAACCACAAAAGGAGGGGGAGTTTCCATATTTATCAAGGATATCCACACCTCCAGGTTAGTGGCAGTGCACCAAGTATCGGAGACCATCCATGTGCAACTGACAGTGGGCAAGACTGCTTTTCAGTTTATAGCATCCTATAGACCACCCTCTCAAAGTCAGGAATCCCACTCGGCTTTCCTGAAAACACTGGAGAACACTAAGATCTCTCCGAACACCATTATATTGGGCGACTTCAACTACCCAAACATAGACTGGGAGCATTACTCAAGCCCCAGCACCTTAGCCCAAAAGTTTCTGGAATTTATAAACTCAAATGCTATGGAACAACTAGTCACCACTCCCACAAGAGGGGAAAACATACTAGACCTGATCATTACCAACATGGGGACTCTATGCTCCATACCAGAAGTATATCTCTCATTGGTAAGATCAGACCATAAATTAATTTCACTGGATATCCACATCCCGACCCCACCCCCAGCCCAGAAAACCACAGTGAAAAACTTCTCAAAAGTGAACTTCACACTTCTCAAAACTGAAGTGGAATCCTTCAAGGCCCCAGGGCCAGTGGAAACTATGGCCCAAACTGTAGAATCCTAAATAAATGCATTCTACGGACATCTCCAGGAATGCATGGATCATGCTATCCCAAACAAAATCAAGACCCAGTCATCCAAAGGTAGGCGTCCAGTCTGGTGGACCTCAGCCATAAATAAACTGTACAACAGAAGGAGGAAGCTACTACATGATAGAGCAAAATCCCTAAAAGGGAAGGCATCTCTGATCAGTACTAGCAAAAAATTACAATCCCTCATAAAATCCTCCAAGGCCAGCTTCGAGAGAAAAATTGCACAGGACACTAAAGACAATCATAAGGCTTTTTTCAGTTATGTTAGGAACCTGGGATGCAACTCCCAGACTTGTTCTGAGTTGATTCTAAACGACATAAAATACACTGAAACCACAGACATCGCCAATATCCTGGCAGACAGGTTCAGTGCAAACTTCAACACCCCCCCCCCCCAAAAGAGCAAGTATCTATCCCAGCAGAGTGCAGCCTCCCAAACATCTCTGATGCTTAGG
This sequence comes from Protopterus annectens, assembly GCF_019279795.1. Taxonomy (NCBI): domain Eukaryota; kingdom Metazoa; phylum Chordata; order Ceratodontiformes; family Protopteridae; genus Protopterus; species Protopterus annectens. Next base: position 35,944,608 of record NC_056731.1, on the reverse strand, counting down.
TGAAGGCCGTCCTCTCCAAAGCAAAAATCACTGCTTCCATGTGACCAGATGGCGTCCCGGGTTGTGTCCTACATGAGCTCCAAGAAGAACTAATCCCTCAAGTAAAACTGCTGTACAATCTCAGCCTCACTACAGGATATGTGCCCAAAGAATGCCGTACAGCAACAGTGGTCCCACTCCACAAAGGTGGCTCCTCTGCGGACCCTGGAAACTATCGCCCCATATGTTTGACTAGCCTAGTATGCAAGGCTATGGAGAGGATCATCATGGAACTCATAAACAAAGACATTGGGGACCTACAGACACTAGATCCTACCCAATTTGGCTTCGTCAAGGGCATATCCTGCCTTTTGAACCTGGTCGACTTCTTCGAAACAGTCACCAAGGCCATAGATGAAGGGAAGGTAGTCCATACAGCCTATCTGGACCTCACAAAGGCACTTGACACAATACCCCACTCGGGCATCATAGATAAGCTATCCAGCCTAAATATAAACCCCTATGTCACAAGATGGGTCACAAACTGGCGAACCCACGGAGTCAGAGTTGCTGGAGCCATGTCAGACTCGAAACCAGTCACAAGTGGTGTCCCACAAGGTTCTGTCCTGGGACCTCTCTTGTTCGGTATTTACTTTTCTGAGGTACAGGCCAACGTGGGAGGACTATGGCTCACCAAGTTCGCAGATGACTGCAAACTGGGTGCCATAATCGACTCTCCAGCTGACACAAACATCCTTCAAAAAGGTCTCGCAGAGACGGATAGCTGGTGCCAGAGCCATGGTCTAAAGCTAAATGCCAAAAAGTGTATAGTCATACCCTTTGGCAAAAACAATGTGCCCACAAATTATCACATAGGTGGTAACCCATTAAGTACAGAGAAAGTAATTAGGGATCTGGGGACCCAAGTTGATAGCAATCTCTCCTTTGACAACTGCATTGCCAAAGTGGTTAGAAAATCCTTCTACATAGCCCACCTCATCATGAAAGGATTCACATCTAGATCAAGAGAGGTAATCGTGCCACTTTATTCATCCCTCATCAGGCCCATCATAGAATACAATGCCCCCTTTGGGATGTACCTTACCCGACACCTGCAGCAATTAGAAAGACCCCAAAAGAACCTCACCAGGAGGATCAAGGGACTCAAACAGATGCCATATGCTGCTCGGTTAAAAAAACTCCAGCTCTACTCAGTTGCATACCGCCTACTTCGAGGCGATCTATGTCTGACATATAAAGCTATGTCCAACCCAGAATTAATGGACATGCTCCACCTCAGTAAATCTAAATCCCTTAGAGCCACACGCTCGAGGGACTTGAACCTCAGCACAGAAATAAATAGAACATGCTGGAGGGACAGATTCATAACCCAGAGGCTCCCTTCGCTCTGGAATAGAATTCCAATTCATGTTAGGCAGAGCACCTCACTGACTCTCTTCAAGAAGAATCTTGATGAGTGGATGAGGGATCATAGGTTTGTCCCGGGGATTACTTCCATGTCACTATTAGACAGAGGCACAGTAAACTAAACTTTAAAAAGGGCACAGTATACTCAAATCAAGGGGTGGCGTAAGCCAAACACAATCGGGCTAGGCTTATAAATGCCCCAGGGCAGATAGCCTAGTATGAACCTATGAACCTATAATGGAAACAAATAATTAGAGAGGAAAAGGTCATAGAATTAGAAGAGGCCAAGAATACATTTGGACTGCAGGCTAGAGATTGTCTTCCCTGTCAAGGACTTGTATCAGAGTATAGGCAAAGAGGAAGGAAAAGGGGTATTTTAAGTGAAAGACAAGCACTGGTAGAGTTTTTAGTAGAATGTAGACCAGAACCTGATGGTAAAAGGGGATAATTAGTAAGGCATATAGAATATTGCATGATAACTACAGGAATCAATCAGATGTGGTTAGAAAAGACTGGAAAGAGATATTGGATAAGCAATTCAGAAAGAAACAATGGGGGGATATATGTATGACTCCCAAATATGCAAGGAAGTCTAGAAGATTTAGGATTTTTGCTTGGAAGTATTTTATACCTCAAGCAGACTATAAAGAATTTTTACTCAAGTAGATTACAAATGTTGGAGGTGTGATGGGGAAAATAGGGGTAACTGGAACATATTTTTGGGAGTGCAATGAGTTGGCAGAGTTAAAAAATTCCATACAGAGTACACTGTCAGAAACACTGGGTGAGCAAACTGGTGTAACTGAAGAAATTATTTTTTAGCTCTGATGCAGAATTAGAATTGCCTAGACATAGTGTGGCTTTACTGACTTTAATTCCGGTGGTTGCTTAAAAAGCAATTTCTAGAAAATGGCTATCAAAGTCTAAACCAACCATACTACAAGTAGTGACTATAGTAACAGAAGTAAAAGAGCTGAAAGTGGGATCTTTAGAAAAGGGTAGGAGAAAATTACAAAGGAAAAATGAGAGAAAAAAATTGGGATTGTGGGAACAATACATGCAGAATAATATTTTGGAGGAAGAATGAGATTTAAGGGAAGGAAGGATTTGAATGAGCTACATAATTCTGAATTGTCAATGACTGTATTGAAGATTATTTGTGATGTACAATGACTGCAACTGAAAATATGTCAACATGTTTTGTTTTCATTTATATAGGTTCATAGATAGGTTCATAGATATAAATGGATGATTCCCTAGTTTATAAGTGATAATTCAATAAAGATGTTTTTTGTTTTAAAAAAATCTGGCCCCAGTGGTAGCTTTGTGCAGACTTCATGGAATCTAAGTATTTCCTGATCTGGACGACCTTGTAATTTAAGCCTCTGCTGTCTCCGAATCTAAACTTCAGTATGCTACTCCTGCACAGTGTGGGATTCACTCTCCACCTAAAAACCGTCAATGTTGCCTGTCTCTCGGGATCAAGTTTTTTTTGTGTTGCAGGATTCAAACCATCCCAATGCTGGCTTCTCTACTGCTTCCCAAGGTCCTTGCCTTGACAGCTAATTTTCAGTCTCTTCTTCCTCTTCCAGCTCTTCCTGCAAGGGAATTTCTTTCGGCCCTGGGGTTAATGGTATCCGCTATTTCCAAGGTTCCTTTTGCCAAACTCCTCACGAGGAAGTTTTAATGGTATCTTTTGCAGCTATAGTTCATCTAACTCATCCATTGTCATCCTGGTGTTGTGCAGGACCCATATTTCATGGTTTTGTATCTTGTTTAATGCTATCAAGATTATCAGACCTTAGCAAATATACAGTACAGTCATCAAGCTTAGTCATCTCTCTTCGAAGCTTGCTCTCCTTCCCCAAACAGATTAAATGGCTCTACATTTCATCAACAAATACTCTGTATGCTATGGTTTAATTGTTATCATATTAAATAGCTGCCTGTATTAAGCTACTTACACACAACCAAATCAACCTTTAGCTCCATATCTTTCCTTTATTCTCTTTCTGCTCTGTCTAACTTTATATCCCCTAGAATTTACTTCACTTTTTTCCTGCTATAGTATAGTCCTGTACTTACCAGGTAGTTTTCCAGCTGCACTGATTGTTTCTGCTATTCTTCGCTATGTCGGGTTGGCCCCATATAATTTCAACCCATTTGTATAGTAGTTTTACTTTTCTTTGCATTCCCATAATGTCTTGTGGCATTTAAAAATCCCTTCTGGTGTTCTGAGCCATCTTTTGCAACTGTAGTTCATCTAACTCATCCATTGTTGTTCCAGTGGTGTGCAGGAGCCATATTTCACTGATTTTGTATCTTGTTTAATACTAACAAGGTATTTATAACTGTAGTTTCTTTTTTTTTTAACTAACTTTTTTCATCCTCCTAAGTGTTATATAAGTGATTGTTTAGAAGTCTCTTGTGTACTGTACATTTTGTAGTGGTGGTCCTTTAATGCTGGATATATCTGCTAAAATACAGTCATATTTCTAGCTACTGCTGGGAATTTTTAATTTTAGTTTAAATGCTACATATTATACATTGTCTGACTGGAGATTTTAATTGTGGTGATTTAAACATGATGTACAGCTGTTTTAAGGTTCAGCAATAGTATTTTGGCTTAACCAAGCTGTATTCCTGTTCCTATTAGATTCCTGGTTGCTACAACATGTCCATTTCATAGGATATATTGAAGTAGTATGTTTACTGCTAACATATTGTATCAGTTTTTACATGTATTTCTCTTGCTACTTTATGGCTTAGCTCTCTGTATGTTTTTTTTCTCTCTTGCCACGTTTCTACTGAATTTTAGTGTAAAACATCGCTACTTGCTTCTCGATGTGTACCACTGTTTTTCTTGTTACATTTTGCTGTCATACAATATCTATAGCATTCAGTTTGCTGCTCTGTCTCCTGCTGCTTACACTGCTTTGCCATGCTTTTTTCTGTATTATAATTTTGAATGCATTTCTGTTTCAATGCATATTGTGTTCATAACATCTGCATTTTCAGCTTTTTGTTTTCTATTGGTATTGTTTTTATCTTTCTGTTAACTTGACTTTCAATTCTTCATATAACATTTTACTCAGTGTATCTTTCTGTTCTCCCTTTCTTCTGGTAATAGGAGTCTGTGTCACTATCCCTAAACTACCGATATCTCTACTACCTAGACCCCTCACTCCTATCTCTTTTTCTATCCCTCTCTGTTATATAGGTAGCTTCACTTAGATTTTTTTCTATTGTCTAACCTAATATTCTTTCTCTTGTCTAACCTTTATATTCTTTCTCTCTAGGTTATCAGTTTTCAGCAAATATACAGTGCAGTCATCAAGCTTAGCCATCTCTCTTCCAAGCCTGCTCTCCTTCCCCAAACAGATTAAACGTCTCTACATTTCATCAACAAATATCCTGTATGCATTGGTTTTAATGTTATTATATTAAATAACTGTATTTATTAGGCTGCTTGCATACCACAGAGTTGACCTTTAGCTCTATATCTTTCCTCTGTTCTCCTTCCACTCTGTCTAACTTTATACCCCATAGAATTCACTTTACTTTTTTTCCTGCTGTAGTATAGTCCTGTACTTAGCAGGTAGTTTACCAGCTGCACTGATTATTTCTGCTCTTCTTCTCTATATCAGGTCTGCCTGCTTCATTTGCTCTCACTTCACTTGGGCTCACTCCGCTACCTACCCTACCCCCAATTCCCACCCAACCCCTCTATCCCTACATTTATACCTCTTGACACCTCCTACATGACAAACCCCTTCCTTCCATTACCAATAATTAACATCACCTATTTACACTCTCACTAAACTCTCACTCCTACATTTTTTGTCCTCCACTGTTGCTGACCTCTCTTACTACTCCCCTCCCCACACCCTTCCTTTCCTATTCATTCTGTTCCTTCAATTTTAACTACCACACTCTTCTTCATATATCCATTAGCACCTCCACAACAACATGTCTTGAGCATTACCTTATATATACCTCCACATCCCACTTACACTTCTACTTGTCATACTAACAACCTCTACTTCTCTAAATCCAATCTCCACTGCTCCCTACATAGGCTCCCCTACACTATACACACTTAATCCACCTTTCTTGCAATGCTACTCTTTTATATCTCCAAGCCTGTATGCCATTAACTTTCTCCTATTCCAGTATCACCATATAGTCCAAATACTTACCACACTACATTTTATTTTTGCAAAATAAAATATACCAGTTCCAACTCACCACTTCACACAAACTTCTTAAAGTTAATCCTCACTGGTGATATTCAAGAAAATCCACTAAGGTAGAAAATTAAGGCGTACTATAAAGCTCCCAGACTGCTTATGTAAAAGTTCTCACCACATCACAAATCTAGCTAATTTAAACGCTTCCAGTCATAAGTAGATTAAAATCCTTTATTAGTGAAAAAACAAATTACATGAACGTTCCACACATATGTTTTTGTTTTGCCCAACTTCATTAGATGTGGGCTGAAATAAATTAACACAGTATTTAAACTGATTCAAATTCCAAAAGAACCAATCAATTCATCCTATTTAGCATATTTGATTGCCATTCAAAGAATCTCATTACATAAAGTGCTTCTTCTTAAAAAGTTACTCAATGTGAATAAAACCTTTAAATGAGTAATGATTGTTCCCTACCCATAAATTTATAAATGCTTTAATAACAATTTAATAAAAACTTAAAGGAAAACTTTTATAAATATCATAAAATTGTGTTTAAAATTTTGAGTGTGTTTGTTTTCCTTTAAAAAAAACATCACATAGGTATTAGCACCATCTTCTGGCTAAATGTTCATATGACACTTTAACAGAACATTTCTATAGCTATTTCTTAAGAAATACTTTATCTGAAATTCCTATTTCAGTTTCCATTATTAACATAATAGTCTAATATATGTAATAAAATAACACAGATTTAAAAAACAAAGAATCTCTAAAATGTTTACAAAAGTGTTATACATAAAACAATGAGAATGAATATTTAAGTTTTGTTTTTTTAAAAAAACAGCTTTACAATTTATTCATTTGGAACATTATTATTATGTATTTCTATTACTCCCCTCCTCAACCTTAGGGCGGACAAGTTATAGCAGCATGATGCATTAATTTAAAATCAATGTCCAATAGTTATATAAAAAAGTACAAATACTTTCCAGGGGGAAATATTTGGCATTGGTGGATGCTCCAAATGAATAAATTGTAAAGCATTTTTTTTAAAAAACAAAACTTAAATATTCATTCTCATTGTTTTATGTATAACACTTTTGTAAGCATTTTAGAGATTCTTTAGTTTTTAAATCTGTGTTATTTTATTACATAGGTTAGACTATTATGTTAATAATGGAAACTGAAATAGGAATTTCAGATATTACTTAAGAAATGGCTATAGAAAGGTTCTGTTAAAGTGTCATATGAACATTTGGCCAGAAGATGGTGCTAATACCTATATGATGTTTTTTATAAGGAAAACAAACACATTTTTAAACACAATTTTATGATATTTATAAAAGTTTTTCTTTAAGTTTTTATTAAATTGTTGTTAAAGCTTTTATAAATTTATGGGTAGGGAACAATCATTACTCATTTAAAGGTATTATTCACATTGAGTAACTTTTTAAGAAGAAGCACTTTATGTAATGAGATTCTTTGAATGGCAATCAAATATGCTAAATAGGATGAATTGATTGGTTCTTTTGGAATATGAATCAGTTTAAATACTATGTTAATTTATTTGAGCCCACATCTGATGAAGTTGGTCAAAACGAAAATGTATGTGTGGAACGTTCATGTCATTTGGTTTTTCACCAATAAAGGATTTTAATCTACTTATGACTGGGAGCACTTAAATTTGCTAGATTCGTGATGTGGTGAGAACTTTTACATAAGAAGTCTGGGAGCTTTATAGTAAGCCTTCATTTTCTACCTTAGTGGATTTTCTAGGTTTATTTTTGGAAGAAAACTTGCAGTATTTTTGTGGTTTACTGGTGATATTCACCATAATCCAAGTCCAAACTTTCCTTCTGTTCACCCTAGCCACAATGCTTACCCTCCATCCTCCGCAACTTTTAACTGTAAACTCTTAAAAATAATCCCACTAAACTTGCAAAGCACTTCTAACAAAATTTCCAACTTCCATGCCTGGGTGCCACAGAGACCTGGCTTAAAGCTACCATAAAAGATACAGAAATTCTCTCTCCTGGTTATAACCTTATTAGATCAGACAGAAGTCATTAAAAAGCTGGAGGACTTGCCCTCTTCTATAGTAACTGTCTCAGTATTATTCCTAATACTATTTCCATCCCTCAATTTAATAACAAAAAGAAAAATCTAGCAAAGCTAGAATTTCCACTGTGTGATATCTTAAACCTCTTGAATCAGAGGCAACATGGGATATATGCAAATTACCCATTAAGAATATCAGGTATTTCAGCTAAACGGTATTTCTGAATATCCATGACTTTTTTCTTTTGAGTCTTTTTATTGACAATTTCAGGACAAATAAAGCCAAACCCCTCTAGCTGTGGACATGCATGGTCTGCCTTCTTATGACATCATCAGCATAGCATAAGAGGAATGTTTAACCTTGGAAACACAGGGTAGTCATACCCAACTGATATCCATAAACCAAATGGTGTCTACAAAATATCCCAACTAACAAACTAAAATAATGAGTAAAAAGATCACACAGGAAAAAACAATTGGTTAAAAACACAAAAAGAAAAATCTAGCAAAGCTAGAATTTCCACTGTGTAATACCTTAAAGCTCTTGAATTAAAGGCAACATGGGATATATGTAAATTACCCTTTAAGGATATCAGGTGTTTCAGCTAAATAGCATTGCTGAATGCCCATGACATTTATCTTTTACTTTTAAGTCTTTTTATGGCAATTTCAGGTTTAAGGTATCACACAGTGGAAATTCTAGCTTTGCTAGATTTTTCTTTTTGTGTTTTTAACCAATTGTTTTTTTCCTGTGTGATCTTTTTACTCATTGTTTCAATTTAATAACACAGAAATCCTTATCACATTCCTAAAAATTAACAACTCTAAATCTCTTTGCCTTACAGTACTATACATTCCACCAGGTCCAGGCATCTCTATCCTTGAAGACATACTATCTTGGATATCTAATACAATATGTGATGTGGATATCCCACCATTGCCAATCAATACGTGTCAACCCTCCCCCTCTGGACAGTAATCAAGGAACCTCAATCCTTACCACTGGCACTGTGGGGGACATTCACTGGGAGGATAACAGGTACACACAGTATTTCCAGAAGCAGCTCTCTGCATCAAGTGCAATTTCCCTTAAGAGCATACAGAGACTACAGTCAGTCTGGGGCTGGTTCCTCTCTCTTTCTCCAGATCCCCAATAAGACTACCCACTAGCACAGCTATAGAATTGAGTCCTTAGCCATGTTTCCAAGCCATGTCTTCCAACACTCTCTCTGTCCAACCAATTTTTCATTTCCCTGTCCAAGTAGCTGACAGACACACTCTTTAAGATTTGATTTGCGCGCACACACACAGGCACGTGCATGAGCACACACACACACACACACACACACACACACACACACACACACACACACACACACACACACACACCTGGGAAATGCCTGGGAAATGCTGGTACAGGTTTACTAGCTATGCCCACTTTTGCCCAGACTATAAGGTAGTTATCACTGCCACCAAAACCCCTCGCCGTCTACTTTAAGGCCCTTTACAAAGGGTATCCAATTTTACTGAGCGAAATTAATATTAATTCAAATGGTATTTTGACCAAGAGCAAGGCTATGAGGAGTGGCTGGCACAGTGACACCAAATAAATATGTAAGCACTCTCAAAACTTAAATATCTCTACAAAGATCAGCCACAATGAAAAGTTTAAATATATTTAATAATAAATCATAAAAGAACAAGAAAATACTAAGTATATATTCACAGTGACATCAGAGTTCAAATCACAGGAAATATTTAAAATAGCACTGAATGACAGGCTCAGACACGTAAAGAAAAACAATATCTAAACTAAGCTTCACTATATTCCTGACTGAATCTATGGCAGATGATGGGGTGAATGGTTCTTCTTGTTGTCAGGCCCAAGACAGAATAAAGAAAGCTCTGTCTCACTAAGAGACTTCTCAGAATAATAGCTAAAATATTACTTCTTGCATAGCTTGCAGAATGACATCATGTTGGTCATCTGCCTTCTACTTCTCCACCAAACCCCCATTGCTGGCAGCTGGCAGTATTTAGCACCTACCCATAAAAATACATACACAAGGGCTTTTGCTCAGATTTTGGCAGGTGTTGGAAGTCATAAAACAATTGCATACCTCCATGCTTACAGACTAGTAATTAGTTCACCCCAAACACAATACAGGAAGCTTCCTAGCACAGACTTTGTGCCTCTGGCTACATTGAAACCCATGAGATAGCATCTTTATGGCCTAACCTATAAAGTGATTTAATTTCAGATATTTTTCTAAAGTTTGCTGGACTGAGGTTAACGCTCCCATTTCCTCTATTAAAACATATACATTTAAACAGTTACAATAGTGCTTGTACATTCCTGTTCTCTCCAGTAAGGCACACTGTGGATACATTTTCAAACACAATCACTTTAGAAATACCATTTCAGCACAAAAATCTGTACAAATCTGTTTGATATACACATGACATACAGTTCTCATACATTTGTAACACCAGCATCTTGTATGACATACAGTTCTAATACTTTTGTAATACAAGCATCTTGTTTAAATCAGTTTGATATTCACAAATGACATATAATTATTTACAAAATTCCAGCTAGCTGTGCTGGCAGTACCTCCTTTCGTCACACCATACAAAATGAAACTATCATTCTAGGAGATGTCAATATCAACTGGCAGAACCTCTCCTGTAACTTCCCTACCTCAAGCATAAACCTTTATAACTTCACCCAACTCATCAACACTCCCACTAGGTTCTCCAATAAAAACAATCAGAGATCCACACTTAACTGGATTTTAGTTTCTGACCCCACTAAATTCTGCAATACTGGGATTTTCCCTGAAACTTTAAGTGATCATTTCCCTTCTTATGAGCTGAGAACTTTCCCACCTACTAAAAGAATGTCAGTACAAAACTATTTGGAATATCTCTAATTTTAACCAACATTCACTAATCGGCACTTTAAAACTCTTCTTCTACATGAAGCAGTCAACCACTTCAATACAACTTTCCTTGGGATCCTTAACCATCTAGCACCACTATGTAAGAAAAGAATTAAAACCAACTATGCACCTCGGCTATCCAAAACTACAAAAGAACTAATGAGATGTAGAGACAAGCTCTGGAAACTATGACACACTTCTAGATCTCCTTCTGACCTCAACAATTATAGGCATCTCCGCAATCTAAGTAAAAAGCAGTAACAAAAGACAAAAGAGCCCACAATCACACATTACAATCCACCAACAAACATAACCCCCCAAAACTCTGGTCATCTCTCTTATTGCTTCTTAATCCAGGTAAAAATACTAACCCCAATCCTCTTCAAGAGAAAACCAGTACACAAATAGCCAACATCTTTAACAACCATTTCATTCAATGCATACAGAATGTCACCTCAAACAAATCATCTCTTCCTACCACCATACTTAACTCACCACTATCAGATCCCCCAACAAATGGCCCATTGCCTCCTCTCTCCCCCATGACCCACCCTCACTCTTCCACTCCACTGCTACCTCCACCTCACCTACTTTCTCACTACAGCCTGTTCCCACTAACATAACTAAAATAATCCTCCTCAAACTCAAAGCCTGCACTATCTCTCCTGACTACCTTCCTGTAGAATATCTTAAGGTGGCAGCCGATGCCATTGCATATCCTGTATCCATCCTCATTAACAGATCTATTCTAAAATCCTATGCCCCAACTCTCTGGAAAAAAATCTTTCACCACACCATTAAACAAAGGTGGCAACTACATTGAACTGTCCAGCTATTGACCCATTGCCCTACCGTCACCACTCTCTAAACTCCTTGAAAAATGCATCCACTCACAACTACTCCATTACCTCCTTAACAATCAACTCCTCACTTCTACATAGCATGGCTTCAGACAAGGACACAGTACTAACACAGCTTTACTATCCTTCGCTGACACAGTAAATAAGGCTCATGACTCAGACAAAAGTGTTTCCAAAAATGTTTCCACTCTATCTCTTGGCCTATCTAAGGCATTTAACACTATTCCCCATCACTTGCTTATACAAAAGCTGAAAAACCTTGGATTATTCCTTTTTACCACCAGCTGGTTCACTAGTTATCTCTCTAATAGACAGCAGATAGTTAGATGGCTAGACTCTCTCTCTGCTTTTCAAGACACCTCAACTAGAGTTCCCCAAGGCTCTATCCTTGGACCCCTCTTATTTAATATCTTTACTAATGACCTATATACTGCCTCCCAACAGAGTACACTAATACAATATGCTGATGACTCTACAGTCATCTATTCATCTGATTCTATACCACATCTCCAACAAATTACCCAAACTGCTTTTCCATCCATTGAGAGTTGTCTTTCTAATAATCATCTACTCCTTAACCCCATCAAAACTAAACTAATACTCTTCACCCCCAAACTGTACTCTCTAAAGAAAGGCAAATGTACTATTCTCTCATAGAACACTACCATAACTGAACATGTCTCCCACAAAAAATGACAAGGCATCACCATTGACAAACACCTTAAGTTTTACCTACACATACATAATAACATTAAGAAAACACACCAGAAATTTTGAACTCTCTATCAGCACAAACATTTCTTAGACACTCACACCAAACACACATTAGCCACTATCTACCTGCTACTGTCTCTCCTATATGGAGCCCCATTTCTCAATAACCTATAAACCTGCCTAAAATTAAAGCTCAAATCTTGCTACAACAAAATTGCTAAGTTTGTCACCAATGCAAAATACTCCTCTCATCACTGCATAGCCCGTCACAATCTCAAATGGCTTGAACTTCCACTTTACCTTACCTTCATCCAGCTCAACACAGCACATAAAATCATTCATAGACCTATGGCCTGGCCAGCCTTAAATACCATCTTCTAGTCCAGCATACCAAACCAATCTCTTTAGTCAGAAAACAAACAGCCTCTACAAAAGCATCATCTTATGAAATCAGTTAGACAAAACTTATACTCCTTCTCTATTGCTAAAATCTGGAATACCCTCCCCTTATCTTTAAGATCCAACCACATTCACACATCTTTCAAGCTTGCACTTAAGGAATGCCTTTATGAATCTTGGATATGCTCCTGCTCAACCCCAAGCTGATAACTCAAACTGCTTTGTCACACCTCCCTCCACTCTTACTACTAACTCTGTCTGCCTTAATCACCTTTCTTTTCCCTCTTCCTCTGTTGTCCTCTATCATACTACTAACTCTATCTGCCTAAACTAATATACTCTTTCTCTTATTCTACCTCTCTTCTTCTATGCTTCTACTACTACACCCTTCCTTTTTCTCTTAAACTACCTTCTATACTACTTCAAATTTTTTATGACTACTCCTATAAATTATGCCATGACTGGCACAATCACTAAATGTAAAATACTCTGTAACTATACTATGAATTTGATCCTTTTGTTATATTTGTGCCACTGTTAAAGTACATTTTTTTAATTACTGTTAAGTGAATGCTTATGTCAATACTACTACAATAATCTTTCTGTTTAATTTTGTTCATATATAAACTATTTTGTTTTGCAGAGCTTTTCTCCCGGGCCTCCACTGAAAATGGGTTCTTTATGGCCCAGGTGGACTTTCCCAGTAAACAAATGTCAAACAAATAAATAGTAAATAATCTCAGGGGTGTTTGGCTCCAACACTGCCACTCTCTGGAGTTTCCAGTCCCTCCTTGGACTCCACTGGTATATTCCGAAGATCTTCCTAAATCCCAGTCTACATTTTCAGGACCCTCTTCCTACTTAAAAGCTGTACATGGATGCTTCTGATCAAGGTTGGGGAGCTTCTTTCAACAATATGAAAGTTCAGGGTCTCTGATCCATCAACATATGTCAGACCACATCAATGTTAAAGAGATGAGGACTCTAATCCTAGCTCTTCAGGCCTTTCACTCTCTTTGGGCTCCAAGTCCTCTAAAGGTTTTTACAGTCTATACCACAGTCATGTGGTACATCAAGAAGCAGGACACAGAGTTGTATCTTCTTTGCAGGCTGGACCTTCAGGCTTGGGATTTTGCCATCCACCATCACCAGGTACTTCAGGTGGTTTACATCCCTTCAGAGCATAATCTGGTGACCGACTCTCTGAGCAGGTACAGGACACATTTTCATGAATGGATGCTTCACAGAGGGGTGCTTCTTGACACTGTTCATCGATGGTGTATTCCTCAAGTAGATATTTTTGCCTCCCCTCTGAGCAGACAACTTCTTCAGTTCTGTTCCAGAGTTCTGGTCCACTGGCTTGGAAAGTGGATGATGTATACCTATCACCCTCTTTCTCTACTCTCCAGGGTCTTGCATAAGATCAGGTGGACACACCCAAAAAAAATTGTTAGTGACTTCATTTTGGCCCAGAGAGCACTGGTTCCTCCTTCTCTTTCACCTGGTCAGTGAAAATCATCACATATTACCTTACAGATGGATCTTCTCACACAAAACAAAGGTTTTCTCATTCACCCTCACTTGTCCACACTTCAACTGATACATTGGGTTTTAGAGTTTTGATCCCTTTTAGGCACTACTTTTCTGATGATATTCTTCAGGTTTTGCAAGAGGCAAGAAAACTCGCTAATAAAAAATCCTATGTAGGTAACTGGAAGACATTTTGTATTTGATGTCTAAAGTATGACCAGGATCTTTTTCCTGTGGGGGTCCCTACAGTCCTTTCTTATTTGTATGAATTGTTCAATACAGATTTGGCATATTTTTCAATTAAAGCTCATCTGTCAGACATTTCTGCCTGTTTGCCTTTGAATTCTCTTTGACTTCTAGTTTTGAAGCCAAACAATTCCTAAAAGGCATCCTTTATATTAAGTCCTCATGAGAATCTATTCCTCCTTTTTGGGACCTTAATTTTGTTCTTGAAAAATTGAATGAGTCCCTTTTTTATCCTGCTTTTTCTTCTTCCCTACAACATTGTTCTTGAAAGAATGTATTGTTGGAGGCTCTTACTTCTACCAAGAGAGTTTCTGAACTTCAAGCCCTCATGGCAGTTCCTCCATTTTTACTTATTTTTTTTCAAAAGAACAGGGTGTCTTTTCACAGTAATCCTTCTTTTATGCCGAAGGTGGTTAATGATTTGTCCTTGAACCATCTATTTATCTTCCCTACTTTTTTCCTTTCCCACAATCTACTAGTGGGGGGTATTACACATCTTAGATTTACACCGACAGCTTAGCTATTACTTGGATAAAACTAAAGCTATCAGAAAATCTGAGCAATTTGCAATTTCATTTTATGCCAGGAAATTGGATTTGGCAATGTCCAAGTACACCATCTCTCTTGGATCTCCAAGGCCATTTCCTTTTGTTATTTTTTTCATGGCAATCAGCTTTCCTCTTCTGTTCCTGCTCATTCTACAAGAGCAGTTTCCTCTTCTGGTGCTTTTTTCAAGAGTCTGGATACTAGATCCATCCTGGAATCTGCTACTTGGTGGTCTCTTCAGACTTTTACCAAACATTATAATTTGTATGGGCCAGGTCAGGGTTTGACAGGGCTATCCTTCATGGGTTTGTGGTGGGTTCTTCTCTGCCTTCCTCTTCACAAAATGTTCAGTACCTTTTGTACTTTCACAAGTATAGAGAATACTGCAACAGAGATAAGGAATGACATAGTACAGTTGTGTAAGAGCTTACCACAACAGTAAATGTCCTACTTCTCACTGTTGCAATATCCCGTCCCTCCCTCCCACCACCTTTTTTATTCTTCTGTTGCCTTCTGCTGAATGAAGGGTTTCCTCTTACATCCTTATATCCTTTTATTTCCCTTTTCTTCCTAGAATGGGCATGTTATCATTTCTCTGGGGTTGCTCTAGTTCTCATGGGGCACTTCAGTACTGAGGATTAGGCATCTGTACTTCACATATGTACCTTTCATCTTGCATAAAGTACATATGTCTGATCTATGATGCGGAGAAGGTATAAAGCTTTGGTATGCTGGCTGGATGTTAGGCTATCCTTGGCAGGATATACCAAGAGTAACGAATACTCCAACAGTGAGAAGTAGGACAGCTACTGTTAAGATAAGATTTTACACAGCTGTACTTTATCAATGGGGCATTCTATTATTACATTGCCACACATACGATGGAAGAAAAAAAGTAGAACTATATAAAGATATTTTGAGTAAGCCAAATAATTGTTATTAAGGTGTGGAATTGACTTAATCTTGAGTTCAGAAAGGTAATGTGGTTGAAATCGGTAACAATGAGAGAAAGGTAACATGGGTTACTCAAAATTACTGAAGCAAATAAAGCAACCAAAGAAGAAAGGTAGACAGTCACACAAGGAGTAGCTTCAGGGACACTAGAACATGCTAAAAGATTGAATGAGCACTTAAATTCATTTGATGAAGTTTGAAAAATAGCGATTAGAGCAGGTTATTTTGAAAATATGTCACAATCTCAAAAATACTTGGCCCAAAGGTTGAGGCAACAGAAGGTAGATAAAGGAGTAGCTAAAATAAGGGATCCCCAAACTACAGGTCTGACAAGTAGCCCTAGAAGAATACTGAAGAATTTTAAACAGTTTGATGAGAATCTTTATGTAGAAGAATGTGTAAATGCAGACAAGAAGATAAAAGCCCAATGGTGCAGAGAAGTATTAAAGTATAACAGATACAGAATGGGGAAAAGGCTGTGTGGTAGAGAGGACAAGGTACAGATAATTAAGCAAAATGGGGCAATTCACCTGGTGATGACGGCATTCCAAGATATATGGAAGCTAAGAATCCAAAAATGAATGAAATTATGGATCCATCCACAACCCCTTTTTCCAATTTCTCCACATGGGATTAGAGTGTCATTTCAACAGTGACAATCACCTAGAGCCAAGTTTCATACTGCTAGGTGGCCAGCCTCTGCCACGGTTATTCTTCCATACCACTTACATGTACACAAACGCATGCCTATGATCAATTTAGAGTGACCCATCTATCTACTGCATGTCTTTGGAATGTAGTAGGAAACAGTAGCACCCAGGAAAACACAGAGAGGACATTCAGACTCCACACAGAAGGCATGGCAACCAATAATCAAACTAGAGAACTTCTTACTGTGAGGCAACAACACTATCCACTGTGCCACATGGAAGGATGGAGTATGCTCTTAAATCAAATGAAAATACAAAAGAGACAGACTCCTTCAAAAGAGCAAACAGTTTATGTTAAAATTCATGAAAATAATAAGTACCCAGAGACTCAGCTTCATGTAAGTCAATTCTGGCATTGAATGATGACTATGAGGTACTTATGATAATAGCGGCCAGTAGACTCACTCATTTACTGCCATAAATAATTTACTTTGATCAGTGTAGATTTATAAGTGGTAGGCAAACAGTTGACAACATAATTAAGATAACATTGCTGCAATAATATGTGTGCGAAGGACAAGCTTTTATCACTTATAAGTCTTGACACAGAGAAAATATCTGAGAGAGAAAACTGGGATATTTGGCATGAAGTATGGAAAAATAGGTTTCCATAGACTCTGTGTAGACTGATCATGGTAGGTTTATCACAGTCCCACAATAAAAGTTAAAGTAGGTAGGCTCTCAAAATCATTTTGTTTATTAAAAGGTACCTGACAGGGATGCCGACTGTCTGCACTACCTTTTTTTTCCGATCTGGAGCCACTTGCCACCAAGATATGAACCTCTTCAGTACAAGGATATAAAAATAATGAGCAGCAAATCAAAATGGCATTCTTTGATTTTGATGTGCAATTTAACAAATGTGGAGCAGAATGTTCCAGTATTATTTCAAATACTGAGAGAATTTCAACTGATATTAGGCTAAAAAGTGAGCGAAACAAAACCTAAAGCAATAACAGTGAACTACAACTTGCATATAATTTGCTAAGAAAATATTCACATTTAAAGGGGCATACAAAAATGGCATATTTTGGAATGTGGTTATCTTGTTCTGTTAATCACTCAATGAAATAGTCACGGGAGGAAGTGAGGGTGAAAATTGTGGATGTCCTTAAAATTGGATTAATGTTAATAGGTTTGGCCACAAAATTCAAGAAGTCAAAAGGTTTGTGGCATCTCTTGGCCTTTATATAGTGTAGAATTTTGTAGAAAACCCTGGAGCCAAGTACCAGGATTAATAAGAAGGAAAGTCCGTGAATTTATATTGGAAGCTAACCACACCAAATCAGTCTATGATAAATGGTGATGTCCATTGAGTGGGGAGGGTTCATAATGACAGATCTACATGATTACTATAAAACCACTTAATTAAAATGACATTATATTCTATAATGTGATAAGAATACAGGAAAATGAAACAATCTGCCATTAATTCATGAAGCAATACCTCAGGTATCTAAAGAACCTACTTTCTAGATTATGTGTGGCAGTAATCCAAATAAAATATCTGAGGGAGTAAGTAAGCTTAACTGGTAAAGGATTCATGGGAAAGAAGCTTTTAAACGGCTGGAAACAAAGGATTTTCCAACAGGAATTCTATCAAGCTGTGTGTGCTGCAGGGGAGAGGGATGATAATATAGCAAAATACTGGATGCAAGTAAAAGCAAAACTAAGGTATTGGAAAAGCCTAGAAAATGTAGTAAAGCAAATCATCTAGGAAGAAGCCAGATTGAAATTTGTAATTCCACATAGTGATAGGTTGACTTTCATAGGACTGCAAGTAGAGCTAAATCAGATAATTAAAAAAAGAAGCAATCTCCCACATGTCTGCATCAATCGAGCTTTTAATTGAGTCAAGAATAAATACTGCAAATGTGAAAAAGAAAAATCAGAAGTATATACAAAGCAATTCAAGAAAAAGAAAAAAAAATCAGAAAAAGTTAGAGAAGACTGGAAGAGAATGGAATAGTTGTGTAGGGATGTGTACAGCACCAAGGTATGTGACAAAGTCTAGAATAGTCAGAGTTTGTACATGGGAATACTTACACAGGTATTTCTATCCACCCAATAGGATACAAAAAATTTTCCCAAAAGGGGTTAATAGGTGCCAATGGTATATTGAGAGGAATATGTTGATTGAGAGTACAGGATTTGGACTAGCAGTAAAGTACAAAACTTTAAACACAAATTGCAAAACAGAAGCAGAGAAGTATCTGGGAGGAAAACAGAATTAACAATTGACAGAATATTGTTCAGTGATTGATACAGCAAAGATCACTGTTGTCATTGATTTTGATAGCAGCTAAAAAACTCTTAACAGAAAAATGGAAATCTAGATTGTAGCTACTTATCAAGATATAATCAAGATGATGGATAAGATATCAGATATGGGGAGTAGTCAAATAAGTTGAGACAGTTGACTTTTAATAAGTGATCATTGAGGCTGCGGTTTCCAAAAACAGCATTGGACATTCAAAGATAAATCTCATGTAGTATGATGTGATGTTATAGTATTTTAAGAATTGTATGACAAATTATAATATAAAAATATAACTAGCTAAGTAGATTGAAAACTAACTTATAAATTCAAATTGAAAAAATATATGTAATGGAAAACAATGTACATCAAAACTAAATTTTGTAAAACATTTCATGGTGTTTAAATAAAGTTTTGGAAGAAAAGACTTTGCATTCAGTTAGCTTGAATAAGAATGTGGGGTGGCAATATTTGACTGATTAGACTGAATGCATTTTTTATTTTCTAAAAATTTAACATGCAATATTTCAGGTTAAATGTAGTGTATTTACTTTCTAATTGTTAGCTGATGTGGCTATTTTCTTGTGCTTGTGAATGGATGATTTATAAATTGAATTAAAAACTGAGTGAAATTGCATTCACTTTATATATCATTTAAGGTACTGATCCAAGGCACCAGGGATTTTCTTTTGTGGATTCTGACTGCCATGTGGTTGTTTTGTCTAAGTGTTCAGTATATTGGTTGTAGAGCTACAGTTAAATAGTTTTCCTTTCACATCTATATTATATATATAAAACAAAACTGCTATTCCAATAGAGTTTCACCATGTTAACCTAAATCAAATGGAAAAATATCCCATCATGTGCTTTGGCCACTTGCAAATCTCCAGTACGGAGTTGCAACATCTACAACCATCTACCTAGGGTATATCAGAATTTAAAATAAATTGACTGCCCACAGAGATATACAGACCAGATTCATTTAACCATCAAATATTAGCAGTAGTCCTATGTACAGAAAACACAATTGCATCCACTTATTAACTTATAACAGCACAAAACCCATTGTTGAGTTCCCAATCAGTTTCCCAGGGAGAAGTTTCTACCACTGCAGGACTGCAGGATCCTGCATGCCTTGCTAGTCATGAAAAAGACATAAAAGCATACCTTAATCACTTCACGTCATGAATAACTTGTGCACCTTTTATTAAACTCTTGACAACTCAATCTGGGACTTGTTTAAATTGTCAGCTCCCCATGACAATTCAGTAGATTGCCCATGAGATCACCAAGGAAACAGAAATTAAATCAGAAAAGGAATACAAAACATAAGATAATCAAGTGGCCATGTATCACCATTCTGTGGGCCACCTCTCATGACATTAATAAAACAAAAGTTTTTGGTGAATAAAAGAAATTTCAAGACTCTTCAATACAAGCTCTGAAACTCAGAAAATGTAAGTGTGATCCATGGGACATAACAGTAAAGTGGAAAACTTTCTATTGTACCTAAAAAGCATTGTTTTGCAGTAGGGCAGGACTCCAGTATCCCTGAACTGGGGGGCTACACCCCCATACCCCTACTACTTAAATATGTTAGCTTACAAATGGCTGTACCTTGGAAAAGTGAAAATACTCTGAAATTCAGCATTTTCCGAGTTTGCATATATTTTCCTGTAACTGCATTTAAATTCTCACTGTTTCAAGGAAAACACTTATGGTACTTGAATACACAATGGAAGCACAATACTTATTTCTGTTGTAGGTACTACAGCTTCCCCACAGCAACTACCAACTAAGATATAGTTTCCCACTGTATTCCTAAGGGGTCTATGTTACATAATCAAACTGCTACATTGTCGAACTTATCATCTCTTTGACAATGCAGGCCATCAAATCATTCTGATTGAGGTCACATTAGGGTAGGGATCAGGAAATTTGCCCTTTTCCCCACAGTAGTGAAAGCTCAGACTTGGTATATATAATTACTTGGGGGTTGTGGGGGGTTGACAGGCTGCATTGTCAATGAGATAATGTTTGATAATGTGATCATTCAATTATTTGACATAGGCCCATTCCTAAGTTAGAACAATCAAAATGATTGCTTGCTACTTGGCTTTGAATAATCAGGCCCACAGCAGGTTGACGTATCACCCACTAAATCACCAGGGAAATAGAAATTAAAGTAGAAGAGAAACACAAAATAAAAGCTAATCAAGCATCCTCACACTACATTCCTTATGGACAAGTCTCCAGTATTTAATAAAAAAATCTCTTTTTTACAGATGCTCTAGGTACAACAGCTCACCTGCAGACAGAAAGTCATCAATACCATATGCAAAATAAGGACCAAAACAAAAATACAAAACTCATACAGAAAATCCACATGGAAAAAACATCAAAACTTTATTAGTAAATAAGAGTCCATACTGTGTAAGACCTTAACATTACTTTGAAGGATGCCCATGGGAAATATGCAAATGACCCTTTAAAGGCATACAAGTGTTCCAGAATTCTGAAAGCCAACTGGGTTTTTACTTTTATAAGGCTTTATGGAGACATTCAGGCCAATAAAATCAAACACACATTTATAACTTATCCAAAAGAGAAGCACAGGAGCAAACCAAGGCTGACAACAAAAATCAGCATAAATCCAGCAGTCACTGAGGCTTATTCAAGCAGCAGAAATAAATGCTAGTTCAAACAATGACTGAATCCATGCCAAAGACAAGTAAAATCCAAACTGTTTTATTGGTAAGTGCTTTCATCCTGTAAGGGCTTTGTCAAACCATAAGAAACAAACACTGAATAAAATCAAGTCACATTTTATAAGGAAATAGGGCTGACATCACTTCCTGTTCCTGATTAAAATTTACCAGTATGCAAAAATAATATGTCTATAAAAATGTATACATAAAACTATATATATAAACAATATATATATATATATATATATATATATATATATATATAGATATATATATATAAAATATACATCTGTATATAAAGGCAAATATAAAATATTTATTAACATTCTAAAATATGTATGTTTATCTCACAGTGAGTCTCCTATTCTTAAGAAAAGGTTTCAATGGAATTTTGTCATTCAGATCTGGTCTCCTGTCTGCTCTAAGTCTGATAATCCATTTTAATTCCAGTGTTTCAGTGTAATTGCATATATCCCCACCCTTAACATTGGGTTCATTGATCTGTATAACTAAGAATACAAATGAATGTGTATTGTCACTGCCTATAATGTGTTTAGTAAGAGTAAGAGTAAGGGAACACCTTTATCACATTCGTACACTGTCTCCACGCAGTGCACTTTCTAAACACATTATAGACAGTGACAATACACATTCATTTGCATTCTCAGTTATACAGATCAATGAACCCAGTGTTAGGGGAAGGGATATATGCAATTTCACTGAAACACTGGAATTAAAATGGATTATCAGACTTAGAACAGACCGGAGACCAGGTCTGAATGACAAAATTCCATTGAAACCTGTTCTTAAGAATAGGAGACTCACTGTGAGATAAACATACATATTTTAGAATGTTAATAAATGTTTTATATTTGCCTTTATATACAGATGTATATTTTATATATATATGTATATTTATATATATATATATATATATATTGTTTATATATATAGTTTTCTGTATACATTTTTTATAGACATGTATTATTTTTGCATATTGAAAAGTTTCAATCAGGAACAGGAAGTGATGTCAGCCCTATTTCCTTATAAAATGTGACTTGATTTTATTCAATGTTTGTTTCTTATGGTTTGACAAAGCCCTTACAGGGTAAAAGTGCTTACCAATAAAACAGCTTGGATTTTACTTGTCTTTGGCACGGATTCAGTCATTGTTTGAACTAGCATTTATTCCTGCTGCTTGAATAAGCCTCAGTGACTGTTGGATTTATGCTGATTTTTGTTGCCAGCCTTGGTTTGCTCCTGTGCTTCTCTTTTGGATAATTTATTTATTTTATTAGTAACAGGAACATTTGGACCGTGATAACACTTACTCTTATAGTACACATTTATAACTGTCTAGCTCTACCATAAGCAAACACATCACATCACAACAATATAAAATACTGCTACAAACATTTTTACATTTATGAGGCAGTCTCTTCTGCCCTAAACTACTACATTAAGTCATATAACACTACTGTAGTTATCTGTCTGCCTCTACAGTTGATACTACCTTCACAAAACTAATAATTATCACAGTGTGAAATTATTTCAACAGAATAATTTATATGCATACAGTTTAATTATCTAAATGAGCTGAAACACAATAATGGACAAACATATTTACATGTTCTGTTTCTCTTTTTGGATTCTAATAACATTATATACTCTGTGCCTAATGTCAGTGCAAGGCTTAATGAAAATACTAACCAGAAAAATCAAGGCATGATTACAACATAATAAAAGAGAATACGATTGCCTCACTTATTACAACCAAATGTTTAAATGTTTGAGAAATGGATGCCAAGAAATTCACTTTGAGAGTAGAGCAAAGTAAATTTTGAGAGATGACTACCAACATCCATTTCCAGAACATACAACTATTTTGTTATACTCATAAAGACCTGATCATAATTCTTTATGCTTAATAGAACTTTACCTGCTCTTTGGATACTATTTACAGAGAGCAAGAGAGAGAGAGAGAGAGAGAGAGATGAAGGACACAGCCAAGTGTGAAAGCTGCATTGCATTTAATCTGCCATAATAGTCTTTGTAGTGCTGGTAGGTTTAGCTGTTCCAATCTATATAAGCCAGATGAAAAAAAGAAACTTTAGCAATGTGAAGTGTTTTACAGCTTTGAAAGCTGTAATGCATTTAGCACTGCCTCTCAGACAGGGAACAGAAGTGGTGTATCTGATTCTTTAGCAACTTAAAAAGCTGCAACACACTTTACAATGCTCCACCTACAAAAGAACAGTGGAAGCTTAAAGCAAATTACAGCCTTTAAAGCTGTTTTTGTTACCTACTGCTGTCCTGTAGTAGTGCATGTTCTATCTTCACCCACCATTTCACTTTTATTGTGTGTGCTAATCCTAACTTGACTTCTCAGTATATCGAAAAGTTTCAGCATTAACCTATGTGACACTTGCCTTCTTCTAATCCGCATTCCATATGGAGCACAAAATGCTGATATTACTGCACTTGACAAACCCTGCACTCAACAAAACCAATGCTTCACATAAAACTGCAGCAGTACATTCTGTCAACCAAGTCAACATTCAACAGACACACATGCAGACACATACATATATGTATGCACATGTATTACATCTTGAGCTATTGCTCACCTGCAAAGGATATGAAAGTTTTCCATCATATGTGTGCATTTTTATGAAAATTGTGAATAACATGCAAACTATACAGTCATTTTATTCTGAATCTATTTCAGGAAAGCTACCAAACACATTTTCTTAATGGTCTGCTAAGGGAAGGAGAAATGAGACACTCAACAGTCATTGCCTCGAAAGTGTTTGCTCAACCCCAGGATAAACTATATTCCCTAAATATGTATAAGTACCTATTCATACCTGGCCTCCTTGCTTTGGCTTCTTCACTCACTTCCTTATATCAGTTTCTCTCACCTGACTCTCTTTCTGAATATGCCATAACCCTGTTTTCTCTATCACTTCATATTGCAACTTCTGTTTGTATTATACTAACTAACCTTTAATTTATCTACAAACTGACTAATATTTCTCTAAATATTAAATCATTGTAATATAAACTGTATCTGTTCTTAACCAATGATTTCACATTATGTCTGATTTTATATAATTATTTAAACAGTAGATGTTTTGAATTATTTTTGAAGACTGTAAAATTATTATTCTTAAAATGTTTTTGTAATTCTTTGGAGCTTTTCTCCCCAGGCCTCCAGTGAAAATGGGCAACTATCCAGTCAGACTTCCAAGTAATCACATTTCAGTAAGTAAGTAATAAATACATAATACTAGGAATATGAGACCCAATCAGTCCACTACATTGTGTGTACATTTGCAGGCTGGCACAATTTTACACTTCATTCATTACGCCAAGGCTTAAAGATGTTCTTTTTCACAAGAAGCAGCTGCTAAACTGCATCCATACTATTATAGAACTATAGCTTGATGCCAAGTATTGTTCTGACAGCTGTCTTGCATGTAACAGTAGACCAGAAGCTTAAACACACTGTTAAAAATTCCTACATTTTCTGGGTTCTGCTTGTCACAGCTGCACATCACATTGTTTGACAGACTATTAGGTTCTAGTGCATTCTCAAGCCAGCATTCAAAACATTCACCAAAACCCAAGTATAGCAAAGTAGGTTACAGATAAAAAGGCTTTCTCTCAGATCAAGGCATGCCACCTTTGTGGCAGTAAAAGTCAAGAATCTGACACTTCTGATATTCAAAACCTCATATGTTAAGTAAAAAAATGTCAATGGAGAATTTTTTATTATGGTGGGTTCATATACCAAAGTTTGCCACAATGTTGAGATGTGTTAAGTTTACCCACAAAACATGTTCAGCAATTCATTTTGTTGTTGAAATGTTACAGGACTAGTCAAAATTACAGGACCTGTAAAAATATGTCTTATTTTGTTTTTATCAACAAATTATACGTTTTGCTCACATTAATACATAATGCAAAACCTGAAAATAATTATTAATGATGTCTCAAAAAGGGGAAGCCCTGCTGGTTTAGTTGTTATGATTTAGCAGTCTCACTGGTGTGACCTGAGTTCAATTCCCAGTCAGGAAAGCTTCAATGCATTTTGACTGACAGTTGGTGCAGAAGGTAAAGGCTGTGAGCCTTCATTTACCTATTTACCTACCTTGAGCAAGTCACATAATCAAACAGTCCTGGGCAGCAACTGGGAATTTGGGCTAGGCTCCTCAATGATCCCTTGAAATGCAAGCCTAGTAACTACCTATGATCTATGAATACTAATAAAGTATAATTCTGCACCAAATTGCTTAGCTTCATAACTGCTCTACATTACCATGAAAATCATATTTATATTAAATGATCTATATTCTTTATTTCACGGTTTAATAAGCCAAAATGAATAATGAGGATAGAAGGAATAAAATGCAATACAAAATCATTTTTTATTCTCTTATCTTGCGAATGTAAACAAAATTATTCATTCAGCACTTTATCTTTTTTGCCTTCATCTTCTGCTAGATCTATGAGGCTCATTTCCACTATACTGGTACCCCCACATATGCCCATGTACCTAAGAGAGGTATTATCTCTAACCCCCAAAAGCCATTTTTATTTGTGTCTTTGTTGCTATGACCACCACTTGTACCCCTTTTTCATTTGGAAAACATCTCTGTCTAGCTTAGAGTTCATTAAGCAGCAGCATAAGCTCTGACAACAGTAATAATGTTTTAAAGTCTTCAGATTTCCCACAAACTTAAATTGCACTGTACTTCAGCACTATAAATACTCAATGTACATATTAGCTGTTGTGCAAGGGTGTAAATTCTGAAATGCCTTTTGATAGGTGCAAGACAGCTACTATATGGGAGCTTCACCATTTAAAACTTTCCATAGAGTTACTTAAGAATTCTGTATTTTGTTTGCAATTTGACAAAAACATGATGAACTATAAAAATATTTGACCCCAGCACACCAGACATAATGGTAGGTGTATGTTATTCAAAATGCATCATTGTAGTTTCATTTTTCCATTTAGTTCATTGATATTAAGTTGAGCAATTCATAAAAAAAAGTACCAAATGTTATTTCTGCAAACATCACAAACTACCCTAATTCACTTATCAATACTACTAGTAGCTTTTAATGACAAAAATATTGTCTTTCTAGCCAACACAACTAAAATGTCTGTAACTCTTTCCCTGTAGACATCCACTCCATTGATATTTTGCAGAGCTCCTTTTACAGCTACTTATTGCACAATAAGGTAAAATAGTATACGTTTTACCCATAATTCTTTTACAACAGCAGCACTTTATAGTGATAAACTTTGTGAAGTGATTTCTGTAAGGATTTTAAGTTATAACATCAACTTACACAGCATTAAACAAAAGTAAAATATGTTTGAGTAATCAGCAATGCAGATGTACTGAATTGATTTGTGATACACCCTTCTCAAGATTTACATTTTTAGCTTTGGTACACAGTCTTAAAGTATTTTGTTATTCAGCTATGTTACTGGTAAGAAAGCTATATTACAGATTTAGAAATGTTATACTTATGTAAGCTGGCCAGTTTCAGATGCCCATCATTACCACTTTGTTCTCATAAAAAGAATGTATAGTACTGCAGTTACCCAAAAACCACAGCATGTCTCCTTTGTAGGTTTTCCTCATTATCTCATGTGTTGTCAAGGAAAACCTGCCATGACACTGGTGATAAACTCTTAGAAAATGGTGGCATTCTATATTACACCACGCTGAGGTCTAAAACATACCTTTTAATAATTTAAAAAAAAAAACACAGATTGGTAAATCATACTTTGAATTTTGAAATCGTCCCACTTAGTTTAACATATAACAAGCAGCTTGGTTATATATTAAAACTGTTCTGCAATATATGGATTAAATATAGATCTTGGCATACTGAACTATTTTTTTAGCTATCCAAAACTAGCAGGATATGCTTGCCTTACTAGTGTCCTACAAAATTATTAGCACTTTCATAGGACTGTACTAGCATCCGTCCACTGAACTAGCCATCTCCCTCTCACTTACAGGGAGAGATCCACACTTATCTGCTAGAGAAGCATGACCTCTGACCTAGAGGCACTGATTTTTCATTCCAGCAACTTCTCAGTCACTAGTGAATCACTCCAGTGTACAGTAAAGATATCAGAGTTACTTAAGGCTAATAGGACAATATCATCTACAAGCAACAAAGATGTGACCCTCAATCACAAAACTGGATACTTTTTTGTGCTCTTGTCAACAAGTGACAGAAGAGGATATTAGGAGAGTGACAAGTACATAGCAATGGCAGCTGTAGTGCAACAAGCACTGGACTACATTGTTATGGTGAAACGGGAGCTTAGTTTTAGGACAGAGTACTCGGTGTACTGGTCAGTCTATGTCACCATCTTCAACTGTAGTCATAAGGTTTGAGGGGTTACTGAAAAGATGACATCATAGATAAAGCTGCAGAAATGAAGTTTTTTTACAGGCAGGGTAACTGGACTCATCTTCAAGATAGGGCAGTAAGCCTGGTAATCCAGAAAGACCTCGGAGTGCAAACACTGCTTCTCCATGTTCAAAGGAATCAGCTAAATAGGCAAAGAAGTCAGCTGAAGAGGCTTAGGAACCTTGTGTGTTTCCCCCTGGTGCCTCAAATGGGAGAGGGTGCCAGGCACAAGCCAATAGGAAGAGGATCTTGGGCAGATCCATGACACAATGGACGAATGACAGCTCTCAGCTTGGCTTAGAATACCTAGGTATCAAAGTGGATGAGGTGCAGAGTGTTGCTGAAGAAAGGGAAGTCTGTTTACCTAACTCAGCTAACTACCAATGCAACCCCCAATAAAATGCATTGCTTACAAACCGATGATGATGATGATTATGAAGATGATGATGATAATGGTACACTCGCATTCCTGAACTGTTTTCAGTTATAGTTTGGTTCAGCTTGCAATTGCAAACAAGAAAATTCCATTCTAGTGTTCAAAATCCTAAAGCCACATCCCTATACTCCATACTTCTAACCTAATGAAATAGCTACATTCAGGATGAGGAAGGTATAGGGCAACACATTACTGTAACACAACAGTAAAGTCAAAGATTCATAAAACTAATATAAGGGAGCTCCAGTAGGTAAAGCTGGATCCAGGTAACTCCAAAGTCACAAAAATGGCTCAGAACATCACAGCAAATTAATGTTTATTGAGAAGAAACTATTGAAAACACAAGTTTTCACAAACCTTTTGCTACTCTGTTTTATCACTTGATAAAAATAAATAAAGTGATAAAGAAGACGTCTGTCTAACTATGCTAAGGAGCACTTTCCAAACAACAAGGCCATTAAAAGAGAAAGCATAAACAGAGCAAGACAATGAGCAGCGTGGAATCATTAGTGAGACTACAGAAGGTTCAGATTATATAAGGGTTCTGTTGCTGAGTATAAGAGCAACAGTATAACGGAGGAACCTCCAGCAATCAGCATTCAATATTTTGTACATTGCAGTGTTGATGAAGACAGTGCCTCTGAGGGTAAGAGGCAGCCAATCAACTGCATGTATTTTGCAGCAGAGAAACTGCTTCCAGTGTGCCCCAGTAAATCTACAGATTTTATTTTGTCCAACCAGGAGGCTATTTAGCTTTCTCACAGAGATGACATTACTGGCCATTGCTGCACATTTAAGTATTGGGAAAATACACCTTTCCTTAAGTATTCATTTGATTTTTGGTCAGCAGATTATCCAGTCTATGACAAATGGCCACAAGAGAAATAACATCGCCTTTGGCTTTGAGAACTTAACTGGAGAAAATAAGTCCTGGGCTTAACCAGTTGCAAAGATACCAGTAGTGATTTGTAGGCCCACTCCTTTTTCCTCATACTTCCAAGTGATCTAGTTGTGCTCCAGATTCCTTTGTTTCAACTCTGGGCTCTAAACGGTTCACATTGTGACAAAGCAAAAACTAGCTTACTGTTAAGAGTTTTTTTTAGTCTCTAGTGCAGAAGCTTCTGAAGCTCTGAAGGCTCCATTGTCCAAGTACAACACCACACTGACTTATTGTAACAAAATACCAAGAGCATTAGTATATATAGAGAAAAATCTACTGAGCCCTGTTGTACCCTGGATTATATGTATTTATTTATTTTATTTATTTTACATTTGTTGACCGGGAGAATCCGACTGGATATATGTCCATTTTCAGCGGAGGCCCGGGGAGAAAAGCTCCACATATAGAGTAAATTACATACAGGGTAAGATAGGTACATATTAATACATTATTGTAAAAACCAACATAATTGCAAGATAGCATCTATAGACAAGACATTATTAGGAGAAGATAGGCACAGGCAAAGAGAAATTTACTTATACTAGATAGTCTAACTTGATAATGAGGGGGAAAGAAGTTAGGAAGTATAGAGAAGG
This sequence comes from Protopterus annectens, assembly GCF_019279795.1. Classification (NCBI taxonomy): domain Eukaryota; kingdom Metazoa; phylum Chordata; order Ceratodontiformes; family Protopteridae; genus Protopterus; species Protopterus annectens. The sequence goes on along the minus strand of NC_056731.1, from coordinate 35,914,665 downwards.
TTGCAAGATTTATTATAGGGGTAATAGAGAAGATCCGGAGAGTACAACAGGAAGGAGATTAGTTGATAGATGAGAAAAGGCAGTAGGCAAAGTGGGAAAGTGTTAATCTGGATATGAGCATTGGCAAAGCCAGTGAGACTGGAGATGGTGGGTAAGACTTTTTTTGAATTGGGGTAGGGAGGTAATGGTGGTAATAATAGGTGGGAGGGAGTTCCATAACTTACCAATGGAGTTAGCAAATAATGCATCTCCTCCAGAGTTAAAGGATTTGACTGTTTGAATGAGTGTTCTACACGAGGACCGAAGACTATTTAGATTGGTGTATGGTATGATTAATTTACCCAGTGCTGGGGACTTTTCAGGGTGTTTGAGTATTTTGAATGCCTCAATGAGTTGGTTTAGTTGAAGAAGGTTTGGGAGTTCTAACCAGCCAAGATATTTTAGGTTAATACAATGATGAGTTCTATATGGTTTGCCAGTTGCAAATCTGGCGATATGGTTGTAGGAGCATGATAGTTTATTTAGGTCTGATTTGTTAAGGTTGGTAAACAGTGGAGAGGCATATAGAAGGGTAGAGAGTAAATGCGAGCGAGCTAGGGTAACTTTTGCGATTGGTGTTAGAAAGGATTTGATTCTATATAGTGACCCCAGTTTCTTGTTAACGGTCTTAATGGTTTGATTAATATGGATGTCGAATTTGAGTTTATTATCAATGGTCACTCCTAATAGTTTCGTGTGTGCGTCTGGGGAGATAATTGTCCCATTATTGGATTGTATGGTAAAGGCAGTGTTTGGGAGTTTTTGGGTAGGATGGAAGAGTAATAATTTGGTTTTCTTTGGATTCAGAATTAGTTGCCGTCCAGCTAGCCACTTCTCTATTGCTGTGAAACAGCTTTGGGTGTTAGATAGTAGTTTGTCAAGGGATTTGTCAGAACATATTAATGTCGAGTCATCGGCATATTGAATACAGGTGGCCTCAGGGATAACTTTATGAAGGTCATTAATAAAGACTGAAAAGAGAAGTGGACCCAGTATGGACCCCTGTGGAACTCCAATGGTATTTGGAAGGAGGTTGGAGAGCTTATTTTGCCAAAGTACTGCTTGCTTCCTACCAGAGAGATAGGCCTGAAACCAGTCTAGGGTTAAGTCATCCAGGTGGAGGTTTCTTAGGGTATCATGGAGTAGTCGGTGGTTTACCATGTCAAAGGCCTTTGATAAGTCTAGAAAGAGTGCAGAAGATATATTTTTGTTGTTCCGGTTTTTGTTTATTATATCAGTAAAAGAGAGGAGCGCTGTAGTAGTGCTGTGATTGGGTCTAAAGCCATGTTGAGAGTTGGTGAGGAGATTGTTCTGGGTAAGATAGTGAATGAGTTGTTTGTGTAGGCATTTTTCCATGATTTTGGCTAGTGGTGACATTATGGCTATAGGTCGGTAGTTTGATAAGTCAGTGGATGTGCCGCCTTTGTGAAGTGGGATTACATATGATATTTTCCATATTGAGGGAATTGTAGATTCGGAAATGGTACGATTAATAAGTATAGAGATGGGGTAAGCTATGTCTTCTGCAGTTATTTGTAAGTATTCAGCTGGCAGGAGGTCTGCAGAGAGGGTGCTTGGTTTAAGTTTTTGAAGTAAGGATCTAATGGAGGAAGTGGAGACTGGTTGTAGGTGGAAGGTCTGAAGGGTTTTTGGAGTGAGTTCTGTAGGAGTGGAGGCTATGGTGGATAGTTGGTTAGCTAAGGTTTGGATAGTATCCGTGAAGAAAGTGTTAAAGGTATTGGCTACTTCTTCAGGGTTTTTATCTGCTATAATTTCTGGGGTAGGAGTGGAGGATTTCCCAGGATGGAGAAGTTTATTTAGACCTGCCCAAAATTTTTGAGGGTTGTTTTGATGTTTATTTTGAAGTTGGCAGTAGTAGTTTCTTTTGTCTATTAGTATGGCTTTTTTTGTCATATTTCTTTGTTGCTGAAATTTAATGTGGTCTGCGGGCGATTTGGTTGTACGCCATTTTTCCCAGGATTTGTTTCTGAGTTTTATTTTAGATTTTGTTTCTTTTGTAAGCCAAGGTGTAATATTTGTTTTAGTTTTGATTAGTCTTTTTGGGGCATGAGTATTAAGTATGGTTAGGAAAGTGGTATTAAATTTAGAAACTGCCTCTTCTAGGGGGAGGTACTTAAGAGTTGCCCAGTTACAGGATCTAAGTTCCATTTTAAACTTTGTGAGGTCAAAATTTTTCTTATTTCTAATAGACTTATACGTGGGAGGTATAGGACTACCTGTTTTATTTTTCCTTATATATGTTATAAGGTGATCGCTGAGTTCATTTGGGAGGGTCCCAGATGTATACATTTGGGGTTGACTGTTTATGAGGATCCAGTCAAGGATACTCTCTTTTTGGTTAGAGTTCCCAACTCTGGTAGCAGAGGTGATGGTCTGAGAGAACCCATGAAGATTTATATGGGTAGGGTTAGTCTCGGAGGAACATAGTTGCCAGTCAATGTTAATATCGCCCAGGATTATAGTTTCCTGTGGGTAGTTATTGGTTAGCCAGTTAAGAGTGCTTTCCAATGTTTCAGAGTTTTTCCCCGGGGGGATGTACATTACAATTAGATTAATACTTTTTTTTCTATTAAGATGTAGTTTTAGAGCAAGTATCTCAGCATTAGAGATTTGGGGTGGCTGAGTAGGGTTAAAACTGACATTTAGATTATTTTTGTAGAGGACTGCAATGCCGCCACCCTTTTTTTTTATTCGGTCGGCTCTATGTATATTATAGCCTGGTGGTATAATCTCATTGTCATTGGTCCCTGGTTTTAGCCAAGTTTCTGTTAAACACATAATGTCTGGGAGGTGGGTAGCTAGTAGAGCATGGAGGTTGTGTATTTTATTGTTGATGCTTCTAATGTTTAAGTGGCAGATATGGAGGGAGTTATTATATCTTGGTGGGCTATTAGAGTTGATTTTTGCTGTGGGGCCTGGGTTCGGGTGGACATCTCCATCTTTAGTGATGCTTTTTCTGAGATATTCCACCAGCCTCATGAGTTTCTGCAACAATTTCTGCCCTTGTTTAGATTTGGGGCGTGTTTGGTCTGGTTTGTAAGGGTAGTAATAATTAGAATTTGTGGTTTTTCTGAATAGTTGTTGGGTTGTGTTGTTGGTATTATACAGAGGTAGGGGAGCTTTAGTTTGGTATCTGGGGTAATGGAAACCTGAGTAGGGTTGATCTTCATATTTGGTTGTAAGGTAGAGTATGGTAATTACTGGTAGTAGAAAGGATAAAACTATTAGTGTTGTCCTTCTTTTACCCTGTAGGGCGGATAAAGTTTTCTTTGAGCTGGGGTGCATTGTTGTAGGAGGAAAGTAGGAGCCTTTGCTTTTTTAAAGTTTGAAGGGGAGGAGGGTTTTGGTGTTTGCAAGGGGGTGGGGGGTGACAGGAAGTAAAAATTTGGTTGGCTAAGAAAGATAGAGGGCGTGGCTACTTAACTATAAATGTGGGACTACTGGGGGCGGGTGGGATTTGGGGGCAGGGCGGGGCGCGGAGCGAGCCCGAAAGCGAGGCGAAATGGAGCGGGGTTTTTTCCAGTTCCAAATTGACTATGGGCAAGTGGAAAACAGGCAAGTAGAATGTTAATGCAGGAAGTAACCCATAGTACTATATACTCTAATTAATTTTTAGGAGCTCTGTTTGTTACCAGAAGCTTTGGGAGATATACTATTAACTTCAATTTATTTGGATTTAACTGCTGTTTCTTAGAACCCAGTGCACCAGCGGTTATACTTATATAACAGTATTTAATTTGGTTAAAAAAGACTCTTGATAAAGTGATTAACCTTTGTATTTGTTTGAATTGAAGGCACAAGTGATGAGAGCTTTTCTGTGGGTACTGTTCAGTTTAAACGACCCTCAGGATAGGTAGCATATAGCCAGGAGGGAAAGTAGAAAGGGTAGTGCCTGTGAGGAGAAAACGCAGATACATAGATAGATTTTACATCATTCCCATATGCAGTTGTAGTTCAAATGGCTAGCAATATGACTTCAAAATCAAACTGTTTGAGTAATATGTAAAGAAAACTCACAATAATTGAGTACAGTTCAAAGTTTAAAACACAGCGTTGGTAAAACTCAAATAAGCTATCTGTTTAACACACAGCGGCAGGAAGATTCAAGTTCGCTATCTCTAGGTTACAATGCAAGCATATTCCTACAGTTATTCTTAAGAGTGAAAAACAGTTGCTGCGTAGTGTAATCCTTCCTCACTACAGCCTTGTAGCTGATATTAGTGCAACGCACTTGCTTGACGTTCTGCACGCTAACAAAAGTATATGCAGAGCCGAGGAATACTAGGAATTAGTTAAAATTACAAAGCGCTAACCGCTAAATAACAGCAAGTATATTTTTAACCTTCAAATGTTAGAAGTAAAGCCAGCAGACTTCAGTTCATTGTAACTCTAATACTAACTACTTGTTAGGTAAGCGTGCTACACGCTAAGAAACATTAGCCCTCTACGCAGTTAAAAGCTAAGTCCCTGCGTGTAGATGTAACAGATATACAGTATTTTGTAGACAAATCTCATCACAAAGTATTGTCGCAAAACAAAGTAGTCAAAAAACAGTTACATACCCTGGTTTATGGGCTAGCGACTAGGTTCAGGAAGACAGGAGTAAGTAGTGATTTAAAAATGGCGCTACTTGAGGGTAGATAAATAACCTTACCTGCGTCACAGGTAGGAGGAGGAGGGAGCGAGGGTTTTTTTTTTTTTTTCTTTTTCCAGTTCCAAATTGACTATGGGCAAGTGGAAAACAGGCAGTAGTTAAAACTGACATTGTTTTACAGTTACTGAAAAACACCTGTTATGCAGATAGCTACAGAACCAATCTGGTGAACATGACCTCAGTCTGTAAAGAGGTTACTCATCAGCCAGTAGGGAATAATCCACTGTACTGAAGGTCAGAACCTCCCCGCGGTTGGGTAGCATTTGAAAGACATGCGTGCATAAATGCGCATGCCTTCATTGAAGGTTGGGCGTCGAGCTGGCACCCCGGTGTTTCGTAAAAATCTGCTGCCAATCATTAGTGGCCCGGAGTTCTGCTTTGGTGACCCCTTACTGTGAAAAAGTCAAACGACAAACAACAACAACTGAAGGTCAGAACCAGGAAAAAAGAATATATCAGCAGTGAATTTGACAGCATCCATGGATCTGCATACACTATCAGTAAGGGTTAGCAAAGCTGATGAAGTCCCATGCCACATCCTGAAGCAAAGCCACTGGCCAGTGAGAAGCCCAATCATATGGACTTATAATTGTTTGAATGCAGCCATTTATGGATTTGTGGAAAATAAAAAAGTCCCAAATGAATCAGGTAAGGTTCTGGAGTCATTTAGGAATGGGTATAGCAATTGATATCTTCCACAAGTTGGATAATATGTCAGTACAGAGTGAGGTGTTAATGATTTGTTTTAATGATACACCAGCAAGTATATTACAAGCACAGATGTACATTAAACACAGCCTATAAAAACCTACTCTCTTGTAGGAAGGGCTTTCTTCGAGTCATTGATTTACTTTTTATAGTCTAACAATCAAGAACTTAAGTTGGCAGTGAGTGAAATTGTGCCATGTGGATACAATGGAAGACTGCACATGCGTTTACTTGCATGTGTCCCACAGCTTACAGGTATGGTCATGTGTCACTGAGCTTACAGGTATGGTCATGTGTCCCTGAGCTTACAGGTATGGTCATGTGTCACTGAGCTTACAGGTATGGTCATGTGTCACTGAGCTTACAGGTATGGTCATGTGTCCCTGAGCTTACAGGCATGGTTATGTGTCACTGAGCTTACAGGTGTGGTTATGTGTCCCTGAGCTTACACGCATGGTCATGTGTCCCTGAGCTTGCAGGCATGGTCATATGTCACTGAGCTTACAGGCATGGTCATGCGTCCCTGAACCTACAGGCATGGTCATGTGTCATGGAAGCACTGGTGGTCAAATGGTTTTGTTTTTTAATTTTAATGTTGCAGAGATTTTTACCACAGAGTGCTGTATGCAGCAAACCAGCAGTGTGCTTTCCAAGGGGTTTTAGCCTTATTCTCCACTATCATGCTACTGTAGCATTATTGTTTATAATTTAGGAGTATGGGGGGGGCTCTACCCCCAACATGGAGTGTGCAGGGGGATTGCCCCTTGCAAAAAATAGATTTTCTGTATTTTCTATGTTTTTCAACTCACCATTTATAATCTTCAATTTTCAGAAAAAAAGACATGATTTAGTTGCACACAGGTAAAACAAGTTTACACTCAAAAGCTTAACTGAGATATATAAAACTCATTTAATGGTTAGGCCTTCTGTTTAAACATGGTGACTTGCTCTCAGCTAATGGTTAAACAGCTGGTCTTGCTCTGTATATTCATGCCAACTAAGTTTCTTATTTCTCTCCAGATGCTTCACGTGTTGTCGTCCTGAGCTTCCTGATTTTGCTTCAAAAACTTAGTATAACTTTGTTCACTAGTTGCTTACACTCTTTTTTTATACTTCAAAATCATTTACAATGGTTTTGAAGAATACAGTAGTAATCATAATTAATTTTTGTTTGTGAAATGATGTGCATTTCACCTGGTTTGAGACTGAAGTTAGTCAATAATGATCAGTGCACTTCCTCAGTGAATACATATAAATAAATAAAATAAAATAAATAACTATAAAGTACTTAAATAAGCAAACTGGAATTTTACTGCAATTAATTTCTGTACTATTTAAATTAAAGAATTCTAAAAAGTTTATAGCATTTATACTACAACATATAAGATTTCTTAATGTACAGTGAGGTCATCAAAGTTTTTGTGCATTTAAATCTTTGCTACATTAGCTTCATAGTAAGAAATGTTCCTTAAGTTCAGCACTGGTTAAAGGTTCTGGCTTCCTCTTGCTCTCATCCAGTTTGCATGGCTTGTATTCAATTGTAATGACAGGAGAATGCCCAGAGAGTACTGCAGTGCAGGTTTGCAGTCATCCTGAGCCATTATAGATGGACAGTCAGTAGTTTAAAGTTCTTGCCAGAGTTGAGACCTTGAATTCTGTTTTGCTTTATGTTTTCTAAACGCTTAGGTTTTTACATACCTTGGTGGAAATGGCCCTCATTCTTAAGTCAGGGCATAATTAAAGTTTGTGAAATTAGTTTTGCTTCAGTCTTTGATATTTAATATGACCACTCTTCTCAGCATTCACGATGTGCCCAGAATTGCCTCTTTTTGCAGTTCATTAGAGGTTACTTTTATCATTAGCATATTTAGATATGTTTAAATATTATTTTTATTAGCCCAGTTGTTATTACAACTGCAACTATTTTTATATCCTTATTCCACATTGCTCTAGTTTCTGCTTGCAAGTCCTGACAGTTTGCAAATTGATGTCTCTCAGTTTGTAAAACACTATAGCCACTGGGTGTTGAAATCTCAATAATCAAAGCTATTTCTGCCTTTTTTTCTTGAACTACAATATTCAGTCTGTTTGCTTCTACTTTCTTAGCTGCTGGTATGGGGTCATCCCAGGTAATCATTACCTCATCATTTTCAACAATCCACTGCCATTCATATTCCGAATGTCTCTCAGCCGCCTCTGTATTGTAACGTTTACAAAGTCTCCAGTGTAACAACCTTCCCATAATGTTATGTCTTTCAGTATACAGTCCTTCAGCCATGACTGTATCACACCCTGCAACAAGCTATATAACTGTTTCTTATTCTATGCTGGAAACCTACATTTGCCTGTACCTCCTACCCCTTTTATGCATTTTATAAACCTTCTAGTATGTAATCCACTATCTTTTCATCTTTTGATTTAAATTCACCCAATCTAAGCCATTTGTATGACAATTCTCGGTCATCTTGCTTTAACTGAGATATTTCTGTTGATATTTTCTTTTTTCCTGATCCTGTTCTTTGTACTCTATTTTTTCCTGTTTTGGTATTTCTGTTGCTACCTGTTTTTTTCCATATTTGGTTGGATTTACATTCCTACTTTTTCCCTAAAGGCTTCTGATAACCTAAGCAAAGAGATCATCTTAGACTTATTTTGTTCATGTTTTAGAACTTTCAATATGTTTGAATCTGATGATGTCAAAAAAATATGTATGCAATCCCACAATCACTGACCTATATGTATAGCCAATTTCAAGGAGGCCCATACCTCCATAACATTGAGGGATGTATAATCTTGTTAATAAAATAGTTCTTTTATAGCATTTGATGACATGGATCTTTTTTTTTTTTGTTTTTCTGCTAAGCCTATCCAGCTCTTTTTGTGGTCAATCACCCGAAAGCTGTACATTAAAACAGGAAATACATGTCAGTTTATAGCTTAAACGTTATTCCTAGATGTCAAAGCAGTTTACGGTATTAATTTTAGTCTTCTAAAATATTCTTTACCGAGGTTTGTTCTCATTTTTCATGCTGTATCTCTGCCCCTTCATCTCTTCCAAGGCATTTGTATACTCTTTGTTCCAAATCTTTTATATTACATTCCTTCCCAAGTTTTATATTTTGTCATGTCTTCAGTTTTCCTCTTTCAAATGTTGCTTTTGTGCATTTGTTGGGACCAAATTACATCTGAGAAGGCTTTAACAACTTGTTACTGTTCTTTCAGGCATTTTTCCAGACTTCATCAATACAAAGTCTCTGGACCAGTTTGTCTGCACTCCAACCAGACTTGATAGAATTCTGGACTTGGTCATCACCAGTATGGGATAGCTCTGCTCCCTACCAATTCATAGGTTCATAAGTTCATACTAGGCTATCTGCCCTAGGGCATTTATAAGCCTAGCCAGAGTGTGTTTGGCTTTCACCACCTATTTTTAATGAATTCTGCTATGCCCTTTTTTGAGGTTAGTATACTGTGCCTCTGTCTAACAGTGACACAGAAGTGATACCCAGGGTGAATCTACGATCTCCCATCCATTCATCAAGATTCCTCTTGAAGAGAGTCAATGAGGGACTCTGCATAACCTGGACTGGGATTTTATTCCAGAGTGAAGGGAGCCTCTGGGTTATGAATCTGTCCCTCCAGCATGTCCTTTTTATTTCAGTGCTGAGGTTCAAGTCTCTCGAGCACGTAGCTCGATGGGATTTGGATTTTCTGAGGTGCAGCATGTCCATTAATTCCGGGTTGCACATGGCTTTATACGTCAGGCACAGATTGCCTCTGAGCAGGTGGTATGCCACTGAGTAGAGCTGGAGTTTCTTTAACCGGGCAGCATATGGCATCTGTTTGAGCCCTTTGATCCTCTTGGTGAGGTACTTTTGGGGTCTTTCCAGTTGCTGCAGGTGTCTGGTAAGGTACATCCCAAAAGGGGCATTGTACTCAATTATGGTCTTTCTTGAGGGATGAGTAAAGAGGCACGATGACCTTCCCTGATCTAGATGTGAATCCCTTCATGATTAGGTGGGCTATATAAAATGTTTTTCTAACCACTTTGGCCACGTGGTTTTCAAATGAGAGATTGCTATCAACTTGGGTCCCCAGGTCCCTAATTACTTCTTCCAGATTAATGGATTACCACCTATGTGGTAATTTGTGGGCACTTTGTTTTTGCCAAAGGGGATGACTATACACTTTTTGGTGTTTAGCTTGAGGCCATGGCTCTGGCACCAGTTGCCTGTTTCTATTTGGCCCTTTTGTAGGATGCTTGTGTCAGCTGGAGAGTCGATTATGGTGCCTAGTTTGCAGTCATCTGCGAACTTGGTCAGCCACAGTCCTTCCATGTTGGCCTGTACCTCCGAGAAATATATACCGAACAAGAGAGGTCCCAGGACTGAGCCTTGTGGGAAGCCACTTGTAACTGGTTTGGAGTCTGACATGGCTCCAGCAATTCTAACCATGTGGGTTCTGTCCTTGAGCCAGTTTGCAACCTATCTAGTAACACAGGGGTTTATATTTAAGCTGGTGAGCTTATCTATAATGTCCGAGTGAGGTATTGTATCAAAGGCTTTTGCAAGGTCCAGGTAGGCTGTGTGGACCTCCTTCCCCTCGTCAATGGCCTTGGTGACTGTTTCAAAGAAATCAACCAGGTTTAAGAGGCAGGATCTGCCCTTAACAAAGCCAAACTGGGTAGGATCCAGTGTCTGTAGGTCCCCAATATCTTTACTTATGAGGTCCATGATGATCCTTTCCATAGCTTTGCAGACCAAGCTAGTCAGGCTTATGGGGCGATAGTTTCCAGTATCCGTTGAGGCACCACCTTTGTGGAGAGGGACCACTGTTGCTGTACGCCACTCTTTGGGTACATATCCTGTAGTAAGGCTGAGATTGAACAGTAGTTTTATGTTTGGGTTTAGCTCTTCTTGGAGTTCATGTAGGACACAGCCCGGGACACCATCTGGTCCCATTGATGCTGTGTTTTTTGCTTTGGAGAGGGCGGCTCTTACCTGAGCATCTGAGATGTCAGGGGGGCAGCACTCTGCTGGGATAAATATTTGCCCTTTTGGTGGGGGGGAGTTTGCGCTGAACCTGTCAGCTAGGATGTTGGCAATGTCTGTGGGTTGAGTGTATTTTTTGTCATTTTGGACTAATTCTGAGCATATCTGGGAATTCCCACCCAGGTTCCTAACATAACTAAAGAAAGCCTTGTGATTATCCTTAGTGTCCTGTGCAATTTTTCTCTCGAAGCTGGCCTTAGACGATTTTATGAGTGCCCGTAGTTTTTTGCTAATACTGATCAGAGAGGCCTTCCCTTTTTGGGATTTTGCTCTATCATGTAGTAGCTTCTTCCTTCTATTGTATAGTTTGTTTATGGCTGGGGTCCACCAGACAGGATGCCTACCTTTGGAGGATTGGGTCTTGGTTTTATTTGGGATTGCATGATCCATGTTTTCCTGAAGGTGTTCATAGAATGCGTTTATAAAGGAATCTGTGGTCTGGGCCGTATTTTCCACAGGCCCGGGGGCTTTGAAGGATTCCACCTCGGTTTTGAGGAGTGTGAAATTTGCTTTAGAGAAGTTTTTCACTGTGGTTTTCTGGGCAGGGGGTGGGGTCAGGATGTGAATATCCAGTAAGATTAGTTTATGGTCTGATCTTACCAGTGAGGGATACACTTCTGGACTGGAGCATAGAGCCCCCATGTTGGTGATGATCAGGTCCAGTATGTTTTCTCCTCTTGTGGGAGTAGTAACAAGTTGTTCCATAGCATTTGAGTTTATAAATTCTAGGAACCTTTGGGCTAGGGTGTTGGAGCTAGAGTAATGCTCCCAGTCTATGTTTGGGTAGTTGAAGTTGCCCAATATAATGGTGTTTGGAGAGACCTTCATATTTTCCAGTGTTCTCAGGAAGGCCGAGTGGGGTTCCTGGGTTTGGGAGGGTGGTCTGTAGCAGGCTATAAACTGGAAGGCAGTTTTACCCACTGTTAGTTGCACATGGATAGTCTCTGATGCTTTGTGCTGTGCCACCAACCTGGAGGTGTGGGTATCTTTGACGAATATTGATACTCCCCCTCCTTTTGTGGTTCGGTCCAAGTTTTGGGGCGAAAAAGCATGGTATGAGGTATAACCTGGTAGTGCTGGGGTGCTCTTGGGAGCCTTGAACCAGGTTTCAGTTACTGCACAGATATCGATGTTCTCCATGCTAAGGATAGTTTCGATTGCGTGCATCTTGAGGTTTAGACTTCTGGCGTTGAGTAGCATTACTCTTAGTTTCTTATCCCTTGTGATACCTATGGAGGTAGGTTTGTCTTTTGAGCCTTGCCTAAAAAAGGCACTATGGGGGTGGCAAGAGCCTTTGCCAATATCCGAAAGCCCAGGGGTGACATGTGCAAGCCATTCCTAGCGAAGCATCGTGGCTTGTCGAGCATGTCATCCCAGGCTGACAGACATTGGATCTCCTTTGAATGACACCAATACTTAAGCCTATTGTTGAAATTGATCATCTTGTCTTCATATTGTGGCATCATTCTTTGTGAGGGTAAGATGCTACTCAAGGTCAGGGTCATACCGGCCTGGGCTACATGCTCAGAGAGTTCCTGTATGTCTCTTTTCATGTAGTCCAGGGAGGTAAGTCTCAGGTCATTCACACCAGCATGGACAATGACTGAGTCATATTTCTACTTGCCTTGGAGTGACCTGAGTGTTTGTGTTATGTGGCGGATCCTAGCGCCCGGCAGGCATCTCACCGTGACCTTCTCCTTGTTCAGCCTGGTGAGCGGGATGTCAGTGTGCCTGACGATAGAGTCACCTATTACAAGTGTATCAGGTGTGTTGTTAAGCCTTAGGGGCTGTGACTGTTTGGCACACTGGCTTTGTGAGCTATGTGTTGCACATGTTTTGTTTTGGGGTAGCGGTTGCTTGGGTGTCTGCTTTGGAGGTCTCTGCTGCTTAGGCAGATTTTTATTTAGAGCCTCCGAGTATATTTTTGTGTGTTTATGTGTCTGGTTTGCTGTCATGGTAGGTCTGTGTGAGACTGGAATTGTAGTGAGTGTGGTTTCCTTCTCCTCCTGACTGGTTATGCCAGTACTGAGTTGAGAGAGCTTAGCTTCCAGTTTGGCTATATGGTGGCATCCCTCACATGTGTTGGAATTTGTTGGGAGGAGGAGAGTGTTGTCTGTGTACATGAGGCAGTTGTAACATTGCCTCAAGATTCCCAAATTCACCAGCTGGACCGGAGAGGAGATTGACAACTGACCTGTGGACATGCTAGAATAGCATTGGGAATTCCTTTATAATTGAAAAAAGGGTCAATGGGGAACAAGGTACTCAAGGGGAGTTTGTGAGGGTGTAGTGCTTTTAATTTTTTAGTGCTGACTTATATAATTGCTTTAGTGAGCAAGTGCCAGGCTTTAGAGTAGGAATAGGGTGTTTATTATGAGAACTAGATCAGTTCTAAGGGAAAAAGTGAAGAACAGACTTTGTGGAGCCGAGAATGGTTTAAACCCAATTAAGCGGAGCTGCCCGATGCTGCGCTATGCGCAAAATCAGGCAAGGCCGCGCCAAAGCGGGTTTTATACAGGGGGACTTGAAAGAGCTAGAAATTGGCCCAAAACGGCCAATAGACTACCAGATTCTTGTGCTGGGAACACTCCTCCAGGGATAAATAGGCTGCTCTAAGCTCCCCACTGCCATTGGTGAACAAAAAAGCCTCCCTTTATCCAAGAAAGGAAATGGGCAACACAGGAACTTTCCAAAAGTCCAGAATACAGCAAAGCCTGTATTTGGACTACTCTAGGTCAGGAAAGACGGGAAACAAGGATAATGTTTTTTTTTTTCTTTTTTGCAACAAACAGCAGGAAAATGCAATAAATATGTAACACAGGCTAGCGCACTTGAGTGTGTAGCCTCAAAAGGTAAATGCAACAAACAGGACAAACTTTAAAAGTGCAGGTGCGAAAACAACTTTAAACAGTTTAAAACAGTTGAAGAAGCAGAAATACTTCCAGTTTAGCTAAATCGGACAGTCGGCCAGGTAGTAGCAGGAAAAAAAGCACTTTTATCAGGTTAGCCGTTGCTCTTTTAGCCTCTCTGCTGCTAGCACCACTCTGCAGGACCACGAGGAGCTTGGCTGAGTAGTAACAAGCGCAAAAAACGCGCCAAAGCAGGTTCTATACAGGGGGACTTGAAAGAGCAAGAAATTGGCCCAAAACGGCCAATAAACTATCAGATTCTTGTGCTGGGAACGCTCCTCCAGGGATAGATAGGCTGCTCTAAGCTCCCCACTGCCACTGGTGAACAAAGAAGCCTCCCTTTATCCAAGAAAGGAAATGGGCAACACAGGAACTTTCCAAAAGTCCAGAATACAGCAAAGCCTGTATTTGGACTACTCTAGGTTGGGAAAGACGGGGAAACAAGGATAATTTTTTTGTTTTTTTTCTTTTTTGCAACAAACAGCAGGAAAATGCAATAAATATGTAACACAGGCTAGCGCACTTGAGTGTGTAGCCTCAACAGGTATATGAAACAAATAGGACAAACTTTAAAAGTGCAGGTGCAAAAACAACTTTAAACAGTTGTAACAGTTGTAACTCCCTTCCTGGTCAAATCAGCCTATTAATCAGTCACACACACCTGAACACTGAATCAAGAAGCATCCTTCAATACCTCTGTATTCAAAGATTATGTCAAGACTAATCAATGAAACAGAGTAACGACTTGTCTAATTTCAACATCCTCTTCCAAGTTGATGACTCCACTGCTTATGTGGAATCCTTTACTGTCAAATTCTATATAGATATGAATAATTGTATAGATACATCTGTCATCCTCTGAAACAAATACAATGCCAAATTCAAAACTAAGCCCTTATTGTGAAACTGAAATATGAACATTCTCTGTAATAAAACAAAGAACAATGCAAAACAAACCTGTGGTAAACTTAACAGGGAACTTAACATTTCTGTAATGTTTACTGTCTAAAATAGTGTAAGCTAGTAGCTATAGTATTGTCCCAGTTCAGATTTGCTGTCTCTGGGCCTATTTGTTTTTGCAGTGGTTGTTCTGAGCACATGCCCAGGCCATCTTGAATTAGCAGAAGCATTTCTTTACCTTCGTGGCAGGATTGTGTTGACTGGCTGCTGGCTGGCGGAGGTTGGATGGTCTAGGGCTTGGAGTAAGCACTCATTGGCTCTTTTGAGCTTTTTTTAAAAAGTTGTTTAAGGTTGTATCTTCTGGTATTTAAGCCCTAACTTTGAGAGGATTTCTGTCTCTACACACTGAGCTGAGTGGAGGAGGGACATTAATGACAACTCTGATCTGAGATATATAACAATAAGCATCCTGTTTTTTTTTTTTTTACTAGTTATTGTTTCTAGAAATTTATATATAGCACTTTTTATTGCCTGCTGCATACTTTTTACTGTATTTTATTACTATTAACTAATCTGCACAGTTGAACTAAAATTGTCTGTCTTATAGGGCCTGATAAATAAGGTTTTTACTGTCACACTGTTTGTAAAGCTTTTTAGCTAATTTCACTGTGTGAAAGGTATTAACTGGAAATTTTCTCTACTTGTTAAGCACCTGTTTGTTTGTTCTAATTTCCTGCCATGGAGTTTATCATATAACTGATTTGCTTGCAGTTAAAAGCATTATGTAGAGTCTCCTTGCTCCTTTATCTGTTTTAAAACTTTCATTTTGTGGCTCACTGCTGTTCTTCTGGCTGTGATAAACATTTCTATAGTGTTTACTGTCTAAAAGAGTGTAGGCTAGTAGCTGTAGTGCTGTTGGTGTATATATATGTATGTATACTTGGTGGCTTGGCAGTTGCCTGCCCCTACTGTAAATTTAATCTGGGACACTCCTCCCAGTCTAATGTCATTAGTTCATTCCACCTAATACAGAGAGAACATTTGAGAAG
Source organism: Protopterus annectens (assembly GCF_019279795.1). NCBI lineage: Eukaryota > Metazoa > Chordata > Ceratodontiformes > Protopteridae > Protopterus > Protopterus annectens. The sequence goes on along the minus strand of NC_056731.1, from coordinate 35,899,334 downwards.
CCAACCCACTTAGTTTCCTAACCTTGAATTATCTTCTGCTTCTCCTTTCTCCCTTTCCTTTACAAAAAAAAAAAAGAAAAAAACTTTGCTAGAATCTCCCTGTGTTCTGCTTAACTGTAACAAAAAAATAAATATGCTTGTTTCCTGCCTTTCATGTAACTAGTCTAGTCCAGATACAGATTTGCTATATCCAGGACTGTTTGTAAGCTTCTGAGCCCCCCAAGCCTGTCTGTGTAGGAGGGAAGCCTGCTAGCTTATCAGTGGGAGTGATAAGCACTAGGTAACCTATCTACCACATAAGGAGTGGTTTCTAACCCAGAAATTATAGTTATTGGCCGTCTGGGCAGTTTTTCCATCTCTCTCAACTTTCTGATTTAAAGGCCCGCATTTGCACTTGTTTCTTTCCTGTAACTAGCCTAGTTCAGATATAGATTCTTAGTATTCTTAGTTTTAGCATTTGAATTTGCTTATTCGTGCTCAGCACTTGTTTAGAACTTGTTGTAAGTACTAAATAAGCTACAAATAAATACAGCACTCAGCCTTCCTCAGTGCTCAGTACCTTTCTCCAGAATATGCTTATTTAACACATTCTGCTGTATTTGTCTATGTATCCCTGACTTATGTTCTCTTATTCTTTCCTTTAGTTTCCTTGTACTTTTCCCAACATAAAATGAAGGGCATTTTAGGCAGGTAGCAAGATATATTACATATATAGTATTGCATGTTGCTGTACATTGAAAAAAAAACATGGTGGAATTGAATTCGTCAGACTATACCTTAGTAAGTATTATAAACACTTTGAAGTAGATATTCCTATTATTTGTCAGTATATCGATTTGGCACTTAAAAATAATTTATTTTCTTTTGACATCCAAGTCTTTCAACAAATAAGCGGTGTAGCGATGGCGACACCAGTAGCTCCCTCCTTTGCCAATTTGATACTTTGTTAGTGGGAAGAAGAATAACTGGTTAAAATGTCACAATTTTTACAAGTTAAACTCTACAGAAGATACATAGATGACTTGTTTTTTCTTTGGCCTGGTAACTTAAGTCACTTGAATGAGTTTTTGACAGAAATTAATAGCAGCATTTCATGGCTTAACTTCATGGCAGGGGAGGTAGGTAATGCAGTACATTTTTTGGATGTAAAGGTGGAGATTAACACCACAGAAAAAAGTTTTTCCCGTAACATTTACAGGAAAGACACTTTTACTAACAACTATCTGCATTTTAACAGTTACCACCCTAAGTATATGAAACTGAATGCATTTAGGAGACAGGTTATCAGACTTAGCAGGATAGTCAGTGATGACAGCTTATTTATTGAAGAGACCAACAAAATTAAAAGGCTATTTGAGGAAAGAGGATATCCCAGTTTTAAGTTACACAGTATAGCCAATGAAGTTAACCAACACAGATAGAAAAACTGTTTTCCAATTATTAAATATGGGTTTGTTTCCAAAAAAGATGAAGTGAACCAGGATTATGGCTGTCCTTTTCCTGTCCCTATTAGTGTACAGAGCAAGGAAATAAAGCACATTATCCACAACAACTGGAAGATAATACTTGGTAATCAATAATTATCTAAAATTATTGGGGATAGTCCTAAGTTTATACACAAGAAGACAAAACAGTTTAAACAAGTTTTAAAGAATTTGCCCAATGACCTTAAGTAAAATAGCATTGAAACTCAATTAGGAACTTTCCCCTGTAACAATTGTTCTTCATCTAGATTTATTCTACCTTTAAGCACTTATTTTTTTGAGCACAATAAATTTTTATAAACAGCAAAAGGCAGATATTCCTGCAATACAGAAGGACTAGTGTATATTGCTATCTGTTCTACATGCAAATGTTTTTATGTAGGCAAAACTACACGAAGATTATCAAGTAGGATTAGAGAACACACAGCAGCCATTAAGAAAAAAAGATTTAAATAATGCTTTGACAAGACATTCTGTCAATTGTCAGGATTTCAAAAAAATTTAATTTTTGGTAGCTCAGAAAGTAAACACAGGGTGATTCATAGACAGATTCAATGCTTATCTTGAAATTTTAGAACTCAAATGGCAGGTTATTTTAAAAGCTGATGTAATACCAGGCATTAATGAGAAGATTTCCATAAAATGCCTTTTAAAGTTTAAAAACAGTTAAATGGTATTTACATTTTACCATTACTACACACACACACACACACATATATATATATATATATATATATATATATTAAGAATTTATAGTTTCCATTTATGTAAACAGTTACTTCTGTTTTTACATGCAATGTATGTTTAAATATACAAGTAGGTAAGTTTAAATTCTATGATTGAAAGAGTATGAATGGTTAACTAGTAGTACTGGTTAATTGGTGATAAGATTTATTGATGTAAGCTGAGCGATTGTATTGTTTCTGAAGAAGTTCTGTATTAAACGAACAAAAGCGCTAAAGATAGTGTCTCCTGGTCATATTTTGTTATTATTCTTCTGTATTTGTCTACGTATCTCTGACTTATGTTCTCTTATTCTTTCCTTTAGTTTCCTTGTACTTTTCCCAACATAAAATGAAGGGCATTTTAGGCAGGTAGCAAGATATATTACATATATAGTATTGCATGTTGCTGTACATTGAAAAAAAAAACATTTTTTTATTTGAAACTGGATGAATGTACATAGTACAAAACATATATTGGAGAAAGGTACTGAGCACACCTTCAAATTTAGGGTGATGGAAACAGTGTATAAGCAAGTAAGAGGGGGTGATGTTAATAATCTTCGGGAGAATAAAGAATATGTATGGATCTTAAGACTGCAAACAGATGTATTACCAGGGTTGAATAACATGGTTAGTATTAAGCCAGTTTTAGCAATTGCACTAGGTATTTAAATGTGTGCATGTATATATATATATATATATATATATATATATATATATGTATCTTTTGTATATGTGCAAATAATTTGAACATGTAAAAACATTTTTGTAATAAATATTTTATTAGACTGATAGATTTATTAAGTATATGGTTCTAGTATGTATTTATAAACTGAGCTGAAAGTATGTCTGAGTACTTTTTAAGGAAGCTTTTTAAGGAACTGCTATATCTCTAAGCTAAAATGTTAATTGAATTATTGTAGAGATGATGTGATTAGCTGGCTGTGCTCACATAATTTTAGTCTTGTTTTACAAAAACTGAAAGAATGTTACAGATTGTATAATGCACTGAAGAAGGATTTATATCCAAAAGCTTTGCTGTAATAAAGTATTGACATTCTTGGAATTTGAATTATTTTGTTAACCCATGTAGAACACAGCCCGAGATGTTGCCTTTGTCCCATAGAGGTTGCGTTTTTGGACTTGGAGAGGGCATTTAAGACCTGCTCCTCGGAGATACTAGGTGGGGGATAAGTGTTAGTGAAGCTTTGGGGTATTTGTGGCAGGGATAGGGGAGTGAAGTTTCCACTGAACCTGTCAGCCAGCAGGTTTGCTATATCCACAGGTTCTATATATGTAGTACCATTAACTACAAGGTCAGCACAAATCTGGGCCTTACCTTTGAGGTTATGGATGTAACTAAAGAATGCGTTGTGGTTGTCCTTAGTTAGGGAAGCTAATTTGGATTCATAGTTAGCTTTGGAGGACTTCACTACGAGTCTCATTTGCTTGTTTAAGTTGAGGATGGAGTGTTTCCAGATTTGAGACCGTTCCTTCCTTCTCTTCGACAGCAATTTCTTTCTCCTGTTGTATAGCCTATTAATGGTAGTTGTCTACCAGGCAAGTTTGTTTTTCCTTGAAGATCTTGCTTTGGTTTGATCTGGTACAGCAAATTCAATACAATTGTGCAGGTGTTTGTATAATGCATTGGCGTATAACTCAGCATAGGTGTCTGTTCCATCAGTGGGGGGAAGAGCTATGAAGCTATTTATGCCATCATGTAAGAGGTTGTAATTGGCCTTGGAAAAGTTTTTAGTCTAGTTTTTGCTAAGGAGGGTCTAGTCTTATAGTTACTTTTAGCAAGACTGATTTTTGGTCTGATCTCACCAGGGATGGTCAAAAACTGGGGGTGATGCAGCAGTCCCCCATGTTGGTGAGCACCAGATCCAGGATGTTTGAACCCCTTGTGGGTGTGTCAACCAGCTGGTCCTGGGCATTGGAGTTAACACAGTTCTGGAACCTTTAGGCATGTGAGTTAGAACACATATACAGTAATTTACCCAGTCTATGCATGGGTAATTGAAATCACCAAAACCAGGATGTTTGGTCATATCTTTATTGACTGAAGTAGATCCAAGTAGGCTGAGTTGACATCCTGATTCATGGAGAGGGTCCTATAGCTGGCAATGATCTGAAGATGGGTCTTACCTACAGTCAATCGCACTTGAAATAAATCAAGGGAATTATGCTGTTTAACCAATCTAAAGGTGTATTTATCTTTAATGAATATTGATACACCACCTCCTTTAGTTCTCATGCCTTCGGTATGTGGTCTGAATGCATGGAAGGAAGTGTAACCTGGTATACCTGGGGTGCACTCTGCAGCCTTAAACCAGGTCTCGGTGACTGCATAAATGTCAGCATCTTTCAGGGTGAGGACTGCTTCCAGTGAGTGCAGTTTCAGGTTTAGACTCCTAGCATTTAGCTGCATAACCTTGAGGTTGTTTTTAGAGAGTATTTTTACATCAGGAATTTTGTTCTTGTGACATTGCCTAAAAAAAGGCACTACTGGGATGGCAAAAGCATTAGCCAGTATCCAAAATATCAGGGGTGACAGATGAAGATCATCTCTGGAAAAGCATCAAGGTCTGTTGACCATGTCATCCCAGGCTCACAGACACTGGATCCCCTTTGAGTGACACCAGAAACTAAGTCAATTGTTGAAGTCAATCATTTTTTGTTTGTATTGAGGTATCATCCTAGGCAAAGGTAAAATGCGGCTTAAGGCTAGGGACAGACCTGCCTGAGACACATAATCCAAGAACTCAGTCATGTCTCTCTTCATATAGTCCAGGAAGATACGTATCAAATCGTTCACACCAACATGGACTATGATGGAGTACTTGTTGTTGAGAGACTTGAGTGCGTGTGTGATGTGGTGGATCCTGGCACCTGACAGACAGATAACCATGACGTTTTCATTATCCAGCCTGGTGAGAGGGACATCTGTGTGTCTCACAATTGAGTCGTCTATCACTAAGATGTTTGTTTTTGTGTTATGCTTTAGAGGTTTGACTGGTGAGACACTGGTGTGTGATATATTATGTATACTATGTTCTGCAGAAGATGTATTATGTGAAGCATGGTTGTGTTTGTGTTTGGGGGGGGGTCTTTAATGTTTAAGTAAGCTTCTCACAAGGACCTTCACACATGTAGGTTTATGTATTTTTGGTTTTGTATGTGCAGGAGGTAAGGTATGCATGCTGACAACCTGCTTAGTATCAGGTGACTGACTGGTGAGTGAGAGAGCCTGGATTCTAGGTTCTTCATATAGATGCAGCTCTCACATAATGAATTTGTGTGGACTAGAAGAAGTGGGTTGTCAGTGTACAAGAGGGAATTGCTACATTCCCTCAGGATGTCCATGTTGACCGGGCTGGAGAAACTGTGGGAAATTGTCTATCCATAATGCTAGGTAAGTTGATGTGGTCAAAAATCAGGGAGAGGACAGGAAGGAACAGATAAAGTAAAGGACAGGAGAAGTGGACAAAAAATACAAAATGCTAGCGGGTAGGAGCTGTATTAGTACCTCTGGAACTTCCCTAAATGTATCTCCTGTCAGTGAAGAGCAATCATAAGAACTCACCAATAGAGTACCAGAAGAGAACTAAGGGAAAATTTGCAAGTAAAAGTGTTTGCGTTTATAACCACCAACAATCCCCACTGCTGCGCGCCAGTTTGTGATGCACAAATGCAGTGCTATATAGCAAATAAATGCAAACTGATCTAAACACATTAACCAATAAAAAAGTTCAAAACAGAGTTCTGTTCTAGCAGCCTTCAATTAGATGAGTTCTAACTGCACATTCTTGCCACTAGGGTGTACAGAACTCTTGCCAACAAAACAGGGCCTGGTTTAGTGCTCATGTTATACAAAATGAACTAGATCCAGCAGGTCTGAATCTAGTCTATGCTACAGTAAAGTGCAACAATTTCAGAGCAAAAAAACCCAGTTCAAAAAGCATTGATTTGGTAAAAATGCAGTTCAAAAGTGCAATATGCAGTGAAAAATTCTACTTACATTTTGAAGAGATCAGCAGATGGCTTGGATTTGCATATTTAGCAAATGAGAGCAAACTGATTTTACAAATTAACCAACTGACCAATAAAAAAGCTCAAAACTGAGCCCTCTTCCAGCAGCCTTCAATCAGACAAATTCTAATTGTACACTCATGCCACTAGGGTGCAGGGAAACCCTCTCCAACAAAAGGTGTCCTGGTTTAGTGCTCAAGTTATACAAACACAGCTAGATTCAGCAGATCTGAATCTAGTCTATGCTACAGCAAATAAAGTGTACCAATTTCAGAAAAAAATAGTCAAAAAAGCAGGCACAATAATCCTTCAACCAGCAATTCCCAGCTCAGAAGGGCTTAAGCTACCCTTTCCTCCTACAAGAGTGTGGACCACCAACCTTCTTAAGGTAGAATAACTGTCCTGAAGCCCAAGTGATTAAACTAGAACAAATATACTTTTAGAATAACAGCCACACTAAGCCTTCAACTAGCAATTCCCAACTTAGAAGAATGTAAGCTAGCTCTCCTACACAACAGTATAGACCACAAACCTTCTTAATGTAAAACAACTGGCCCATAGCACAAGTGTTTAAACCAAAAGACTTAGAATAACAGTTACAATTTAATCAGGCTACTAACAATGAGTAATAAAATGCAGCAGAATAAATGCAATGTAACACTTTTAAGAACAAACATCGAAAACAAAATAAAGTAATAAAGTAGGAAGAAACACAAATACAGTAAAAGCAGCTGAATGAATTGTAATTTTTTTAGGTTAAGTGGGAAGGCAGGAAACAGAAGATAATTCAAGGTTGAGAAACTATGGGGGCGGGCCTTCCTAAATGATCGCTCTCTACTCAGTAGAATGAGCTGATGAGATGGGACTGGAAGGAGTGTCCAAAATCAAATTTGTAGTAAGACCATCTCAAACATCTCCAGCTTTACTCCGTCGCATATCGCCTACTCAGAGAAGATCTCTGCCTAACATACAAAGCTATGTCAAACCCAGAGCTGTTGGACATGCTCCACTTAAAGAAATCCCAATCCCTCTGAGCTATACGCTTTAGGGACCTAAACCTTCCACCACAATAAACAGAACATGGAGGGATAGATTCCTGTCCCAGAGACTTCCCATACTCTGGAACAAGCTACATATCTATATCAAACAAAGCTCCTCATTAGCACTCTTCAAGAAAAATCTTGATGATTGGATGGAAATAGGAAATTCACCCCAGGGATTACTTCTGTGGCTCTGCTTGACAGTGGCACAGGAAAATAATTTTCTTGGGTGGCAAAAGCCAGGGTACCTTTTTGGCTAGGCTTATATAGGCCCTAGGGACAATAGCCTAGTACCTACCTATGAGCGTATAAGACTGGGCAATTCGAAAGTCACCATGTTTAAGAACACAACAACAACTGAGTGGGTGGTAGGGGAAACAATGCTGCCAGAGATCAGCAATATTCAGGCAGAGTACAGCATGCAGGCCAAACAAACACTTCAGCTAAATACAGATGTTTCTAACTAAAAGAGCAATGGTGTTTCTCAGCTCCTCCCACTAATTATCTGATGTCATTCACTGTTTGCAAAGGAATTATTTGCTAACTTTTTTAACTGATCCTAGACAAGACCTCTTAAAACTCCAACAGAACAGAAAACTTAAAACGAAACCTTGGACACCATTTTAATGTTTACAGGCAAGTAGTATATCTGGCAATGATCAGTACGCTATGGCAAGAAAAAAATTAATTTTCATATTTGGACCCTCACATAAAATGCACACATATATTTCATATGTGAGGCAAATGCTCAGACTGCAGACTCCTTCATTCAGTTTTTCACACTTTTAAGTGATCACTTTTTTATAAAATATATCTTTAGAGTTCGTGTCTATTGCTAAATACTTATTACTCACCCACTTTTGCACTTTCAAGCCTTCTTCCTCCCCCCATTTTTTAAAGTATACCAAGTAATTCAAGACAAAAGATCAACCAGCTAACTATAACCATTTGCAGGAGTTATCTAAAAGAATAAAATGCATTAAAATAAAATGCACTGTCCTTTCCTGTATATTACAGGTTCTATGAAAGGGACTTCTCACTTCTTCTTGTGTTCAGTTTTAATCCAGTCCCCTCCCCATCATCAGTGTAGTAGTTTGGCTTTAGGTGTCTCTGGCCTGAAACCTGCCTTTAAATGTTGTTTAGATTCATTCTGATACTATTACTGACCTCTCCATTTTACTGCAATAGCTCTCCATATTTGACTTCTTCTTTACTGTTTATCCAAACCCTGACAGACACTGATAAGGCTCAATAATTTCCATGTACTTTGGAAGCAAAAGCTTCCCAAGTTATAGGCTTATATTTATCGCCATGGTACCCCATACCAGGTTCATGACATCTACTTTTAAATACAAGCAAAAGCTATTTCCTATTTGATAAACATCCACTCTCTTTGATAATGTTTTGCTGTGCCCCACCATAGGCATCCATAGATCTGTGGAGTTTTTTTGCAACTGAAAAGCCTTCTCAGACTAGCCCAAGCTCTGTAAGGTGAGAGGTAGTTCTTCATTACCCTACTCTACCCTACCCCCATCCCACCCACATACATAATTTTATTTCTACTTTCTGACCATTCATACAGATAAACATCACTTCCTGATCTCACAACACTTCATCCTTGGTCTTCTAGCTCCTTATCTGCCTTTCTCCTCCTGCACTGCTATATTTATTACATTTCTTACTATTCACCTTTCAGTTTTTAAAATAATTTCTACTTCATACTTTTTACTACTTTATTCCTGATTAATACAGTAACTACATTAAGCTAGTATTTACCCCAAAATGCTTCCCATTACCAGCAGCCCAATAACTTTACAGTTAAATGTTCTTGCTGTGTTCAAATGCCTATCTAGTGGCAGAAATTCCACTGCTACACCCCAGTTCTAAACAGCAGCAGCCTTCATATTGTTGTCATGTTACTGCATACAGCAGATCCAATATACAGCCTCTGATGCAGACAAAAATACCAGTTTGACTCATTATACCTTCAATCTTACAATTTAAAAGATAACAGCTAAGCCAGGCCCACCAGTCACTGCTTAAATAAAAGCCAGTAATTCAAACTATTACCATCCTTGGTCAAACGTTCTTTCAATGACCTGTATGAACATTAATACTACTAACAAATGATCAGTACTAGTGTCTTAGATAACAAGCAGCATTACAATACTAGCAATTACTGAATTGTGGTTAAAATAGAAGAGTTGAATAAAGGTCTTTACAGATCAACACTACCACCAATATACAGATACTTCATAGATCTGGCTGTAGAGTAGGAAAGGTGTTCTACATTAACTCATAAAAATGCAAACCTTAACCCATCTCCCATTGCTAAAAGCAATACACTAAAATATGATAATCCTAACTGGAAACATGCAAATTTTAGTACCCCTGACATACAAAAATATTACTTGAAAGTATAAACATCCCTCTTCCCTCTATGCCACAACTCAATCAGGCACACTAAAAATAATACTATCATACCCAGAGAATAACAAGGTCATTACATTTGGTGGCCTAATTATTAACTGGTATGGCCCACATAAGTCCAATATCAGTAGATTCTTCCAACTAAACAATGTAGCCCAGAAAAAAAATAAAATCATATCTACCAAAAGCACATGTGAAAGTTTGATTATTGACAGACTTATAACAAATATTTCTGAAAAGCTTCAAGCAATGCTCCTAGCCCCCCTCCCCCACTAATCCACTGCCCAGTTTTTACTACATGAACACTAACAGCAGCAAAACCATTCTTTCAAACCATTCTTCCCAGGAATATTCATGATGGTACACATGATTCATTGTTGACTGCATCATAGCAGATGGGCAGGTCCTCAACCTGGTGCTCATAATCCCACAGTAGCTATAGCAATATTTTTTCATTTTCTGCCAATTCACAAAAAATGTGTTTCCTTCTTAGGCAAAGATGAAAAATCAGGAAAAGGTTATTGTGACTTACACATGAACTCAACAGAAGCAATCCTTCCAATCAAACTTTATTATACTTCTTAAACTAAATACTGATACAAGAATTGCATTTGCTACTGATGCTGCAAAGACAGCTTTCATTAGGCATAGTCAGGAGCAGCAATGTAGTAATCCCTAACTATTCTGGCAAACTAATAAGCAAATTGGCACAGATAAGCTATTTCCCAAAGTGCACAGTAAAATTCATGCATACTGAGCAACTTAAATGATCTTAGAAATCACATTTCTTCCTTCACATACACTTTTAAATACGGTATTTCATACAGTTCTTTCCACACTATCACTCCCCCTGCATCAACATCTATACCATCATTCATTTTATTTACAAACTATCACCAGAAAATCAACTAGATCTTGCTAAGCATTTTTAATAGAGCTGTAATCCATGCTTTCACTGCCTTCATTCTAGACTTCTATACATCATCCAGTTTGGTCCAGAAAAAACTACTTATTCACATTTTTAATCTCACCCTTACTACTAAAATTGTCAAACCAAATGTTAAAAATTATTTTATAATACCCCCTCCCTAAAGTATCTCACCCCATCGTGGTTAATGATTATAGGTCCATAGCAAATGTTCATCCACTGGTGAAAGGCCTTGAGAAACTGGCATATAATCAAAGGTTGGATTACATTACAAAATTCAATACACTTAGTGAGAGGCAACATGGCTTTAGACCCAATTACAATACCATCACTAACTTATGCAAACTGATCAACTGTAGGAAAGAGTGAACTGACAGCAGCAATATGTAGGCATCAAATATGTTTTTGAAAAAATACTGATCATAACTAACTCATGAACAAGCTAGAGCACATTGGTTTTGCTCCTGAAATATTGCAATGGTTTGACAACTACCTGTGTTACAGAACTGAGTTCACATATGTGATAACAGCAAAGGGACTGGCAATTTCTCAAAAGGTACCACACAGATCTGTAGTTGACCAAATTCATTTTCACTTTTTATTAATGACATGCCATCCCGATTTAGTGCTGTTAAAAGCCTACAAAGATCCTAATCAGCTCAGAGCTTCATAATGATTTATCTGCTGTTTGAAACTATTTGAAACTGGAAATGTAAAAACAGACTAATGATTAATACTTACAAATCAGCTGTTATGCTGTTTCATGCACATACAAAACTAGAGCTAATGAATACCTCATTATTACTAATTAAAGGTCTAGATAATACTCCTATATCTTGTGCCATCACTCAAAAGTATGTGGAAATTATGCTGGTCCAAATACTGACCTTGAAAAACACAAAGAACAGCAGATCAGTAATTAACCAATTGAAAATATCATGCAGACAATTTCATCCTTTATCCTTAGACACTTGATGGACAATTGCAATCAACATTTTGCTACCAAGACATAAATATGATGCAGCTATGATACAAACTGCAGAGAATAAGATTCTAAAATGTATACATCTGGACCATTGTCATCAGCAGCACTCTGTCACCTTTCAGAAAACTAAGTGGTTGCCAGTGGTGGCTAGGGTTAATTTACTACACAGTATCCTCATTATAAAAATTACAAAATAATTTTGAAAATCTGTAAACAGTTTCTTTACTAAGGGTATACTGGGGATAATCATCATCATCTCCATCATCACCTTCATCACCACCATCATTGCTGCCATTATCATCATCACGGTAGTCATCATTTTTCTTTTCGCTTTATTTCTCAGTGAGTATACTTTTTATTTTTCACATTCATCAAGCAACTTATACTCGGGTAGGGTAAAAGAAATACTGTGCCAGTAACTATGTATGTATCCTGTTCACACTTTGTATTTCTATAATTTATTCTTTATTTATTTATATACTGCTGTATGTTTACTGTTGCCATTTGGCATGGGTTATGACATATAATAGCTCAGTGTTTAGGATCAGTTTATTCACCTGGTTAAAAGGAAAATAAATAAATATGCCTTACTACGTTTTATTTATGACTACCTTTTCATCACAAAGCATATACATTCTTATGGCACTGCGCTACAACTTTCCCATACATACAGTGAAGATAAATACACACAGAGTCTTTCATTTACAGAGCTTACATACAGAAGTGTTTTTAGCTTGGAAGAGGGAAAATTAGGAAAAAGTTAAGCTGTTGACTGTTGGTCCTACAACATTTCATAACATTAAAGTTTCAATAAATATATGTATATGTAGTAGCTCATTCAAAAATTGGGTGCTGCCTTGTAACCAGTTTGAACTGTAAAACCTTGACATAAGCAGGTTTGCACAGAAGTGTTACAAAAAGAAATCCCTGACAAGAGTTAACCCAGACAAATGGAAGGCATTTAAACATATGATATCACCATCACACCTGCATTTGTTTCTGTTTCTTATTTTTATGTACATCTATTGTAACTTACGCATTACAGTAGGGCTTTTTCTCGTATCCCTTGTAATTGTTCATGTTCAGTGTCATCTTGCAAACCTCGCAGTGAAAACATCCTTTGTGCCAGTACTGTTTAACAAGAAAGATATGATTAAGGTGAGCATATTTACCTCGTGTAGACTTTAATTCAGTATCATTTTCCAGCAAATAACTGTTTTTCTGTAAGCACGCCTAACCAGTTACAGTTTGTGCATACAGCAATATAACGTACATTGTCAAGAGATATTTGTAACATAATACAGCATGAAATGATACTAAGAACAACAAGTGGGAGTATTCAAGAATATAAAGACAACATTGTCACTTCTCTGGTGCCAAGGAGAGTAAACTTTTACTTGTAAAATAATAGCATAGGCTTTGCTGTGTCTGTTAAGTCAGTAAATGTCATCCCTTTCTAAACCAGGTATCCATGGCCATAACTATTACTTAACCATGCATTTTTATTTACATGGCTTCGTACAATATGATTACCTGCGCGCGCGGTTGGTCCTCCCAACTCCAAAAATGACGCATGATATGACTTAATCATCAGAACTTTTGAACTAGAGATGCTTCTAGAACTTGGACGTAGGACCAAATGAATCCCCACGTAAAGCTGTTCGTTCTTACTATGGTAGTGTGGGTCCTACGGCTGAGTGTCAGGTTTGAAAGGAATGCTTACTGACAGCATGTTTCCATCAACCCAGCAATGATACAATGCTTCAAATTCTCACTCCCGAGGGAAACCCCATTTGGAGCAATTCTTTCATAGTAAAGCTAACACTCATTCTACAATGTAAAAAACATGAAGTGTGACAACAGTATAAAAATGTAGCTGGTATATTATAAAAAACATATTACACGCGCTTCACCCCTCAAGCAAATGACAGGCAGGATACCCAAAGAGAGCACTTGAGATATTTACGCATTAGTCTACAGAAAGCCCTTTCATTTTTGCAGGGAGTAGGAATGCGTCAGATGCTAACATTCAAAAATATAAAAATCTAAGCTTTAACAATCTCTTGCCTCCTACGCACCTACGTTGTAAAGCTAGAATTTCTCTTTCCATCTTCATCATACCTGCAAAAATATTAATGTAATGCAGCACCAGAGCGATTCGTACTCAACAACCATTTTCCAGTAGCTATACACTGACATGGGTCAAGTTAGTCACCAATCACGCCTGACAGGTGCATTATTTCTATTAGCTGGTTAAAAGTTATTCTTCGGTATCTAAATCTTACTCTAGGAATACTTCGGAAGTAGTTTTTAAGACCACCTAAGACAATGAATCAGAAACAGCTGCAGAATTTGAAACAGTTCCTTGACAAACGCATAAGCTCATTCTATTACCTTATCCAAGCAGTTGACTTTTTCAGTGGGATAGACGACTTTGCCACAGCGGGCGCACGATGGGTTCATCTTCTCCTTTAAACCAAGTGCAATATTTCCAGTTAAAGGTGTGCACCGAGTGCGACTCTGCAGCTCACTCAGATGCTGTCACACTGCATAGAAAGCTGCAAAGGTTAGTGTTTGCACCTTCTGATGAAGATGATGTTGACAGTCGCTGCGATGGTGTTCAACAACACTCAGCTGTGATAAAATCAGGAAAAATGCTGTGGGTGACTCAACTCCCTGGATTTTTGCTTTACGCCTAGAAAAAGGCTGCAATGCAAAAGTTGACGAGAACGAGCACGTAAGTGCACCGGCTGAGGGAGCCGTGCATATGTAGTGAGTATTCTAACATCAAGTCGAGGCAAAGGTGTATAAATATAATACAAGCTAAAGATGACAGCCGAGTAGATTTACAGGAGGACTAGTCGTCATGTACATGATGTGATGACGACGGTTCATCCAAAAGTCCCTCACATGCTTCGCCAGTAAGTTAAATGTTTGGTTGATTCTCTTAGACACGAGGTTACCAGATCTAAGGAGTTAAAAAGGAGCTATCAGTCCCTAAAAATTCTCTCAGATACAATGTTACCAGGTCTGAGAAGGAGTTAAAAAGGAAACATCAATCCCTAAAAATGTTAATTAATGAAAAATGTCTGACAAACCATGCTTATTGCAGATTATGGCTGTATAAAATATCTAATCAAAACGACGCTGTATTGGATTAATTTAAATCTAATTTAAAACCCTTATACCTGACTTTAAATTAACAATATCTTGAAAAAAACTGCTGACCTTAGCCAAGTTTTTATTTCCGTTAGAAGGGGCATGTATACAATGTATTTGTATTACTATGCCCTTTGTTTACATTAGCCCCATATTATCAGTGGTTCTCAGGATTTAAATTGTTTTGCATTTTATAGATAGACTGTCATAATGTAACGTACAGGTGGGCAAACAGTAGTGAAGCCAGAATTGAACTTGGTTTGATTCAAGTCATAAAAATTGCCTCTTACATTACTACAGCAAACCTGAGGTTCAGTCATTAAGTTAACTATTGTGGCTTTACAAAATGTTTATTATGATTATAAGTGTCTTGGGTTGACTTTTGCATAAAGTGTCGATTTAGATCAAGCCAAATCAGACAAACCTGAAGCTGGACCCTGCCTCCAAAGACCTAGCCTGTGCTGACTGCATATTTGTGAACCACAGCAATTGAATATATGGAAGCCTACCTGCATCTTCTCCTTGCCTTCCAATTTCTCCTACAAATAAATGCCTGCAGAAAGTAGGGCATGCCCTGAAGATGATGTATGGTTTATTGTCATGTAGCACTCATCGGTGTTGTCATTTAACAGCTGAATATGCAGAAAACAAAGTAAACAAATAATATGTTCATGTGAGCAGTAAGAGTCCATTTTAAACACAAAAGATACTAGCAACATAGTAATGAAACAATATATGGACACTATGCAAACTGCATCGCATATTGCTAAAGGTTAGCATTTGCAACTCATTATAATACAACAGTGTAACTAAGGTAGCTGCCATTTTAACTGAAGAATCAGTGCTATCAGTGCTCATGTTTATCAAACTTAACAGTCTTATGTCCTGAAGTAGGTAAGTAGCTAACAGTCCACAAGAGTCAAAATAAGATACAAAGGATCTTGTGTTCAAGTATGTCATAAATGCATTTCTATTCTCCATAAATGATCCTAAATTCATATTCAAATGTTAAAAAGAACAATTTCAAAATTCAGTGGAAAATCTGTTTCAAACTCTTTGTAATCTCAGAGTAGAAATATCATTCTTTAATTTGATAATATTACTCATTAGTTTAAGTAATAATGTTCCATTTCATATTGTTGGACTTTAATTCTATAATTAAGGGAATACTGTTCAAAATGAATTTCATTAATTGGCATAAAGGATATTATGCCACCTGACTCATTTCAGATCTATATACCCAGCTGAATACAAGAAAAACCTGTATGTTCAAATATCAGTTAGATTTCACACTTACACTCTTACTACTGAATTTCTGAATGCACTATAAATATTCAAGCCGTTCAGCTGTGATGGCTACATTCATTCTGTTCTTTACGGCTCCAAAGAATTCATAATCTTCTATGAATAATATCATACATTTTTAACATGGACTATGCTGTGGCCAATATTGATATTATTAATATTGATAGTACCCAAGTCTTTATTTGAGACTGAAATAGAATATGGGAGTGCACAACTAATGCTTGATAGTCTCCTTACAGTTATATGTAAATATTATACCATTAAAAGCATACAATAACATAACATCACATAATGAAATTCTATCGCTGATGCATCAAAATGCATATGCATCTATAAATGTAACAATGCATAGCCAGAATACTGCAACAACTAAAAAGGTAATCGAGCAAGATAGCATTCTTCATAAACCTTATGTTGACTTGTTTATTGATATTAAATATAGTAAAACATTGATTATTCAATAATGAATGGAATAATGTAAAGTATTAAAACATTAGTCAAAATTATATTCAATATTAGACCACTGAATGTAGCTGAACGTATTGTAGCATGAACTTGAATCAGGGTGGTAAGTCATTATTCCCCTTTATAAAACGATGCCGATCCAAATTATCTGTTGCAAAAAAGATCTGAATGTCCGTTAATAGCTGTTATCAGGGCATATTCATCTTACAGTAACACTTGTAAAACTTTTGCTACATCAAAAGTAGCTGTTTTATGTATAAGTATAATCAATGTTCATGACAATTACTCAGGAGGAAATCTACAAGATAGGTTTTACAGAGACAAGGAATTCAAAGCATACGCATGCACAGAGAGCACATTTAACAAAAATCCTTTAACTCAGTTCAGATCCAGGTATGTGGTAGCTTTAGTGTGAAAAAACATTTTAATTATATAACCAAACACAGTATTAAGACTACTTTCTGTTGTTAATAGGGTAACCTTAAATGTTAGAACAAAGAAAGAGAGAATTAAGTATTTGGTTAAACTGTCTAACAGTGTTGTATAAAACATAAACTTCAATATTTTGCTTATATCATTGGTTAAGTTGCCTGATATTAATATAAAGTTATTTCTGATGTCAATTTAAAGTCAAGTTCAATGCTGATTTTTCTTTAACAAGTTTCCCAAAATGTTTTTGGATTTTGTCAAAACATAGTCTTATATTACTTAGTCTATTGTACTTGTTATTACAATTTATCCCATATTCTAGTGATCCTGTTACTCTATTTTGTTTGCTATATTTAAATCTGAATTTTTTTACCTAATGAAAAAAAAATGTTCATCAAATGAGCTCAAAATTTTTCCGTTCAGCAAGGTTTAGCAATCCCCATATTGTTTACCACTCAATCTAGCACACTAATATCATTTAGATAACCATGTATTAAAGTGCAAGCTCATATCCTATAATCTCAGGCTGTTGACTGTACTATAAGGTTATCATTCAAAATTTTAAGAACATTGCTTTCTGTTCAGAGCATCCCAATGTGACAGAATAAGTGCTATAGTGATAGCGTTACTTTGATTAGTATGCAGTGTATCTAGAGGTGTTGAACTCTTTGTTGTATTAAACGCTATCTATTCAAGATTATTCTTATTATAGACAGTAAGAGGACTTTAACCATGTTTATTATCAGATGAGCTCCTGGACCATTTAGTATTAGTGTAGTTCAAATCCCTTAAAGTAAGAAGGTATTTGCAAGATAGTAACAAGTTGGGTGAGGAGGGGGGCCTAATAGCAAACCACATCTTTGTACTAATACAAACTGACATCCATCCGTTTCTAAGTAATGAGAATTTCATAAATGTTGCCGCTCTTAAAAATAGGCTACTTTGATGTCAGACACTTTTATTTGTTATCAGTGCTGCTTTTGAAGGGGCACTACTGAAAATCATAGAATTTTGACCCCATTGTGCCACTAGGGGTCAGTAGCCTTAAGTCACTGGTGAGATGGTACTTGCCAAAGTAAGCAACAGCTTTTTGTTGACAAATTAAACTAGTCTTTATTCTTACCATTTAGTTATTTAGGAAAAATAGAGGTCAAAGATGTAGATTTAGCTGGCTTGATCTGGTATGATATAGGGCACAGATAATTCAAACTGCTTTCATTCAGTTTTGGGGAATGAGGATTTATAGATTGAGTAGACAGTGCTAATTTATAAGGTATAAATGTGAAATATTTGTTTGAACATTAGAATTCCATAGTGTTACAGCTGTAGTATCCATGTGTTGTTGCTTTAAGAATTCATATTGAATTATCTAGCAATCATTCTCCACACAGATAATGAATGAATGTTTTTGGACAAATTAATTTATAAGAGGTAATACTTTTGCCCAAAGCATTTTGGAATAGACTGAAATGGGCAATTTCATTACTACCTCAGGCCCATTCATACAAGACAATAGTCAAAAAGGGCCTTCATGCAACCAAGCAGTATGGCCTGCAATGCCACCACTGTTAGCCGTAGTTGGAAAATAAACGTTTTGCTATATTTGGAGATAAACCTTTTGGATACTTAATTGTTAAAGAAGTATAGAATTTCATGACTACCATACAGTCATCGACATATCTGGGTTACCAAAATGTGTTAGGAGACTGAATCCTCACAGCAATGTTAAACACATACTGATTTAAGTCTCTTTTGAGTTTCATTTGATAACGTAAGGTTGACTGGAAAGCAAGCAAATTTTCAAGTAATACCGTTAGGACAATCTATATCAAAGCCTTGACTAAATCAAATGATGTCCCTGGCAGCTGAATGTAATGATGATTTTCATTACTTACTTCTTTATGGATAACAACTATGTTTATCATGCAAGCACAGCCTTCCAAAAACCATGATGTTTCTGTACAAAAGGTGATAAGCTTCCTGTATTTTTAACTAACAGAGTGCACGCAAAGATGTTGCTAAACAGGCTATTGAAATGAATGGGGCAATTGGATCAGAGGTTGGACCATATATGGGTACATTACAGGGGCGGCTCGTGGCATCGGACTGCCGGACTGCAGCCCCCTCAGCTAAAAAGAAGAAATGTAAAAAAAAAAAAAAATACCTTTGCAGCTGTTTAATTTAAAAATTTGAGTCCGCGACTCAGAAGTACGCACATGCACACTTAACCTCCTCGGGCTACGGCGGTTTTAAACAGATTTTTTTTTTTGTTTGTTTTCATTGCAGCCCGGTGGTGTAATGAAGGCATCATTGTGATGCCCAAAAGTCTATGCGGTTCCAAACTGCATAGAATTGGAAGGGGCTCAGACTGCGATGTCCGCAGGCATGTCATGACGTGCTTGCTGGGCTAAAGGCTGCTGATTGGTTGTCGCTCTCTTCCCAGGCTTTATGTGCTGGGAAAAGAGCGAGAATAGTCAGTTGAGTTGTGGGCTTGACTTGTGGTGTCCAATTTTATTATTTGGCAATTGGCATTGGATTTTAATTTTTTTTTTATTTGGGCGGATTTTTTCAGCTGTGCTGTGCAGCCTGTGCTAGCCTAGCCTGAAGGAAGAAGAACAGAAGAAGAAAGAAGAAGAAAGAAAAGAAGTTAGAGAAGAAGAACAGAGTGGAAGGTGCAGAATTAAAGTAAGTATTGTAGTTCATGTAAATGTGCAGAGAATCCCACCCATCCAAGGTAGACACAAGTACTAGAGTGGCTTTTCATCTGTCCTTGATTTTTACAGAATGGTCTGGTTTCTGTCATATTTTTTGTACTGTTGATTTATGCTTATTACTCAAAGTGTCTGTTGCTCTGTGTTTAAGTAGCAATACTTTAATGACCATCAGGTAAGCTTGGCTGAGATTGCAAGATGCAAGTAAGCTTTAATAAGCATACTGTTAAAGAATTGCCAACATTGAAAGCCTTTTTGTTGCCATGTAGAGAATACTTAACTAGATAATGTATAAGTCTTGGGTATTGAAATGCATATGCCAGTATTTGTAATAAAGGACAGAATTACATTATTTTAAGAGTCTCATTACACTTGGAGACTTCCAGTCATCTCTGCAGGCTTTACCAGTAAACCGAATGCCAATCGCGTGGTCCATAACCTGTACAGTAATCCTTTTAAGCAATGTATCTTGAGCTTATTTCTTGTTTGCTTTTCATTTTTTACTTTGATCATGTTTTCCCCATGAAACAAGTAGATATCAGGCAGCAGGTCTTTTTTTGGATAAGGAACATTTTTACAAGTGGGGGCATCAGAGATTTCTACTTTCAGCATGTTACTTGTTACTTTAATAAAGCTGAATATAAATTATAATTAGAACTGCAGTGCAAGAAGTGGTTTGAGTTGAGTGCTGCTTGTTTTTCTTATACTTGATTTTGACTGGCATTCCATTAATGTATTTAAAAAAGTAATTTATTTTTTCATGCCTCACAACCTTTTTTGTTTCCATCTAGATATTACGCTGTCATGCAGCCAATGCATTGAAATATTTTTATTCTTCTACACTTCATTTTGTCTTGATTGGACTCTCATAATGACGGTTTGGCACCCAGGGCAGTATATTTAGTTTTTGTGGTTTGCTACTACGTGTGTGTGTGTGGTAGAGAATACCTCAGGCTTGAACCCTGTACCTTGTATGAAGGTGTTAAAGACCTGAATTCCCTACCCACCACCATTTGTAAAAAAAAATTGCACATTTTTGCCTCATATTTGATCTGATCTGTTCCTCATAATATCTGTGGTTTGTAAATGCTGCAATGTTTGATATTTGATAGTGCAATGGTAGCATTGTTGCCTCACAGCTGCAGGTTCTCAGGTTTGATTCTTGGCTGGGTTGCCTTCTTTGTGGGGTCTGTATCTTCTCCCTGTGTTTGTGTTGGTTTGCTTTTGTGTCCTCCCATGTTACAAAGACATGTCTGCATTATTTCTTCCTGGGCCTCTGCTGAACATGTTTTTTTTGTTCCAAGTCAGACTGTCCTGATTAACAAATGTTAAATAAAATTGACAGGCATTTGAATTTCAGACTTCTGGTTTCTGAAGGTTTAATTCATTGTATATTTGAAGGGGCAGTGGTAGTATTGTTGCCTCACAGCTATAGGTTTTCTGGTTTGATTCTTGGCTGGGGTGCCTTCTGTGTGGAGTCTGCATCTCCTCCCTGTGTTTGTGTGGATTTGCTCTGGTGCCCTGTCATTTTACAAAGACGTGTCTGCAGTATTTCTCCCTGGGTCTTTGCTGAAAATTGTTTTTGTTCTGTCAGCAGTAAAATTGACAGGTATTTGAATTTCAGACTTCATGTTCTTCAGAAAATACATAGTAACACAACCGTAACACAACCTTTTATTCTAGCAATTTTCTAAGTTTATAAGATGAATATTTGAAATTTGTCCCTATTTTTGGGACTGTATTCCCCCATTATTGGCTTTGTCCAGGTTTTTTGTGCTAAGGTTGACAGCTATAGCAAGAACTGAATTCACTGAATATGTTTGAGGGCTGTATTCCCTCATTCCTGGGTTTGTCCAGGTGTTTTGTACTAAGAGGTTGACAGCTATGGTGAGAACTGAATTCACTATATGATAGCCATTTAAGTTTCAGTCTTCATCTCTTTTACAAAGCAGCTGATTTGGCGTAGTGTTATGTTGCTCTGACTGTTTTGCACAGGGACCTTGGCGGTAAAATGTATGGTGGTAACACAGCATTTTATTCTAGCAACTTTCCAAGATTATACAAGCAATATTTAATGTATCCCTGGTTTTTGGGCTTTTGATCCCCCCCCCCAATACATTTTGGCTTTTTCCAGTTTTCTTGTGCTGCGAAGTTGAGATGCAGTTGAGTATTGAGTAGATTTTACAAGGAGCTGAGAGCTGCAGGGGAACAGAAGTTTAGTGTTGCTTAAGTGAAGTTAGTTTGCCTTGTTAATAGCACAACAGGTTGTATACTTGCTTTTGATGCAGAAGGCTGTGAGTTCTACTCCCACAAGGGGTGGATGCTGCCGTACTGAGAATGTTCTCCTTGATGAAGATACTAACTATGAGTCTGTTATCAGTTTGCCATCCATTTCCTCTTGCAATATTACTAGCTTATTGTTTTAATGTAATATAGGCAATTTATTCCTGAGGGGCAACAGACACTTTATTTTTCGATGAAACCACGAAATATAAAGGTGTTTGCTAGCAGCAACCTCTTCATTAGTTACAGATCTCTTTAATGTGGAATTATTTAGATGACTTTTACTTCTTCAGAGATTGTGCATATTTACTGATAATGGACTGTAGAATTGTGCATATTTACTGATAATGGACTGTAGAATTGTGCATATTTACTGATAATGGTGGACTGTGGAATTGTGCATATTTACTGATAATGGTTGACTGTAGAATTGTGCATATTTACTAATAATGGTGGACTGTGGAAGTCTGAGTAGACTTTTATAATAAATGTTCTGAACTGGGCAGTTTTGCCATTATGGGTGCATGCGTTTTGTTTCATTGCTTACTGGAAAAATGTTCAAACAAATTTAAAACACCCTCTAACAACTGTACTGTATTGTACAAGGAATATAATTTAGTACAATGAGGAAGGTGTATCAAAGAGCACATGTATGTTTCATATGCAAGGGGCCTATGATTTGAAAACAGCCCAAAATTAATCTTTATCTGACACTGGCAAAATGTATTTTCTTTGAATGTGGGTTTCAATGCTGTTTCAATGAATGTGAGTTTCAAGGGCAGAGAAGTTTTAATGCTAAGTTTTCATTGTGAGACTGCATTGCTTTGTTTAGCAGATGACTTAGTGTTTGTGCTGTAAAATACAAAATAAAACTTTCAAATGAAGTCCAACTCATCATAGAAGTAAAGCAGTATGCACATTAGTGTTTATGGTAAATGGAGTGAAATAGCCAAGTAATGGTTCATTGGAATGGCTGCAGAGGCTCCATTCAACCATGATTTTGTCAGGGGGGAAGGGCAGCAAACTCAGACAGGCCCAGCTGAACTATACCTCCCAACTGTCCAGATTTTCAAAGAATGAATAGATTTGTGCTTCTTATTTTTGGTTTGTTCTTCATAAAATTTGTAGTTTTCTGGCAAATCATTTAGGAATTAAGTCACTAAATAATGATACACTGAGTTTCAGACTTCATAACCTTCAGAAAAATGCATGCTAAAGTAAGAACTGTTATTCTATCAACTGTCTCAATTTATACAAGAGCAATTTTTAGTACTGTTTATATGTTCCCCCAATATACTTGGCCTTGTTCAGATTTACTGCATTAACAGGTTGAGAGGTACATGCAAATAAATTGCTTTATAGAATTAGGCATAGCCAACCTCTCAACTGTCCCCGATTTTGGCTCAAAATGTTGCTCTTCCCCCTAATAATCCCTCCGCAAAATAGCAATTTTGGGAGAAAACAAGGAGGGTTTACAATTAAGAAATAACTGTAATAATCAAAGTTATAGATTACTTGAAATGCATGTAGATTCTTTTATTTTGTCAGCTGCTCAAGTTAGCAGTACTAATATTAAAGTGTCCCTTCTTTGACAGGTTCCCAGCTGTATTGTGTGGCTATTTTATATTTTTGCATCACATTTTTGGTCCATTTTTCATAAAATTGTGTTTTTTGGCAAATTAGTGACAAATCACTAAAGACTGAAGTTAGAAAATAATGACAGACATTTGAGTTTCAGATTTTATACCCTTCAGAAAATTTATACTAATGCAAGACCTATTCTATTATCTTTCTAAGTTTATTAGAGCAATATTTAAAAATTGTCCTTATTTTTGGGCCTTTGTCCCACTTCTCTGTATGGCTTTGTCCAGATTTCTTTCTCTGAGGTTGAGAGGTATGACAAATGTGTCAGAGCCATCACAGTCAGCCAGAGACATTTCAAATTGTGACATACTTGTTGCACCCCACTCCCCCATGTAGTGACTCTGGATGTGTCCAAGCAAGGCAAGGAGAAGTTATGCAGTGTAAATGTGCAGTGTGTCCCCCCATCCAAGGTAGACACAAGTACTACAGTGGCTTTTCATCTGTCCTTGATTTTGCAGAACGGTCTGGGGTCTGTCATATTTTTGTACTATTGATTTATGCTTATTACTCAGATTTATGCTTATCACTCAAAAAGT
Source organism: Protopterus annectens (assembly GCF_019279795.1). Taxonomy (NCBI): domain Eukaryota; kingdom Metazoa; phylum Chordata; order Ceratodontiformes; family Protopteridae; genus Protopterus; species Protopterus annectens. The sequence goes on along the minus strand of NC_056731.1, from coordinate 35,875,178 downwards.
GCCTGTTGCTCTGTGTTTAAGTAGCAATGCTTTAATGACCATAAGGTAAGCTTGTCTGAGATCGTAAGATGCAAGTAAGCTTTAATAAGCATACTGTTAAAGAATTGCCAACATTGAAAGCCTTTCTGTTGTTGCCATGCAGAGAATACTTGACTAGATAATGTATAAGCCTTGGGTATTAAAGGACAGGATTCCATTATTTTATAAAGCTCATTACACTTGTTGGAGACTTCCAGTCATCTCTACAGACTTTACCCATAAACTAAACAGAATGCCAATCATGTGTGGTCCATAACCTGTACAGTAATCCTTTAAGCAGTGTATCTTGAGCTTGTTTCTTGTTTGCTTTTCAGTTTTTACTTTGATCATGTTTTCCCCATGAAACAAGTAGATAGTTGTCAGGCAGCAGGTCTTTTTTGGATAAGAAACATTTTTACAAGTGGGGGCATCACATAGATTTCTACTTTCAGCATGTTACTTGGTACTTTAATAAAGCTGAATATATTATAATTAGGACTGCAGTGCAAGGAGAAGTGGTTTGAGTTGAGTGCTTCTGGTTTTTCTTATACTTGATTTTGACTGGCATTCCAGTAATGTATTTAAAAAGTAATTTATTTTTTCATGCCTCACAACCTTTTGTTTCCATCTAGATATTAAGTAAGCTGTCATGCAGCCAATACATTGAATATTTTTATTCTTCTACACTTATTTTTGTCTTGATTGGACTCTCATAATGATGGTTTGCCACCCAGGTCAGCGTATTTAATTAAAGTTAGTTTTTGTGGTTTTGAGCATAGCGCCTCCCCTTTCTAGTTGGCCACACCCCATCCCCTTGACCCCACCCATTCAGCTGTCTCCTGCAGCCCCCCTTTGATTTGAAGTCACCAGCCGCCACTGGTACATTATACATGGATGTAATGCTGGCTAGTTTCTATACAGATAGAATATTACCAGATAGAACATTAACATTTGTGAAAGATTTTTTAAAAAGTAAACTAAGGGAAGAATTAACAAAGTTGTGGTCCTCCATAGAAGTACTGTTTAAATATTATAAAGGCTTGGTAGTCACGTGAAAAGTTTTACTGTCCCCATTCAGAAGTGGTAGAAAAGAGGGGCTTGTAAGTGTATTATAGTTGGGATGTAATGAATGGAATATCTCATTATGAGAATCAGGGCTGGAATATGAGTTTCTACTGTTACACTAGTAAGTAGGGCCAGACTGTTATACTGTAAGGCTTTTAACACCTTTATTGACTTTGTTATTGCCTTAAGGTACATTGTGAGTTAGTCTCCTTTCATGTAAATATTAGATCAATTTACTCTCTTTTTTGTACATTCTTTTGACCAGTTAATTCACCTAAGTAAATATTATCTTAAATAAATGTTTACAATCCAATTAAATGTCACATGTTTCTGTCTTGGGGATATGTTTCAAATTATTTATCTGTTAGAGACGGGCATTCTCCCAATGTGAAATCAGCTAATGTTTGAAATTATATCCTAGGCATCCAGGACAAACTTACTAATGGAATCATTCAGAAAACAGTAAAATACACCTCTGCTTTACTCAGAGGATACCAGAGAAATAGTGATATATAGTTAACAGAAATTAAATTATGAAGGCAGAAAAACAAAAGCATTGATTCTTTTTAAAGTCATATTTAAAAATACAGTAACAAAATAGTGGACACATTGGTCTGAAGTGAAAACTAGAAGACCTATAGAATTAATGTTATTACTGTATACCAACTGTAGCATATTTATATATAAGTGTATGCTTTAGTAGGTAGTACTTTATATTCCTGGTTAATTCACAGAGCACTAACATTCTTAATATTCAATACTGCACCATGCACCACTTAACATTACCTGTATAATTGTATGAATTCATTACGAAAATGTAATTGGCATTTTGGATTTACTGAATTAGTGACTCATTTAATGTAATTTTACAAATGTATCTAGAATGTGGCACAATTTAATTTTTTTTGTCCAACCCTTAGCCTTAAAATTGAATGCCACTGATGGGTTTATAATGATTAACGTAAGGTTCACAACATATATATATATATATATATATATATATATATATATATGTATCATAGGATCATAAGATCATAGGAGATACAAGGAATTGATATTTGTGACTATTTATGCCTTACCAGGACCCAACCTTATAGGAGGAGGCCAGGCCAGTAAAGCCACAGGTAAATTTGTGAATACCCAAGATAATGTACCACTCTTCTTCATTTGCAATGGGAGACTATTGAAAGATGTTGAGATTTAAGATCCTTTGTTCTGGTATTTGTTTGACTACTACATTTGTGGAGATACAAAAGATCCTGGAGTACTGCGTACCTAATGGCTTGGAAGGCAAGGCCCAGATCTCCCCTCAAGAGTATATAAGACTGTGCATAAAGGAACAGAGTTTCCAGTCTATTCTGGTATCTTTCTAATGGTGTGATGTGTCTAGTGAAGCACCTCTCAAAGGGGCCCTTACATTCAATAATTGGCCTAATCAATGCTGAATATAATGGGACAATGATCTATCTGGATTTGGAAGATATCCACTTGGTGATCAACTGTGCTAAGCAGAAGGACTTTCTGACAGCCATTATTACATGATAATCAGAGCAGAAGAAATTATCAGTCCAAGTTCCAGGGTCTGTAACAACATTCTCATTTTGGAGTTGGGTATTGTCTACATCATATGTTGAAAAGAGGGATGGTTTACCAAATATAACTATGGTACACTTTTTAGCATTTAAGTTAAGCCCATTATTAGTATTCCAGGTGTTTAAGACTGCAAATTCTTATTGTAGGGTTTGGTTGTTAGGGGTGACTTGACAATGGCTCCCAGTTTGCAGTTATCAGCAACCTTGGTTAGCCAGAGGTTATTGTTTGTGGTCTAGAGGCTGGCTAGAAAAGTAAATACCAAATAAAAGTAGTCATAGCACAGAGTCCTGCAGTACACCAGTAGTTATCTTCATGCTCTTTGATAAGGTATTTGCTACCCATACCATATGAGATCTATCCCTTAGCCAATTTTCTATCCATCTTACTACATAGGGATCTATTTGTAAAACATTTAACTTACTACTATACTAGTATGTGGTAAAAGGCTTTAAGAAAGTCAAGGTATGGCATGCATACAGCATGGCCGCTATCAATAACTTGAGTTATTCCTTCAAAGAAGTTAACCAGATTCATTAGGCAAGATCTATCCTTGTCAAAGTCAAACTTCCACTGAGCTAACCTGATAAGATTTTTAATGATGTAGTTAATCAGGTCAATGCTCCATGGCTTTGCATATAAGACTTGACAGGCTGATGGACATGTAATTTCTGGGGTCAGTGGTGGGGCCACACCCATGGAGTGGCATTGCCATTTTTGTGCACCAAAATTCAGTGATGAAGCCAGTAGTTAAACTCTGGTTAACTATTGTAAGGAATGGCTGTGGCAGTGTTTGCTTGGTTCTGTTTATTATTAATATTATTTGTATATTATCAGGTCACATGGAGGAAGTATTTGTAGTCTTTGAGAGCAACTTTAGTACATGATTTCTGTTGCTGATGGAGGATTGGAGAACTTCAGGGATAAGTGTGCTTTGAGTAGTAATTTTTGGGGTGAAGTTAGCACTGTGTTTGTTAGCTAGTTGTTGGCAGTGTCTGCCAGGTGAGAGTAAGTATTATGTTCAATGTAAGACAGGATAGAGAAGAGAATGAGTTCACAAACAATGTAATGGCCAGGATTCACTAATCCTCCATGTAAGACTAACTAAGTCTTACTCAGAGACTGCAGTCTAAGAGTATGACATCAGCGCGTCATGCATATGCATGAGGGTGCGCTGACTCAACTCTAAGGCTAACACGGAGCATGCACGAGTGCAGGGGGCATGTCGGACTACCGAGCAGTCCAAATATCCATGACCCTGCAAGTGCCTAAACAGCAAATGTCACCAGATATGAGCGAGTCCGCTGAAATGTGTATATCTCCAACACTACACTCCCCCACATTCCAAACCCGTGTACAAATATAATAAAATGTAAAACCTATTTTTTTCTCATTCCCGATATAGCTGCCCGTATTTGCATGTGTGTGCATGGGTTTGCCCATTGCTTAGCTACAGTTAGCAGTTCAGACATCGAAGAGGATAATAAACTGCTTATATGCAAATTAAGCCAAATAGCATAGTGGTAGAGCCTTCACACAAAAAGGAGGCATTCCCAGTTCGAGTTCCACCACTCCCCTTCCCATTTTCTGTAGTAAATCTGTGCATAAAAATAATTCCTGACATTTACCTTTTAAATATTAGTAAAATGCATTGAAATGGCCTATGTAGTAGTGAACGATATTTTATATATATATAAGAAGGTGAAATGGTCATGCATACTGATGAATTCATAAGTAATGTATCTTAAGCAGTGTGAAGCACTGCTAAGCAAAGATAACCAGTATTAAGCATATTTAAGTATAATTGCTCATAGCTAAGCAGTGCTTTAACTAGCACAATAGCTTTGCACGGAGCTGCGCATCACGCCAACTAGCACAAACAAAATATGTTTGTGTGGCGCTGCGCACCGCGCTAACTAGCACAACGTCAGGCAATGTCGGTAAACATAGAGCAATGTTGGGCAAAGTTGAGCAAAGTAAGCTAAACAGCCACACCCCCTACCGGTCAGGCCAGTAGTAAAATAAAAAGCAATGACAAGCCTCAAACCCAGGATAGTGTGCTCCATAATCACAGTACTGATCCACTAAGCCATGACAGCATTTGACGTTCATGGACTGTCAACACACATATGCATATTAATCAAAGTTTACCCAGTGCTAAGCAGGTGTGCACTCAGCTGAGAATTTTCAAATCTGGCCGGTCACAAATAAGTGCGGGAAATGAGGCATATTTAAGCTCCATAGGTGGGAATACTTGCCATAACTGGTTGTAGCTCCCATCTGCAGGCAGCAATGGCTGGTGTCGGAGAGGGCTCTCGCTTCCGAGTGCAACAGTGGGGCACTGAGGAGTCAAAAGTGATGGTTTGGCTCCTCATCCATCATCATGATGCTAGACTCCTGCAGGGCCAGTTCCAGGGCACGGAATACAAAGCGGAAGCCTGGAACCGTTTCACACATGAACTCACCAGTGCCACAGGCGTCCCTCAGACTGGTGAGCAGGTCAGACACCAGCATTCAGACCTGAAGAGACGCAAGCAGGACCAACTGAACCAATGGATACAGGAGGCCAGTGGGATGGAAAATGCCCCACTACTGTGTAGGTAGCCATGGAATGAAGTATGTAAAAATTGCTAGTATGGATAGGTATATGTCTCAATATCACTTCATTTACTTCACAGCTGCAGGTGTCCGTGCTGTAAATCAGCAAGTCTATGCAGATAGGCTGCTAAGGCTGTGCCACCAGGCAGGTTAGTAATTATTCTGCATGTCTTGTTATATAAAATAAGTGAGAGAGCCTGACAAAAAGTGTCATAGCCCAATACTAAAGGTATAATAAGGCTTGAATAACCTCTCTGCATGTACTGTTATATAAAATAAGTAAGAGAGCCTGAAAAAGAGTGTTGTAACCCATTAATAAAGGTATAATAAGTCCTGAATTATTTCTCTGCATGTATTGTTATATAAAATAAGTGAGAGAGCCTGAAAAAGAGTGTCGTAAATCATAAATGAAGGTATAATACATCTTGAATAAGACGTCTGCATGCATTGTAATATCAAATAAATGAGAGAGCCACTAGAAAAGTGTATAATGTAATTAATAAAGGTATAACTCCTGTAGTGTGTCCATGTCACTTTCTTTGAAATGTTGATGTACTCTTGCAGTATAGAAATAGTAGTGTTGTATTAAGCACTGTCAACCCACACTTGGGTAGATCCATAGAAAGTGGATGAAGGGAGTGACAGTATCTGTTAAGCATATATACAGTCCTCAACTGTTGTTTCAAGGCTGGCATGTATAGGTAAATCTGGCACATGAGTAGCTTGTTATTGTATTCACCAGAAATGTCAGTGTGCTGCTAGAAATGTAGGGGGCTGTTAAAATATAACTGATAATGTCACCTGAACACATCCAGATATGTAGACATATAAATATAAATAAAATATATAAATATGTAGCAGTAACATCTGCATCCTGGACAGTTTGTATGTCAGATACAGGTCAGGTATATAAGGAACTAGCAAAACACATTTCACAACTTAATGGACATTGCCTAGTGCAATAATACATGTAGGGGATGTATACCTGCAGTCAATAGGAATTTAGTGTAAACTATAAGTACATATAAGTTGTTAATGGAGGTATCTTTTTACACCCTACTGTATGTGCATAAACGATGCAATTCCACACCTCAATGGGTATGTGTAATCTCAAAACATTTGTTGGGACATATGTCCTATTGGTTTATAAATATCTGCATTTACTTTGATGCATGTGCCCTGTTCAAACACCACAATCTTGGTGGCCTTTTGCCACCAATCAATCCTGCATGTTGTTGGAATGTCCACTGTTGTTCTATATATGCATGTGTTATGCTTGCTGTTCAGCTGTTGGAACTCTAGTGTGTTGGGTTAATGGGAATATTACTGCATGCTGTTACAACTAATTTGGAATGCTGTTGGCTGTTACCAACCCATATTGTTACACAGAACGTATGAGAAGGCCGGTCCCAGCGGACCCACCTGTCCCACCTCAGCTGGCGATGGCACCTGGCACCAGCAGGTTCGGTGCCTAGCCCAGGACCTCCTCCTCCATTGGTCCTGTGCCACCTTTGGATGGAAGAACTGCAGGGGATGGGGCTCGCCCCCTGCAAGCATGGCCGGAGGAGGGCCACCTATCACCCTCTGAACGGTCTGGGCTGTGGTGCATAGGGAGATTGAGCGTTCAGTCGCTGATCCTCTATGCCAGCTCAAGGCAAGAGTGGCATGACTCACGGATGAGCCTGCCCCTCTTACGCAGCCCCCAGCACAGCCGCCCTCCGGGCTGTGAAGGTGTAGTGGTGACTGCTCATGGGTAGGGATCTCAGTTCCACTGTTGCCATCTGTGGGCTCATGGGCTTGCGATTTCCAAACATCCTTCCCCATCAATGGTGTTCACCCACCCCATGTGTCATATTCCGTCCTGTATGCGTCTTGTTTGTGTTATCTGTTTACCTCCACAACCTACCTCCCAAAATATATCTACTTCCCCTACCCCACATTCCACTCTCACCTGAAAAAAAAATGGGCAATCTGCTCCTGCAAAAAAATTACACCCCATACATAGCTGCCCATTTTGCACAAATGTCCGCTGGACACAGAAACTGAAATTCAATTGGCAGTACAACATACTTCGTTGTTCTCACCCCTCTCTCAGGGGTGGAAGGTTTCAAATCTCCCTCCAAATTACTAATATATGCACAGCTGTTGCTGTTAAAGAAATGGGCAGCTATGGACCTTCCCTACACTCGTCCTGCACATCCCGAGCTGTTTTTTTCTACTGTCTTTCCCTCTTTGTGCCCCTTTTTCACCACTTTCCTATCTCCCCATTTTCTTTTCTTTCAAAGAAATGAGCATGAGGGTTAGCGTGAGTAAGCACTTTTGAGCAGTAGTAAGCAGGTTTGAGCGAGTGTGCACATGTGCGCGCTTAGCTTAGTATTGCTAAGCATCACGCAAACCCACGCAAACCTGCTTACAACTGCTTAAAAGTGCCTTAGTCACCCTGCATATGAGGGGCCTTGTTCTGCTCAGCAGCAAAATAAAACACCACTGTCAGTCTCAAACACACTAGACTGCATGAAGTACCACTAGGCCACAGTAGATATACAGCAAGTTGTTGCTGAAATATATATATCATGCATCAGAATGTGTGAATGTAAGGGACAGATAGGAATGCCATAACACAAAACCTGTTCTGTGGAACTTTACCAGCAGTTGTTGTGGAATTGCTTTACATGACTGTGATAACAGAACCAGACATTCTAGCAGTAAATAATGTTACAGCAGCACTTTACAACCCCCACACAGTAACATAGCAGGACAATCCCCACCCAAATGTACAAAATACCAGTGTGTTTAAGGTACAGCAAGGATGTAGGTAGGCATACTCAGTACTGGAATTGTCCAGTTTTCATGAGCATCCTGTGATAATGTCAACAAAAGAAAAAAACACAAACTGTGCAGAAGTGAGTACATTAATATACACAGTACAGCAGTTCCCAAACAGTTCATGTGCAAAATGAAAACATCTCAATAACCACGTATGTATGTCAGCTAATTGTATAAGTAGAAAGGAAAATACATACTCCCATGTATCTTGTGTTAGCATTTGTAGGGGTGAGTACAATTCTACACTGTCAACTGTGTACTGGAAGTGGCAACATTCAGGTCTGAGTATAACATTAAAATCACTGGCTACACCCCTAGCATCAGTTATGAGAAGTATACCAACCTTCTGACTTACACAATGGTGTCCATAGCAAACAAGCATGATCCCCACTTTGGAAAGCTGAAAGGGCTATGCCTACCTGACCTAGCAATTTATAGCATTTGGTTGCTATGACAGTGAGTACTACAAGTACCACACAGCAGGCTGCATGCAATTTCCAAAAGGTGGCCAACAATTGGTACAGAGGCCATCACATGCACATGTGCAGATACCTATAAAAGCAGGCTGTACTAGTTGTCCATACATGCAATCATTTCATTGCAGGTATGGAGAGAGAGGGGGGAGAGAGAGAGAGAGAGAGAGAGTGTGTTACAGATCAACACAACAGCAACAGGAAACAAAGAAGATATAAAAGAAAATATATTGAAAAAAATATATTGAAAAAATATATATATTGAAAAAAATATCTTGAAAAAATATATAGAAAAAGAAAATATATTGAAAAAATATATATTGAAAAAAAAGAAAATATATTGAAATGAAATTACCTGTGTGTCAAAGGCCAGGGTAGTGTATGGCTAGACATCTATAGGTCCTAGGGACAATAGTCTATAACTTACCTATGAACCGATACACACCCACATGTACTTGTTGCAATAATTGCTATGTGAGGTTGACTGAGTGTGATGATGAATGTGTTGGTGAATGTGTCAGAGTTCTGTATATGTGTGATAGCTAAGTGGGAAACTGTTTCTGTCATGGTATTATGTGTCCTAGCTGTGATCCCAGTAAAAGATGGGCATGCTATTGCTAGGCAGAAAAAGCAGTGTGCCATACAGTTTGACGTAGTCCGTCAGTGTCGACTGGGGTGTCCCATTGTAGGCTACAGCAGTACTTATTGAATGTTACTGCTGGTGAATCCAACCCCTGAATGAACTGTAGTACTACCTGAAGCTGTATGCCTAAACAGCACAGTATGGTGTATGTCCAAATGTCTTGAAACCACTGTTTTGTTTGTTCCCCATAGTTCTCACAGATGACATACCTCAGGCATAAGGTCTTGTAACTACTGACACACAGTACTGTATGGTACACAGGTAAAGTTCATGTGGGTTTCCATACCTTTGTGTCTTGTATGTATGTCTGATGTGTGTATGTGTATGCCTGTACCATGGCCTCGGTCATATGTGTGTTACAGGATATAGGTGCATATCTAGCAACAGGTATAGTGTAGTACAGCAGTATGCCACCTATATTAACGAATGAGCACATATGTTAGGCAGGGGTTTGCCATCAATGACTAGTGTGGTATACTGGTAATACTGTAACTGGACTTTACAATCATTGCAATGGATTACATGTTACGTTATGCATTAGCTTGATATATACCCCCTGTGGCTAGGTGGTGCATTGTGTCATATACAATGTACCATGTACTGTTGTATAGTCTTACATACTGGTTTATCTTTGTTGCTGTGCAAAACATGGTTTGATATATAAAGTGTGCCAGGCACTGTCAGGCAGATGTGGGTTGAGCACTGATAAGTGGCATTGAAAGTGTGTATCCTTTGACAGCCAATAGGTTGCTATATATGGCAGTTAATTGATATCTGTACTTTAGAATGTTAAGTGTGCCACGTGACTTGCTCACACATATTGTTTCATTGTCTTCCAGGGTCATGTCCCACCATTGTAATCCCTCATATAGCCCAGCAGAGGAGGAAGTGATTACAGCCACCATGGTTCAGCACTACGGCCTGCTGTTCTCAAGAACCAACCAGGACCAGCATGAGCGGACTGCACTGTGGCAAGACCTTGTCCATGGGGTAAATGACATAGGCATGCATAACCAGACATATGAGCAGGTATGCCATCACTGCAGTGATTTAATTAGACATCAATAACAAGTCCACCCGATATCCAAAGAAATTTATTAAATCCAACACAAGAGATAAGCGCTTTCATCACTAGGACTTCTACAGATTGATTTGCTTGGACTAAACGTCAGGGTCTCCAGAAAAGACATACACTCTTTTCTGGAGACCCTGACGTTTAGTCCAAGCAAATCAATCTGTAGAAGTCCTAGTGACGAAAGCGCTTATCTCTTGTGTTGGATTTAATACATTTCTTTGGATATCGGGTGGACTTGTTATTGGCGTTTCAGCAGTTTGTTCTTGTTTTATGGTGTGGTTTCTGCTGGAGGCGAGTTTCGTTCATTTAATTAGACATGTCCGGCAGCATGCATCTGATATCCATGGACAACAGCTTGCCACAGGTGGTGGGGTAGCCATCCACCCCCCCCCCCCCACCAGAGTGGAGGAGCTGCTCCTGAGCCAGGTGGCCCCTGGCCAACAACAACCACAACAACTAACATGCATCATCATGGAGGCCGGAGTCACCCAGCATGTTGACATGGAGCGTGCAGGTAACATGGCATAGCTGTACACTACTGTTACCTCTATTGGTAGATCATGCTTATGTGAGATGTGTACTGTGTAGTTACAAGATGTGGTGCCTAGTGTTGTGCAATAATAATAATTAGGAATATAATCTGCAGGCCTGTGACTGTCAACAGTCGTACTACTGTAAGATTGCAAACACACAGTAGCAATGCCATGGTTGTTGCCACTGACAAACTGTCTCATATCCTTGTAGGTCCCTCTGGTGTGACAGCAAGGCAGCAGACCCATGCTGGTGAGTGTGTTCTACATTTAATATTGCTAATTAAATGTGCATGTCATAGGTGAGGTGTAGGGCATGTACACGTCACACACCAGTGCATAACGCATGCTGTGCATGTTTGCTGTGACACTATGCACATCTCAGTAATGTGAGTAGCTGCCTCAAACACATGCAATACACAGAGCATTCCACACAATTGTGGCAACACTGTAGTGGATGTTGGATAGGCAGAGTTGATACACATGCACACAACATACACAAAGGTGTCATACGCAGTACACGTTAACATGCTACACATGGTGTATTCAGACACCCACTGTAAGGTCACACTCCAGTATCCCAAATGTCACCCACACAGCACACATAATATACCTGAGGGGTAGAGGCCTCTCATGTGGCTGTGCGACACTCTTCAACACATAACACATTCATGTTAGGCAATGCCCCCTATTGGGCACCTTACAAACCCATGTAACAACTGGCTGTGAAATGGTGAATGTAGCCATGGTACTGCAGTTCAGGTACAGCATGCTATGTGCCGGTCTGGCACACATTAGTAGCCTTGAGTGACCATATGATGCTGCATGATGATGGCTCATGGTGCTACACCCCATCCAGTTACAGTGGCCACAGTACTACACATATCATGAATTGCTATGCACTTCAATGTTGTGTGTGTGCAAACATATGCACCTACATACAATATGCATAGCAATCACCATTTGTACAAAGTGACACACATATGTCTTGTAATGCTTTTGAGTGTATAGGTCACATGACACACATTGTGTATGTGTGATGTTTCATGTTGCAGTTTTGTGGTAGCATGCCATGTCATGGCTGGCACTGGCATGTCCACAATATGTCCTACACTCACCATAACCACTGTACAATGGCTATGTTGAGCAACGGTATTCTGTCAGGTATACATGCACCACTCATCCTGTGTGCATACATAGCATGTATGTGCTAAACCTGTGTCCACAATCATCTGCTAAAGACACAGATGCTCTAATCAGAAATGGATATCTATGTGACACACTGATACACATCCAGCCATGGTATGTATACCTGTGACTGATGGTGCACAGGACATTGCAGAGCTTTTATTACTTGCACAGCAATGTTGTGTTCATGTACACATTGCGTTCCAGGGTGAGGCCATTCACTGAACAAAACACACATGCATCAAAGCCATGTTTACTGTTATTAGCAAAGGCTGTCTGCACTCACATTGCATGCTGTCGAGCAACACACATCCTGCATGCTGTCACGTTTGATATAAATGTTTGGCTTGTGATACTGTACCCCACCATCACATGCTATTGAGTATGTTCGAGATTGCTGGTGGTGTGTGTGTCTGTTTTAGTGAAGAGTATATTTGTGTGCATGTGTGCATGTGTTCATGTGTCCATGTGTTCATGTGTGCATGTGTTCATGTGTGCATGCGTGCATGTGCATGTGTTCATGTGTTCATGTGTTCATATGTGCATGTGTGCATGTGTTCATGTGTTCATGTGTGCATGTGTGCATGTTTGCATGTGTGCATGTGTGCCATCATGTACAGGTCGTGAAGTGTGTTTCCTGTCTTCCTCTAACAGGTGCTGATTTTGGGCTGGTTCAATGCAGCAGGGAAACTGATGTCACTGAGCATAATAGTGATAATTATGATAGGTGTGTTGAGGCACAGGCATGTTTGCCAGGGTCTGTCATTGGGCCACCAATCGACAGTACACAAGTGTCCACCCCATCCATGCACACAGTCATACTGCCAATACATCCATCACCAATGCCCTTAGCAGAGGGACAGCGTACAGTTGGCATTGGCCAGGACAGTGTGGTATCCATGGCAAATTCATCCTGACAAAGCAGCCATACCCAGATGTCTGGAAGGGTACCACATAGGCAGATGTCCAGGGGTCTTACAACCTCACGCATTTTCCAGGCTGTCATGGAGTTACAGTCACATATGGAACGGTACACCAGACAGGGACTAAGGGCACAGAGGGCACATAACACCGCCGTAATAGACAGTATCCATGACCTAGCTGGTGCCATCCATAATTACACTTAGGTCACTGATAGACGATGGGGAGAGCCATTAGATGTCCTCCACAATGTCATCTTCATGTGTCAGGACAGTGCTGGACAGTTGAGTCATTGATGTGGACGTATGCCAGCAACATCATCAGTTGGCAGTCGCCGCAGACGTCCCTCAAGCCACAGCCACTTCTATAGTGCTAGTACCAGCCCCAGCAATGTTGGGGGTGGGCTGTCCATAGAAAGTCCTAGAAGACCACGTGCACGTGGCTCTGGACTGTCCCAGCAGGAACCTGGGTCCAGTGTACATCCATCTACCTCTGGGGATAGTACCCAGTCTGGCTTAGTACCTGATAGTGTCAGTACCACCCCTGACAGGCACAGGTACTGTATCCATGGCCAGAGACAGTGATCTGTAAAGCCTCACAGGTACAGTCTTTGGCTGTCCCACAAATACCCATATATGGCAGCCACATGGTGGAACTGTGTGCATGCAGACACACGCACACATAATCCAGACACCTAGGGCTAACACATACCCACACACATTACATCAACATTGTCCCATACCAGTATTCTTGCCCCATACACACACACACACACACACACACACACACACACACACACGCATACATGTCGATTGGATGGCTCACTGTAGGCATCTGGCAAACCAACAACACACCCTGTGCATATGATGAAACCTGTGCCACCTCCTGTCATCTGTAATATCAATGCAGGAACAGGCTATCATGGTGCTGATGTACAGGGTGTCTTTATAGCAGTATACAATGTTAGCATCTTGTCAGCAGAAGAGTGTAATGATATGCTTGAAGGTGTAGCTGAGCAGGCATGATGCATTAAAGCTATGATTGTCATTGTAGTGTTGTTTACACCAATGTTAGTTCCGATTGTATATTGTCTGCCCACGTGCCACTTGGCTGATGTGTGCAGTATTGGCAGCATGTAGTGGACAGTATGTGTGGGATGTGTGTAGCACAGATTTGCAGGTGTACAGTTGTGAAAATGGTGGAGGTTCACTATCTGCATGTACGTGCATAGTGGACACATGGGCAGGGTGGCATGCTCTGTATTACACAGTAACACTCCATAGTTTCTATTGGTGGCCAGTATGCATTGTACTACACACATTTCGGAACCTGACTACACATGTGTGTATTACATGGTTTGACACTGTGCTGTGGGTGATACTGTTACTATCTGTCATTGTTTTGCATTCTGGTAGTATACATGACTTCAACAGCCTGACCATAACCAATTGTTAGATGATGTCTTGATGACAACTGACACAAAGATGTAAGACACACAGCAACATTTGGATCCTTCAGGTACTATACTATGCCAGTAACCAGTGGTATTCACCTGCACCCATTACTGAGCCCACTCCTGTTTGGCATATGGCTCTCTTAGGTACAAGCAATCACAGTAGGGATATGTCTGTCCACATCTGCTAATGCATACTGTGGGCTATACTGCATTCTCCAGGTGACACACACATCCTCCACAAGGGTATCATACAGACAGATACCTGTTGTCAAACCCATGCTGTAAAGCTATAGGCCAAACTAAGCATAGTCATCCACCTTTATGGAACATAGTATCCCCACAGTATCACAAAGGTAGTAGCCACCAACATGATGAACAGGTACTGATGTGTACATGCAACCTAGTGTTACATCATCTCTCCTTTGATAATTACATTCCCTAAGGTATTTTGAAATCCCTTGGTGGATCACATAAGCAATAAGGGGTCTGCATGCATGTCCACAAAGGTTGTTGTACACCTATAATGAATAGTCATCATTGACAGACTTTGCTGCGTTTGAACAGGTCTGACATATACCTCGGCCATAAACCCTCACTAACACAATTCAATAGAAACCGTAATGAGTGTGTGTGACATGGATGACCTAGACCAGGCATCACTGCAGTGGCTGGCCTTGTCACAAGCATACAGATGTGACCTAAGGTCTGGGAAGCAGCAGGACAATTTTGCAAAGATGACAGCTGTGTTCTTGGATAAAGCAGGGTTCCCACACATGCAATAATTGACGTAACATGTATGTATATGTATTTGCCTCACAGATACCTCACATGTGCAACGCCTACTGATATGTCATATAGTCGTAAAAGCAAAACCCACAACATATTGACCATCACTGTCACACACACTCACCAAGTGCAGGATTCAAACGCCTACCTAACTACTTCATGATACTAGAGGAGTATACATTACCATGACACGCTAGACACATTACTGGGAAGTTTTGTTTCCACAGGTATATTTGTAGGATGGTGACATCGTCAGACTTGACAAAGAAAGTATACCACTTGTAAGGTGTACTACTACTCTACAAAAAGGTTACTTCCCTCTAAAGTACTTATACACACACAACTGCTGTCAGGTGCAGGATTCAAACCCCTACCTAACAATTTCATGATATTAGAGGAGTACACATTAACATGTTGTGCTACACACATTTCTGGGAAGCCTTTTTTCCACAGGTATATTTGTAGGATGGTGACATCATCAGACTTGACAATGATTAGTATACCAGTTTTAAGGTGTTTTACTACTCTCCAAAAAGGTCGCTCCTTCCCAAGGAGACCACACACGAACACATAGATGTCAAGTGCAGGATTCAAACCCCTACTTTACTTCATGATACTAGAAGAGCACGTATTAACACGATATGCGATTCACATTACTGGGAAGTCTCTTTTTCACTGGTATATTTGTATGATGGTGACATCATCACACTTGACAATGATTAGTATACCACTTTTAAGGTGTTTTACTACTCTCCAAAAAGGTTGCTCTTTCCCAAGGAGACCACACACAAACACACACACACTTGTCAGGTGCAAGATTCAAAACCCTATCTAACTACTTCATGATACTAGAGGAGTGCACATTAACATGTCGTGCGATACACGTTACTGGGAAGTCTTTTTTTCCCACAGGTATATTTGTAGGATGGTGACATCATCAGATTTGACAATGATTAGTATACTACTTTTAAGGTGTTTTACTACTCTCCAAAAAGGTTGCTTCTTCCCAAGGAGACCACACACAGTTGCTAAGTGCAGGATTCAAACCCCTACCTAACTACTTCATGATACTAGAGGAGTAAGCATTAACACAACACGCTATGCACATTACTGTGAGTTCTCCTTTCCACATGTATATTTGTAGGATGGTGACATAATCAGACTATACAATGTGGGTTACATTAGGTGATATTAGGTGGGCTACATAGAAGGAATGTCTGAGCACTTTGGCCATATGACCATCAAAGGGGAGTTTGCTATCTACCTGTGTCCCCAGGGCCATAATGACTTTCTCCGTACATACTGGATTACCACCTATGTGGTAATTTGTGTGCACATTGTTTCACCCACAGGGGTGACTATGCATTCATTGGCATTCAGCTTGTGGGCATTGTTTTGACACCATGTATCAGTCTCTGTAAGACATTTCTGGAGGATGTCTGTGTCAGCCGTAGAGTCGATTATGGAGCACTGTTTGCAGTCATCTGCAAACCTGTTCAGCCATACATCTCCCGTGCTTGCCTGTACCTCTGAGCAGTATCTACTGAACAGGTGGGGTCCCAGGACCAAGACCTGTGGGATGTCATTTGTGACTGGCTTAGAGACGGACATAGCACCCGCAACTCTGAACATGTGTGTTTGATCTGTGAGCCACTTGGCCACCCATCCTGTGACATAGCTGTTAATGTTCAAGCTGGTACGCTTGTCCATGATGACAGAGTGGAGAATGGTGTAGAAAGTCCTTAGTGAGGTCCAGGTGGGCTGTGTGGACTACTTTCACCTCCATCTATGTCCATGGTAACTGTTTGACATGCCAACTAGATGTAGGAGACAGGATCTGCCTTTAACAAGGCAGAGATGTGTAGAGTCCAGTGTCTGGAGGTCTCCAGTGTCTTGGTTTATGGGTTCCATAACAATTTGCTCAATAGCTTTGTAGACCAGGCTGAGTAGACATATAGGGCAATGGTTTCCAGGTTTCAGTTTCAGTTTTCAGGTTCCAGGTTCTGTTGTTCTTTGTGGAGCTGGATGACTGTTAGTGTATGCTATTCTTTGGGTACATAGCCAGTGGTATGCTTGACTCTGGACAGTGGATGTAGGTGAGGGTGTAATTCCTTTTGGGCCGAGTGGAGGACGCAGCCTGGGACACCATCCAGTCCCATTGATGCTGTGTTCTTAGCTTTGGAGAGGGCTGTCTTTACCTGCATGTCCATGACGTCTGGGGTACAGCATCTTTCTGTGATGGACACAGGGCCATTTGGGGGTGATGGTGGGGAGTTTACACTGAACTTGTCCCCCTGGATGTGGGCAATGAGAGTTGGTTCAGTGTATTTCTTTCCTTTTTCAGTAGCTGACAGCATATTTGGAAGTTGACACCTACATGTCTGGTATAGCTACCAAAGGCTAGGTGGTTGTTATTCTTACATTTCTTGGCTATTTGTCTTTAGAAACAGTCCTTGGATTATTTTATGAGCGATCATTTCTTCTTCCTAATAATGATCAGTGATGCCTTTCCTTTAGTGAAGTTGGCTCTATCATGTGTTCATTTCCTCCTTCTGTTGTCTAGCGTATTTGGGGCAACAACCACCTGATTGTTGTCTTATTTTTGGAGGAGTGCATCTTGGATTTCTTTGTGTTGTCTTGTTCCATGCATCCCTGTAGATGCTCATAGGATGCACTTGTAAATGATTCTGCAGATTGTATACCATTATCCTATAGCAAGAGGTCTTTGGAACGTTCCACTTTGGTCTTGGGAAGTGTGCAGTTTGCTTCTGAAAATGTCTTCACAGTGGTTTCATTGACTGGGTGGGGGGGACAGGATGTGGATGTCCAATGTGATTACGTTATGATCTGATATTACCAAAGAGGGGTTTATCTCTGTTGTGGAACACTGGTACCACATGTTGGTGATGATCATGTCCAGTATGTTGTCCTGTAGTGGGCGTGGTGATGAGCTGTTCCAGGGTGTTAGAGTTTTTAAACTCTAGGAAACATTGGGCAAAGGAAGTTGTACATGAGTAATTCTCCCACTCATTGTTTGGGTAGTTGTAATCTCCTCATATAATGGTGTTTGACAGGACCCTTGTATTTTCCACTGTTCTCAGGAATACTGAGTGAGGTTCCTGAGACAAAATACATGATCTGTAGCAGGCTACAATCTGATGAGCAGCTTTGCCCAATGCTAGTTGCACTTGCATGGTCTCCAAGGACTCATGCAGTGCCACTAACCTGAAGGTGTGAGTATCCATAAGGTGAATGGGTACACCCCTTCCTTTTATATTTCACTCGTGGTTTTGGGTCCGAAGGTCAGAGGGATTGTGAGTGTTTTACGTTGAGCATGTCCATCAGCTCTGTGTTTGACATAGCTTTGTATGTTAGGCAATGAACACCTCTAAGTAGGCGATATGCAAGGGAGTACGGATGGAGCATTTTGAGATTGTCTGTGTATGGCATGTATTCCGAGCTGCTAATGCTCTTTGTGAGGTATTGCTGCAGGCTTTCTGGTTGTCGTTGTTGTCTTCTGAGGTACATAGCAGAAGTGGCGTTGTACTCTATTATAGTTCTATTGAGTGATGAGTAGAGGGGAACAATGTCCTCTTCTATTCTGCATGAGACATATTTTGTGATGAGGTGTGCCACATAGGAGGGTTTTCTGACTACTGTGGGGATGTGGTTATCACAGTTGTGTCCACTGTCCACCTGTGACCCAAGGTCTCGTCACACTTTTAGTATGAAGTATACTACCACCTATGTTGCAGTTCTTGGCTACAGAGTTTTTACCAAAGGGGGTGACAATGCACCTTTTGGCATTGAGCTAAAGCCCATGGCTTTGACAACAACCATCTGTCTCAGTGAGGCCCTTTTGTAGGATCTCCAAATCTTTAGTGTTTACAATTTTGGCTACTAGTTTGCAGTCCTCTGGAAACTTCACTTGCCACAGACCCTCCATGTTAAATTTTACTTCAGGGAAGTAGATGCTACCCAGCCTGGGATGTTATCTGGTTCCATGGCTGCTGTGATACTGGCTTTGGAGAGTGTTTTTTACCTGTGCCTCAGTGATGACAGAAACTTTGCTGTCTTCCATTATAGGGATGTGCTCTTTCATGGGTGAGCGGGGGTAAAGTTAACACTGATCCTATCTGCCAGGATGTTGGCAATATCAGTTGGGTCTGTATATTTAGTGCCATTGAGCTGTAACTCAGAACAGATCTGAGTGTAGCCATGACATGGACCTGTCTGTTGGGCAAAGATCTCCTGAGTTGACAGTACGCAACAGAGTACAGATTGGGTTACATTCAGTCTTGTTGCATGGGGCAACTATTTGAGGTCAGTAATCCTGTTGTTAAGGTACTTCAGTGGTCTTTCTGGCTGCTAAACATGCCTAGTCAGATTCATCGCAAGTGTGTTGTGGTACTCTCTGACGGGTATGATGACCGCTGAGTAGTGGGAACCTCCTTTGACCTACATGCACAGACCATGGCAGTTTGTGTGAACACATGGCATGATTTTCTGACCACTTTGTGAATGTGTTTCTGGAAGTAGAGATGACTATCCATATTTGTCCATAGATCCCTTATTATCACATCCATATTTAGCCTAAGTGTGTGAGCATGCCCAGTATGAACTTTCAGTATGTTGCTGCCTGACATTTGCTTCATTTCTTTAAGTGTGCGAGCATGCCCAGTATGACCTTTCAGTGTGATGCTAAACGAAATCCACTGCATCTGTTGGAGTGTGTGAGCACGCCCAGTATAGGCATTTATAATATATGTGTATGGCAAATCAAGTTGTATTTTTACAGCAGGGCTCACCTTTGTGTCATAGATCAACAGGGATCATGCTGTGCCTGCAGGGCTTCCATGAGACACTTTGCATAGACTTATCAACATTTCCACATACAGGGGGGGGGCAGCTATTCTTTGTACATTTCTACCCGGGGGCACACCTGATTGTTACTGTAGGTGTACATAGGATGAAGGTTTTACCTGACACTTATACACATTTCCTATACCTGCACTGCTATGTATGGTACACCATTTCAGTCTGTACTGTTGCCTATCGTACTGGCTTGAGGCATACTTCTGTGCTGTAAATCCTAATGTCCAATGTCACGTATATTAGATTGTGACTTAATAGCCTACACAACCCACATCACACCGCCTGGCCTGATGTTCTCTGTCTGCATAGGCCTGTGGGGGAGGTTACCCATATGCCTCTTTAGGGGCATGATACAGCATTTCTTTGTGTTTGCATTAGTGTACAATTGTCCTGCTGTGTCAGTGCCACTGAAATGTTATCATGGCTTAGTGGTTCAGTACTGTGACTATAGTGCACAGTATTCTAGGTTTGAGCCCTGTCACTGCTTTTTATTTTCATGCTGGGCAGACCAGACTGCTTAAGGAACAGTAAAGCAAATATGAGCATGTTTACGTGACTTTGCTCAACTTTGCATGACTTTGCCCGACATTGCTCAACGTTGCCCAACATTGCACTAGTTAACACAGGCAATTTTGTTTACATAGGCTAAATATTGGTAAATGCTGCTTAGCACTGCTTTATATTGCTTAAAACATGGCAATCATGCCTCAGGTGGTGCTGCAGGGCTGCCTGTGTCGGATGCACATACTACACTCCCTATACATGTTTGGAAACAGGTTGTGTCAAATTAGGCATCCCTTTTATTTTATGTGTGAGTCAGAGAGGGGTATAATTCCCAGGGTTCCTACTGAGCCAGTGTATGTGCTATGCATTGCCTCTTTGCCAAGGCCAAGGCATACTGGGCACACCTCCTTCTGCCTACTGGAGCAGGCTCAGGTTGTTCCTCCTCCGAGTCACGCTGTGCCTGTGCAGGCCTTGGCAATGGTGGGGAGCTGTGTGGTCCTGCCCCGTGCTGTTCCTGCTGCAGCTGTTTTCACAGGATCATATTGTGCAGCATGGCACATGCCATGACAATTTGGGTACATGTAGTTAGTGAGTACTGCAAGGCTCCACCAGATGTGTCCAGGCACCGGAACCATGACTTCAGCATCCCAAACACACACTCGATTATACTTCATGTTTGTGCGTGTGCCTCATTATGGAGTTCTTGTTCAGGTGTGTGTGCATTTCTGATGGGTGTCATCAGCCACGGCTCCAGTGCATATCCAGCATCCCCCACTAGGTGACCATCAGGGATGTCCCCACTGGCAAATGTCTGGTACAGTTGCATCAGATGCTAGATATGGGAATCATGGTAGCTTCCAGGGCAGCCAGCACACACATTCAGTATTATGCAATGGGCATCACACACGACCTGGCAGTTGATGGAGTGGAAGCCCTTGCAGTTCATGTAGGCCATACCCCGCTCACCGGCTGGTGCTTTGATGTGTATGTGCGTGCAGTCAATTGCACCCACTACCTCGGGATATTCCGCTATTTGCTAGAAGAGATGCATATTGCTGGCCAATACCTCATGGGAATTGGGGAAATATACATGATCACCGACATGTGCTGACATGGCATTCAAGAACTGGTGCAGTACCCTGGATGCTGATGCCTGTGAAATCCCCATCATATCACCAGTTGGTCTCTGGAAGGTACCTGTTGCTAGTATTCTTAGGCCAACACATATCTTGGTTTCCACTGAGATGGGTTCCCCTCCATTGGTTCTGTGTGTGAGGTGTGGCCTGCACAGCTCAATAATTTGCTGCAGGAGGTCTCTGTCCACTCTATAGCGGTCCACTATCTCCAGCTCATGTAGCCCCTGGTAGGTTACCCTGGGTCTGTACACTCTTCTCCGTCTCCTCACCGTGGGTTGCTCAGCAGCATTCGCAATGGCACCACCCTCAGCATCTTGCACATGTTGCCTTATAATAGCAATGGCAGCCCCTAACATTTTTTTGTCTCAGTTAAGCTTTTTAAGTTTTCACTTCTCTGTGTAGACTGCAGTGTTGCAGTGTTTCTGAGAAAAACATGGGGGAATGTTGTTTGCAGATTTTTAAGTGCTGGGCTGGGCTGGGCTAGTGTACTGCCTGTGTAATTGGCTGATTCTGATTGATTTCACCTGGCAGGTCTGCTAGTTCTCCTTGGTTAACTTCCTACTACTTCTTTTCCTTCCTTTTCCCTTTCTGTTTCCACAGGGGGCAGCAACACGCAAACACACGCACACTCACGCACACAGGCTTACACGGGCTTAGGCGGGTGCACATGCATGCACACAGGCTTAGACAGTCTTACACAGGCTTACACAGGAGCACACACGGGCGCACACAGGCTTAGATGGATTTACAGGCGCGCACACATGCACACACATTGTAAGCATCTTTGCAAGAAACTTTAGTGATAGACACGGCATACACCTTCAGTTTCTGGGTTTCAGTTCAGACAACTGTAGACACGCATCTTCCAGTCCTGTGTAACTCACAGCAAACACATGCCACTCTGCTCCAATAAGCTTACAGTCATCGGAACATACGCCCCTCATGATGTCACCTATCTTCTACTCTGTTACCCCCTTAATCCTACTCTTACACTCTAGGGACATGGTTCACATGGCAGGGAAAATGGGGATTCACTATCCGTATACTCATTTGCATAGGTTTGCCTACTAATGCTTGGTTACATCTCTTAGACTGAGCTTCCCCCCTTAGCAACCTCTACTCAGTAGCCATGTTGTCTTCAGCCTGCCATTCACCTGCATGGCAGATGAATATATGTAATAAAATGCCCATTTTTAGGCTTTTTCTTTCCTCTGGTTTTTAGAGCGCCACACGTTTACGCGGCGCTGCGCTATGCTTAGACATCAAAGATCGGGGGAAAAAATTGTTTTTTTATTATTTTGCAACACATAATAATGCCAATGGCTTTATATTTGGCCATTGGCATGCTTCCTCAACTGGATGCATCCTTTATTTGGAGCTGTCATAGCTCCGTTTCGCTATTGCAGAACGGTACTCAGTTAACAACTGAGTACATTTCTGCAAATAACACTACTCTTACTCGGACAGGTTAGTGTTTCCTGGATCGCAAATTTACCTCATTTGCATAGCTTTCAGCAGCAGATGAGGTAATTTGCATATCCTAACTGTCCGTGCAAGAGTCGTTTTAAGTGCTCTCATGCACTCCCATGCCGGCTGTTCCTGGATCACTCGGCAGACATGTTGGCAGTCTGGTGTCTTACTCTACTCTTAGACTCCGTGCAACCCTTCGTGAATCCGGCCCAATGTCTTAAATAAAATATATATATTAATGTGAATAGGTAGACAAAACTAACCTTGCTGTGCAAAAGGCAGTTTTATTGTTATTATTTATGTTTTACATATGTAGAGACAAGAGATAGTAAATTAATCTGGTCTAATGAATGAATCTAGTTGTAATTCATCTTTGTCTGAGGAATGCATGTTTAGAGTATACCTAACAAATTACAAGCAGGGTAGTTAATTCACATCCATGAAAACAATGCATGGTAGTTCATCACGTTTAATCAAGTATTCAGTCACTTGTTTAGTCCAAATTTTAATTGTGGCAGTATATCCAGTTCTTGCTTTACTGAACCGACTAGGGCATTTTAGTATATTACCTTGAAAACCTGTAACATCAGACTTTTTTTAATTCTTTTTGTATCTTTGTATTAATTTTTGATAGGCCTTTTACAAAGGGTAGCCTGCATTTAGGCAGAAAGGTAAACGCAATGAACAACAATTTGGATGATAATGCAGAATTTATTAGAGTATGATTAAAGTGAGTTTACAGTTTAAGCTGGGTGGCATTTTAGAAGGTTTGATATACGTGTGTGTGTGTGTGTGTGTGTGTGTGTGTGTGTGTGTGTGTGTGTGTGTGTGTGTGTGTGTGTGTGTGCGTGCATATATGTGAGTGTTTTATGAGAGTTTAGCTTTTTTGGTAGAATTTAAAATACCAGAGAGAAAGTGTTTAACAACTTTACATTATTTTACCGAAACATTGCATAATGTAAGTGGATCATTGTGCAAGACAGCAGTGCAGTTGGGATCGGAGGGGGGGGGTGCAGCTGTAATGTTATCTCAGAGATGGTGTATACATATAAATATATATGTATGTTTGTGATGCAGCAGGGAGTGTAGGAGTGCAGGGGGAAATGACCCATGGAAAAACATATGTTGGCAAAGTTCTGAGTTTTGATTTTGTTGCACTTTGATATTGTGCCATTTTTTTGCTAAAATGGAATCAATGCTATAAAGGCCAACATGCTTTTTCCCTTAGTGCTGGTATTTCTTGGAACAGAGTGGTTGCCCTTTCCCCACTGTGGTGTGATCCTGTAGTTGGTATATATAATATGCAAAGGGTGTGGTAGTGCAGATGGGCTTGCCCCATGTAAAAAGCCATTTTTTCTTTTAATGGCTTTTAGAAAAAAATAGGTTTGGGGATTTAAATTTTGATTTCCCAAAGTTCAAGATTCTGGTCTGTTGATATTGTGACGTAAATCTATAGATGAGCATATACATGTACATACATGTATACACACACACACACACACATGTATATATATATATATATATATATATATATATATATATATATATATATATATATATATATATATATATATAGGTTCACTACTAGATACCAAAATACCACAATCCTGACACTCTGAATATCTACACACAGAATCTTGAGATTGCAGAATCTCAAAAACTGTGAATGGAGATTGACATACACTGCGGGATGGGAATTTTTGCCATTCCCTCCACTGTAGTACAATCTCAAGATATGGCATATTTAAGTTGCAGGGGGTGTGGGGGCTGCAGGGGGGCTTTCCCCCGGCAAAAACATTATTACTGATGGTTTTGTGTTTCAGTTTTTTTTTTCAAGATTCCGCAATCACGAGATTCTGGGTGTCTGTATTCAGAGTGTCAGGATTGTGGTATTTCAATATTTAGTAGTGAACCCATATACATATATATATATATATATAAATATATATATATATATATATATATATATAAATATATATATATATATATAAGTATATATATATATATATATATATATATATATATATATATATATATATATATATATATATATATATGTATATATTATGGTTTACCTTCATATAGTCGAAAGCACATCCTACGAATGTGCAGATACGTGAACTGTTT
The DNA here is from genome assembly GCF_019279795.1 of Protopterus annectens. Classification (NCBI taxonomy): domain Eukaryota; kingdom Metazoa; phylum Chordata; order Ceratodontiformes; family Protopteridae; genus Protopterus; species Protopterus annectens. The sequence continues at coordinate 35,849,897 of NC_056731.1, read as the reverse complement.
CCACAAATTCTGTCCCACCGACATTCCTAAAGTTTGAAAAAACAGTGAACGTCGATATTTCCTTTCGCTCCACAGCTGAAACAAGTGCTACCATGGGTCAAAAAGGGGGCGAGATTTTGTTATTCAGAACATCGGTGTTCGCAGTTTTGTGATGTCACAGTTTATAGTTCATGGAAGCTGTTTCGAGGATGTGGCTGTCAGAATTTTGAAGGTAAACCTGTATATATATATATATATATATATATATATATATTCATATGTGTGTGTACTATATCTGTTTGTATGTGTGTAAATATATATATATATATATATATATATATATATATAATACATATACACACACACACACACACACACACACACACACACACACACACACATTTGGCAATACTAAAAACTCATTTTTTATTTATTGATTTATTTTTTACTGCCTAATGAAATAGGTGACTTTAAATTAGAACAATATGCATAATTTTAAACCTAGGATATGCTTTTATGGCAACATCGTCTTGTTATAGTGACATTTTTCTTACATTTATGGTCATGCAAACAAGAAATAAACGTACAAATAATAATTGTAATTAAAATTTAAAACTTTTAGCAGCACATAGGAATATTTACAAAAAGAGTTATAAAATGTTTACAAAAGGTAGTAATCAATTTCTCAGCTGTTGACAAACAATATTGCACATATTGAATTTAAGGAGAGGGAAGGCAATATTCAAATAAGTCATATTGTAATAAAAGTATAGTTTACCAATGCATATTATTTACTAACCTTTTAAAGAATAATATTTTATACAGTTGTCCAGAATTTTAGTATTTAAACTTTTATAAATAGAAGTCAGTTTTTTATGAGCTGTCAAACAAACATAATGGACACTTTTTAGTCTTTTAAGACATTACTTTTAAATATGATGTCACTGGCATTGTTGTACTTATGTGCTATGGCATATTTATAGGAATTAAGCATGAGAAATCAAATACACAAACTATAAATGTTATTACATTTTTACAAAGTATAGCATACAATAACTTTCTATAATGAAAACTATTTAGTTTTGTTGCTGTGAGTGTGTCTGTTTGGTGGTAGTTGTGGCATGATTTATATTTTATGTTTAAAATTTATGCAAAGTATTTTTAGTACTTTTCAGCTTTAATGTACTTCTGTATATATTTATCTTCATAAATATATATATATATATATATATATATATATATATATATATATATATACACATATATATATTTAGTTATCCAGCAGTGTGGACATTGGCTGTAGGTGATGATAAATGTTGATGGGACACCCTGAGCTCCATGTACAAAATGGGAAAAAGGAAATTGATGGTGATGCCAACTTATATTAATTCTTTCTAATGATTTTAATAAAGTTGTTTAGACTGTACCTGTGTACAGCATTTTCCAAAAATGCATTTAAAAGCATATTTACATATTTTTTTCTGTAAGATGCTTAAATTAGTTATAGACCATTTCAGTCTATGGAGAATGTTTCAAATTTAATACAAAAACACATTACGTTAATTTAATATTTTTAATACAGCATTAAGGTATAAACTTTGAACTATTAATCACTGATATCTAACCAGTTCCTTCTACATGGTGAACAACTCAGACTTTATCGCATGTATTTGCAATCTATTAACTTATTACCCCTTCTTATAGCACTTATTTTACAAATTTTGCAAAAACGTATATTCGTTTTAAAGCAAAGATAACAAGCTGATATCAGAAATCTATTTCATTATTATTTTTATTTGTAAATACAAAGAATGATTTCTTCTTTAACTTCTCTCTTATTTCTATCTTTGCTCAAGCTCTAAACACCATAATTTATGTCAGTTTCTAACATAAATATTGAAGCTAGGTTGAAAGAGAAAGTCTTACATTACCTTTTATGTGCAGTCACTTAGAAGCAGCATTTTAGCTTTTTAGCAATCACATTCTAAAGCATCCATTGATTGGTAACAATATTATCACTCACTGGTGTAAGATTGTATGTACTGTACTGACAATTGCAGTAGAGCAACTAGCAAAGTCTCCTTTTTAATCAATGAGCACAATCTTCTCTTTTGATTTATTGAAATCTGAGTTAAACCAGAAATGCATGAATCTTGTAAGAACAGTGCATAATTATATATGACCCACCACTGGACCAGTAATCAAGGAACCTCAATTCTCATCACTAGCACCACTGGGGGGTGTACATTGGGAGGATGACAAGTATACACACAGTATTTTCAGATGCAGATCTCTGCATCAGGTGCAATTTCCCTTAAGAGGACACAGAGACCACAGTCAGTCCGGGGCTGATTTCTCGCTTTCTCCAGATCCCGAATAAGACCCCCCTTTGGCACAGCTATAGAGTTGAGATCTCAGCTGAGTGACAAAGCTGAGACCGCCAGCACCCTCTCTGTTAACCAGTGCTTCATGTCCCTGCCCAAGTAGCTGACACACACACACTTTGAGGTTTGATTTACACACAAACACACACACACACACACACACACACACACACACCTGGGAAAGGTTGACACAGGCTTACTAGCTATGCTCCCTTTTGCCCAGACTATAAGGTAGTTATCACTGTCACCAGAACCCCTTATCAGGTACTTTACAGCCATTAACAAAGGGTGTCCAATCTTATTATGTAATGTTACTATCAATACAAATGATAGTTTGACCAAGATCAAGGCTATTAGCAGTGACCCACGGTGTCACCAAATAAATATGCAAGTACTCTCTGAACTTAAATATCTCTAGACAGATCAGCCTCAATGAAATGTTTAAATATATTTAATAATAAATAATAAAAGAACAAAACAATATTATATATATATATATATATATATATATATATATATATATATATATATATATACGTACAGAGAGAGAGAGAGTGATGTCAGAGTTCAGTATCACAGGAACTGTTTAATACAGCATTACAGGACAGTCTCAAATAAAGAAAAATATCTAAGATAAGTTTTGCTATATTCCTGACTACATCTAAGAGAATTATTATACCCTAATACACTTATTTAATTAGAGCAGTAAGGCAGATGTGTGGTGGATGGATCTTGTCAGGTCCAAGACAGACTGCAGAATGCTGTCTCTCTCAGAGAGTTCTTAAATTAATATGTCAAATATTACTTCTGGGATAGCTTGCAGAATGACATAATTTCTTGTCATCTGACTCTATCCCAGGTAAAACACCCACTGCTGAAAGCTAGCAGTATTTAACATCCATCTGTGAAAATACATATACAAGGGCTTTTCCTCAGATCTTTGGCAAATGGTGGAAGTCATAAAACAATAAAACACTTCCAAGACAATACAGAAAGCTCCTTAGTTTTAGACATTGTGTCTCCTTGCTGCATTGAAACTGAAAGACAAACCCCCAGATTCTCTATACCTTGCATGATATGCAAGATCAGTGCAGGAGCTCTAGCAGGCAATATGTCTGTCGTGTGATCCAGGAACAGCATGCAGGGGCGTGCATGAGCGCTCCTGCACTAATCCTGCACCGACTAAGCCCCTGTATGCAAATCACCCAATTTGCAGGAGAAATATATGCAAATGAGGTGATTTTGGAATCCAGGAAGCCTGCAACCAGCCATGCAGGACTAGTGCAATCTGCAGAAATGTACTCGGTTAGTGCGCAAATCAGCTTAGCTGTTATATTGCAGCAAGGTTAATATTTGCTAAGCATAGCTTAGCCTGGTAACCAGGACACACAATCCAGTCTAATAACCTGTAATAAGTGTATGCAATGCCATGTACAATACATGCACCTATGTGCTGTCATTACAGTAGCAAGGGGTGTGAGTGCCGTGTGTGGGACACAGACATATATGAGGCCTGTACAGCACTGTTGTCCATGCGAATGTGTTATATACAGGTGTAGTAGCCCAGGGTACATGCTGTCACACTGGCATGTAGTGTATCATGGCAGTACTACTGTTGACAGTGCTAACCCAAGCAAGAGCAGTGTGCTTAATGTAGTACTGACAACAGGCACACCTGCAAGCATGGCTGGACACCAGGGCCTCCCTGTTGTATCCCTGGTGTGTGAGCTGTGTCACAGTATATACCCCTTAATGGTCTGTCAACGCACACATGCTACTGCATAGCTACCTGCCAAGCTGATGACTGTCAGTCTCTGTACGGATGTGCAGATGGCAGGTATCCAGCCAGGATATGTACAGGCAACCTACACTTAACTGACGCCCTACTATGCGTGTGGCATGTGCATGAGATGCATATCCCTGTAGTACCAATGTTGGGGTATACTATGGGTTGTATCGCAGTCGTGGCCAATGTGTGATGGTGGGTATGGCAGAGTGTCATCATGGGTTTCAGGGAGTACAATATCCAGTGGGGGACGTGGGTGCTGTGTACAGTGTTATTACACCAAGGTACACCAGCTATATGTCCCATGAACCATGTTATGGTTACCACTGTCACCATCAATCATACAGGTAACTGTTACCACAATCCAAGCCAGTTATGCATGTGATGTGTGCAGCCTACCTGTAACACATTGGAGACATGGTCAAGTTAGTTAGCAGTGATAGGCCGTGGTATCTCAGATGTGTTTTTGGCTATGTGTCTGTAAATGTGTATATGACGGTATGTCACACAGCATATTGTCCAAATACACCCATTACATCCTCCATTAGCATACTGTACATGTTGGGAGATATTTTGCATGTACCATGTAACCTGAGACACAACTCACCCTAAACGCTGTGCGGTGTGTGCAATGTAAGCCACACACATCAGTATCACGACATAGCTAGGTAGGGGTCTAGTCCCAGTTTTGGCAAGTAACAGTGTGCGTGTATGTGGATGGGTGTACATCAGGTTGCAGGGTATAGATGCCTCAGTGAGCCATCTGTCCATGTGGCACAGGCAATAACCGGTTTAGTAACCTGTGAAATGTGTTCAACTGTACCCCAGATATGTCGCAGCCATGGTGTCAGCAAAGTGACATACCCTGTCATGCAATATGACTGCAGACCATCCTCGTGCTGACACATGTACACCTACAACACACATGGATAACATTATAGGGACTGCAACCAACCAGTGTTACTAACAGCTATAATGCATCTTTGCTGGATTGCTACACTACCTGCCAAATATGCTTAATACTCTACTCCCTACAACATGTTACACTGCAGTACTGTGGTACACTGTTGTACAGTCACTATGTGCATCAGAACCATATCAGCCTGTCCCTGCATCGATGGTATGGATGACAGGGATGGGGCACAGGTATCATCATAAGCACAGGGCATCCTAGTGCTGACACATGTACACCTACAACACAACTGGATAACATTATAGAGACCATAACCAACCGGTGTTACTAACAACTATAAGGCATCATTGCTGGACGGCTACACTACCTGCCAAATATGCCTCACACTCTACTCCCTACAGCATGTTACACTGCAGGACTGTGGTACACTGTTGTACAGTCACCGTGTGCATCAGAACCATATCAGCCTGTTCCTGCATCGATGGTATGGATGACAGGGATGGGGCACATGTATCATCATATGCACAGGGTGTGGTGTTGGTTTGCCAGAGGCTGAGGGTGGGCCACACATTTGACACCATGTGTGTGGGTGAGGTGTGTACTCTGGGGAGCTATCAGAGGTGATGTGGTGTGTTTAGGTATGAGGTTGCCCTAGGTGTGTTTGCATAGTGTGTGGGTATGCATGCACACAGTTCTGCCATTTGGCTGCCCTACACAGGTGTTTATGGATAGCTGCAGACCACACATGACAGAGTGTGCAGTTCACTGCCTCCAGCCATGGACATGTGGACTGTGCCTGCCTGCAGTTTCGCGGGCACGTCCAGGTACAGGCCTCGATGTGCTACTCTCACCTGCTGATGACATTTGTCCACTGGTACCAGGTCCCTCCTGGGCAGGACCATGTGCACGTGGCCTGCTGTGATGTGGTGTGGACAGCTGCCGTGGCTGTTACTGCCACTACGGGAGCCCTTTGATGTCCTGGCACATCCACGTTGACTACAAGCTATTGGCATTGCTGGCCTATGTCCACACGGATGTCACTGCACTCCCACCACATGTTCAAGCAAGGACAGACCATGGCTGATGAGGGCCATCTTCTCACCAGACCATCTATCCATGAACTCAGTTAATCCATGGATGGCACCAGCCAGTTCACAGGTGTTGTCATTCAAAGATGCGAGATAAGCCCTCTGCAGTCTCAGGCCCTGTCTGTGGTAACATTCTATACATGCCTACACCACCATGACAGCCTGAAACATGCTTCTGCTGGTAGCAGCTATGTTGCTTCTGCCAGGGCATGATGTCCAGCGGCCCTATAACAAGCACCCTGGGACATCTGCCTATGTGGTGGCCTGCCAGACATCCAGCTATGCCTGCTGTGGCTGGACACAGTAGGCATGGTTACCACACTTTCCTGTGCACTGCCACTGAACTCCAGCTGTCCCTCCGTTATGGCCACTGGTGATGGGGTGCCTATAGGTACTGAAACTGTGTGCAGGGGTGGGGTGTCTAAAAGGAGATGTCAAATGTTGGTGCATTGTTGGCCCCTGATAACTCCACCTGTGCCTCAACATTATCATCATCATCATCGGTGTCTATATGGACACCTACATCAGATTGAATGCAGGAGGGACCCTGACCCACCTCGCCACCTGTGGGGGAACACAATAAACACACTTTAAAACCTGTACAGCATTGCTTAACAGTACACACACACACACACACACACACACACACACACACACCTTCATAATACCTACCTATCCATGGCTTTACAGATAGTCTCACGTATATGTCCATGTGTTACGCCATCCTGCATCACACTTGTTAACATACACACATTGATACCACTTATTAACATCACATTCCTCTAAATGCCCACACAAGCGGCCACAACACAAAGCCTGTTGCTACTTTACCTGCCTGACCTGTGTGTAGTGGATTTACATGGCCTCACTGCTGTCATTCAGTATGCACCATCTGTATGCCCGGGAATGATATGCATGGCCCCTATATGTGTAGGCTACTATGCTGTATCCATAATACCTCCCACCAATGTGTCATGTGTATGTAATGCTCAATACATGCCAGATATGCTGCTCAGTCAGCCCATCATGTGACAACCATAATATTTGGATACACTCCCTGGTGTTGACTAGTACTTCCCCAATGCATCTGTAGAGCTGCATATGTGGGTTGTAAGTGACCTCTCTGCTGACTGCGATATTAAGTGTGTACCTGGAGTCTACCTTCCCTCTGGATGCCTGTTCCATGCTACAGACCATATTATACTATTTGCTGTCCTGTCATTACACACATGACAGGTATTCCTGGTGTGTAATGTGGTAGTCCATGTCCATGTACTGCACAGTCCCAAAGGGAGGTACAGCCGTATGAACACCTCACAATCACACATGTGCATACATGGTTACATAAACACACACACACACACACACACACACACACACACACACACACACACACACACACACACACACACACACACACACACACACACACATGCAGACACACATCCTACATGCATCTACCTCCCTCCACTTCACCAGAATGTCCCTGCAGGCAGATTAACTAACCACCAGGATGTGTGCACACACACACACACACACACACACACACACACACACACACACACACACACACACACACACAGGTGAGGTTGCACAATGATAGTACACACAGTCCTCCTATTACTCATCTGCCAACATGCAGAACATATGGTACAGAACAGCTTGCAGTTCAGCTATAGTCAATCCATGCTAGCAACAGTATACATGTGTGTGATGCATGTGCTGTGTCACTAGGTGATGCCCCTTCCCCATGGATACCACTGCACCCATGTACACAGTATTGCTGTGCACCTGTTCTGCACCCTGCCATGTACTGTGCACCACAACTCACATATGTACAACCCATTGTGGAATGTGTAGTACTGTGTCAGTTATGTCAGCTTTACTTCTCACAGCCCCTATGTTTTTCAGCAACACATACCTGGGATGATATGTGGACAGTTGTCATTGGTGGATGCCTGATTTACAGCTGTCAACATCAACAGACCATGTATGACCACTGCAATACTCTTACACTGACAACCATCAGAGCATACCATGGCTATGGGGGGTGTACACACCCTTATTGATTTTACACACACATTCTTGATCTGCCATGAGACCACATCACCACATATCTTAACAGTACATGAGCCCAGTATTTGACATATGTCCTGTACTTTCACATGCAGTGTCTGACCGCAATCTATACACACCATGTGGGCATATGTGTGCACACCCTTATCATGACAGTTTATCACATACCTCATGTTGTGTGTACTACAGCAGTCACTGCTCCTGGCAGGGGTATACCAGCATAGGCCATCTGCATTTGTCAGTGTATGTTCAGTCTGCCCTACACACATCCCCCTATTCTGCATGATTGCAAGGTCTACTCATGTGCACATCCCATGGTGTTGACACACTGCTGTCACTATTGGTATGTGGGTAGGGTTATGGCTGCCACGGGTCCTGAACCTGACTATGTGCAGATAGAGCCATTCCTACCATCCTTAGGATCCCTGCTACAGTGCACTGGTGTGTCATGCTGAGACCCCCTCCTTCAGCTTTCATGCAATTGCATGATAAGTAAGCCCTACACGTGTGTCACTTTGCAGTGTCCCATACACTGCACACCACATGCTGCAGCCTAGACCCAGCTGATAATATGGACTACTGTAATTCCTTATGCCATAGTGTATCTCTGCAGCAGTTGCCATTGTCCTACAGGTATATACACTGGTGTTGCACTGTATATGGGTGTTGTTTAGAACATGTCACTACCTATAGGCCATGTCTACCAGCAGTATGCTACTCCCTGTGGACACATTCCACAATGACAGGATGTTAGTTATTATGCAGGTATCTAACATACCCTTCCAATACCCATCATGGTCAGCCCTGTGAGACCGTGCATTTCACAGCAATAACACATGCACATATACAACATACATTCAGGGTAGGTGTGTTAGATGTGCACATGGGAATGTACCATCACCATTACATGCCCGGTGTGTTGGCAAGCATCTACATAAAACATACTCACCAGCTACAGGCTGCTGCCTTGTTGTTATCCCGGAGGGACCTACACAAGATTGTGAGAGATGCAATGTCAGTGGCCACACCTGTGGCACTGCTATAGGCTGGATGCAGTACTACCATACATCAATGGTACATTACCATGATCCTACCACATCTGGACATCTGTTCATCACTACAGTGCAGCAACACACTATATCTATGACATGTCAAATATGCATGATCTACCTGTACCAATGCAGATGTTTACACAACAGTGGTCTACTGATGTGCCCAGTGTCCTTACCTGTATGCTCCTTGGCTGATCTGTGGGTGACACCCACCTCCACAAAGAGGTCCAGTGGTTGTTGGTGGTCTGGATGGGCAGGTGCCACGAGGCTGACCAGGAGCTCATCCACATGTGTCAGGGGGGATGGATGGCATGGCCCCCCCCCCTGTGGTGAGGTGATCCCCCTGGACTGCAGCAGCATACTGACGGGTACTGCAAAGCAGGTCAGTACAATGATGCTGGACCTGCTCATAACTATGGTTGTGAGTCTGACATAATTGACCCTGAAGACTAGGTCATTCCACGGGGCGGTCTGCTCCTCCTGCTCATGTGCATGCCTGCCAAATGGCAGTGGATAGTGCTAGATCATGTGTCCTATCAACACGTCATTCTCAGCATTGGAATAGGTGGGTAACCGTGCATGTGCCATCTTGGCTGAAAGACATAAAGATGGAAACAGGTCTGAGCAACTCATATGGCAATGTTATCACAGTTTGTAATACACATGTTTGTCACCCCCCCACATCAGCTTCAGCAGACGGTACACACAACTCATTAGGTATGGCTACAGCTTAACTACCATTTGGACAGATATTGTATTGTACCACACCTTCTGCTGTGTGATTGTAGCCATATCCACTGTGTGGACACTATCATTGCTGGCCTATTAATGACTATTCACCTGCATGCCAGTGGTATGGCTGCTCTGAGATTGCTGCACATCTGACAGTCTGTGTTATTGGGGATATCTATGCATGCTGTTGGACATGTACCAGGATTGTGTAGACTATTACTACCAACAAACGTTCTATAACAGTGACACAATAATATGTATATGTTCTAGTGGCCAGCAGATCCACCTCTCCACACCCATCTGCCCATGATACCTGGCCACATCACATGTGTGTCCCAACCTGGGGCCTCCACATGTACTGTTACAACAATACCATCAGGTGGAACCACCCAGGGGATGTTGCCCCCCCCCAGAGCACACACAGACATGTTCCTGTCCTCTGAACTCAGGTCTAGGGTCTGTTCCATACTGGGCTCCATGAACACATGAGGGATGTGCTACATCAGTCTGAGGTACTCAGTACACATTCACAGGGCCAACATGCTCCTCTTGCTCAACCTCCAGACCAGGCACTTTCAGGACTTGAACTGCTGTTGTGAGTAGCAGTGGGTGGGAGGCTTGTTCCCATTGTGTCCATATTGGGGACCATGAGGCATCCACATTACAGACCACACACACACCATCCACGGTGTTTACCCACCACATGTGTCACGTACCACCCCTGTAAACTGTCCTCTCTATCTACCAATCCGGACCACCTTCACGTGTACATCTGCCATACTTCCCCATATTCCCATTGCATACTTCACAGACAAGGGTAATGTGGTGCCAACAAGGGACTAACATGTGAGATACACGTCCATGGTGCACAAACTGTCAGCTGTAGATATCTGTGTGCATTCCTATGCGTGCTGCTGCCTCGCACATAGCACACATCGCAGTGGTAGTAATATAGGGGACATGTCTTTTCATACATACATGTTTGTGTGTGTGTTTGTATATATGTAGACATGTACATATAGATATATATCTATATATGTGTAAATATATGTGATATTGTATATATGTGCACATATACATGTCTACATATGGGTATATGTATATTTCTGGACATACATGCTGATATATATATATATATACATATATATATATATATATATATATATATATATATATATATATATACTATATGCGACATATGTACACATATGCATACATATATGTGGGGTACATTTAGACATCAGCTCCACAATCTCACAACACCTTCCTGCACAGATGCACTGTTCTGCCTTGCTACAACACAGACAGGTGCCACATATGGACACTGCCTGATATTGGGGGATATATGTGGGACCCAATTACATGTAACCCTATTACACTCCTATGGTATGCTACATTACATATTCACCTGAGTATCCTACCAGTGGTGGGCCATGGCTCCCACATGTCCATCATAATGGCATTACTTCCACCACCGGCTATTGGCCATGTAATATACATACTTCTCATTACACAACACACACTATGATGGCTTACATCTTGTCTGTCAGTGCTGACCTGTGCAGTCAATGGCTATGGCCCACTACACACAGGGACAGACACTATTGTCCATAGCAGTTGTTCAATTGAACATCATTACAACAACACATTCCACATCATCTATCCCTTTATGATGGACCAGGTACTACATTCTATTACATGTGTATATACTTCACATACCTGTTGTGGGAATGATGTCTTGTTGAATGACAGCTGGCTAAATGCCTGCAACTTCAGCTGTTAGTTTGAAGAGCTTTTCTCTCTCTCTCTCTCTCTCTAGTGCCTCTCTCTCTCTAGTGTCTGCCTGTCTCTCTCTCTCTCTCTCTCTCTCTCTCTCTAGTGAATGGATTGAGCTGCTTTGAACAGATTGCAGCCTGGCTTTAGTAGGTGATGCACATGATCAGGTGATGGCCTGTGCACCAATCAGTTTCCTCCATTTGCTAACTGCGTGCAGCTTGCTGTGTAGTACTTCCAATTACCACTGTCATGGCAATCACCTACTATAGCTATAACTCCCTACATCATGTGGGCATGGTCCCTTTACCTTTCCTGTTTGATGGGCATCCTTCCTGTGTGTGGGCATCAGTGTTACAGACAGCAGGTAGCAATACCTCTTACAGGAGAACTGGCACACTCAGGCCAGCTACATATTTGTAGGAGCTTCCAGAACTACAGACAGAGTGTGAGCATAGTTGTGTTATGCTTTGTATAGTACTGGTGTTACAGGGTGTGAGTGTACATACTAGTTTACCTTGGAATGCAGTATGTCGGCATAGCTCTCATCTGTGAGCCTATCCTCTTGGTGACCGGAAGTGTGCCTATCATGTTTTTTCTGTCTACCACGCAGGTCCTGTGTCAGATATTTCACTGGCAGTGTGTATGTTGAGTGCTATCAGTACATGGCTACATCAATTTATGTTTCTAACCTCAATTTCCTGACTAAGGGTATGTTGCAGACTATCCTGTAACACCAATGACTTGCTTGGTGTATGGCAACAGTTTTCCACATATGGGCCTGTGTTCCAGCCTCTGTCTTCCACCTACATACCAAGCTTTGCACATATGACATGCTGTCAGGGGTTGTTCTGTAGTGGGCTGTGAGCATATCACACTGCCATTGCTGCCATCAGTCCACTTCTGTTGTATCCCCCACATATACGGTGTGGCTGGGGCCATATATGTGTGGGCTTCACCTACACAATACAGGTATGCTCTTATGCACTCCAGAGGCCAGTATATGTAACAGTGGTATATGGCCTTGTATTATTGAGTCTAGGAGGGGGATGCACCATAAATGACCTAAGCTGTTACAAAATGTGGGGGTATCAGGGGTGAGCTGCCTTAAGGTATCTGGATGTACAGTACCATATACTTCACCTATATTTACATTACTTACATAAACTGGGTTAATGCAGGCCTACTGCTTCCTGCCATACAGACTATTCTGTTTGTCAGTGTGCTTGTGATGGTGTCAGTTATGCCTTGTTATGTAACAGTTACATCCCATTTGGTCAACTGAAGTCTTTACCACCTAGTGATTTTGTACAGAGTGTATATAGAGGCTGCTGTAATATACACCTGCATTACTTACTGTTGATTGTTTGGTATCCTGTGGCCCAGTCTGTCTTTACTATTGTACAATTTGAAGGGCTTGGCCTGGACAACAACAATGGTGTACCTTTCCAGACTACTGTATTAGTATAACTGTTTCACAGTTGCATTACTCTGTTTATATGGATGTCAGTGACTGAACAGCTATATGACATAGCATATAGAACTGTAATAGTACACAAATAAAGGTTTTCCATTTCTGAAAACCTGTATGGGGTGTTTTTTTCTATGACCTCTCTGTGGGTATATGTTGCAGGCAACAATTGTCATTTGTATGGGTGGCCCATACATTGTCCAGTTGTTAAGGTATTAACTGTAGGCATAGTGGTTGTTCCATATTGTGTGCACCTTCTACATATGTACATATCTCTATGTGTGTATGTGTAGTCACATGTATATATATATATATATATATATATATATATATATATATATATATATATATATATATATCTGTTTCTGCATATATGTGTCTGTGTATATGTATCCTGGGGATGTTGATAGCTTCCACAGTTTACATTTCCTATGGGAGCCAGACTGTCTTCATGATGAGATGTTACCAATACCAGCCTGACATCATACAGGTGGGATGTAGTACTGTTAACATCTTGTGCCCATGTCATGTCAGGTCCTGGTTACGGGATCTGCAACACTTGGTAGTGTATTGCAGGGTGGACGTGTTTGGCTGTGGGGGGTATGCCTATTCGTACAAGACATATATTGTTTGTGGTCTCTCAACCCCATTAACGGTGCATGTGGACATATATGTTTTAGTTAATCTACCATTGCTATCTACAGATGTACGGCCATATATACCTATATATATATATATATATATATATATATATATATATATATATATATATGCTTACATATATATAACTATGTCCATATATACCTACATAGATATATATCTGCTTACATATATGTAACTTGCTGTGTATATGTAGACATATAGGTGTAGATATATACATGTGTCGATGTAGGCATTTGCATGTATATATATATATATATATATATATATATATATATATATGTTCATATATATATATATGTATGTATATATATATATATATATATATAATTTCTAAATATATATGTATATATCTCTACATATATAGATATATTGTATCTGTTTAGATATTAATATATTTACACACACACGATACATCTAAATGTTGGAATACATTCTCTGTATTGTTATATGCCTAGGCTGGATGATATGTTTCTGAAAACATCAGGTTTATGTATATCTAGCATGGCTTAGTGGTGAATCACTTTGTCTATGGCGTGTAGGGTCCTGGGTTCAAGTCTTGCAGAGGCTGTTTCTTTGTTGCTGGGCAGAACAGAGGCCATTGGCTACAGAGTGATTAATGCACTTTAAAGCAGTTGTAATCGGGTTTGCATGGAGGTAATCACTGCTAACTTCCGGTTACAGTTTCTTATACTCAGTTAGCTGCTAAATTGCTTAACCTGTGTAGGCATTGCTTACCCCCATGCAAACAGGCTTAAACCTGCTTACTGCTGCTTAAAATTGCTTACTGCCGCTTACCACTGTGCTAATTTATTTAAAAGAAAAGAAAAAGGGGTTGATAGGAAAGTGGTGAAAAATGGCACACAAAGAGGGAAAGACAGTAGAGAAAATAGCCAGGGATGTGCAGGAAGGATGTAGGGAAGGTCCATAGTGCCCATTTCTTCTACAGCAACAGCTGTGCATATACACTGCATTTAAAGGTAGATTTGGACAATCAAACTCCTGAGAGAGGTGTGAGGACAACAATAATAAGTTGCAATGCCAATTTGACCTGATTACATGTGTCCAGTGGACATGTGTGCGAAATGGATAGCTTTGTATGGGGAGAGATTTTTTTTGTAGGAACAGATTGTCCTTTTTTTTAGTTGAGAGTGTGATGTTGGGAAGGGGTAGTAGGTATATTTGGGGAGGTAGGTTGGGTAGGTTAACAGACAAGACAAACAAGATGCATACAGGGGCAGTATATGACACATGTGAGGGATAAACACCTTGATGGAGAGGAGTGTTGGGATATGGGAAGTCCACAAGACCCCTAGTGGTAACAGTGGGACTGAGGTCCCCAACCATGGGCAGTCACCACTGCACCTTCACAGCTCCGAAGGTGGCTGTGCTGGGGGCTGACTCTCTAATCGCAGCACACGGCCCTCAAGCTGGTGTAGAACATCACCAAACTGCTCATTGATTGCTCTACACACCAAGACCCCAACCTGGTGATAGGTGACAGGTGCCTGTCCACACCCACTCCCGGGAGGGATGAGCCCTATCCCCTGAAGTGGTTCCACCTGAAGGTGGCGCAGGACTAAGGAATGTCCCGGGTTGGGCCCCAGACATGCTGGTGCCTGGTCCACGGCCAGCTGAGATGGGACAGGTGGGTCCGCTGGGACAGGCCTTCTCAAGCATGTTATAGTGTTTAGATTACATCATCATTTCTGGGTTAGTTATAGTCAACACATTCCAGGGTTAGGTAATAACAGCATGCATAGATATTCCCATTAACCCAGACACCAGATATGGAACAGTTGCATAGCAAACAGAACACATGCATATATAGGAGCACAGTGGTAATAATAACAGCATGCAGGTACATTGATGGCACCATGCCATCAATGTTGGAATTATTCAGTATAGCACATGCATGGGAACCATGAAAATATTTATCAAACAAATGGACTCACAAATGTGAGTATTACTGACCTGCCTCGCACTGCAACCTCGTCAGGCGACAGATGTGGGCCTCTTGGTTTGCGGCCTGCTCCATTGCAGCTGTGGGGAACATAAGAGGAATATTTAGCCATGCCTATCCATGATATAGCTGAGCTGGCAATTATTATACACATTCTGGGGTGATATACATGGCTGGAACATCCCCTGCCACTCTAGCCTCTTGGAGCCACTCCACCATGAGGTCCCCCTTATTCCACTTCAGTTCAGCATAGTGGTGCCTGACCTGCTCACCAGTGTGGGGTATGCCAATGGCACTGATGAGGTCATGGACAAGATGGTCTCAGGCCTCTGCCTTATATTAGGAGCCCTGGTACTGGCCCTGCAGCAGTCTCTGAGCATGATCTTTGACAAGAAGTCCTGCCATGACCTTGGACTCCTGGATGCACCAACGCTGCACCTGAAAGCACACACCTTCTCCCCTTACTGCCATAGTTCATGCAAGAGGAAGTTACAACCAGTTATAAGATATATTCCCACCTCTTGGGTTTAAGTAGGGCTGATTTCCTGCACTTTTTCGTGATTGGCCAGTTTTGAAATGGCTAAGCTATGGGCAAACATGCTTACCTGAGGTTGGCATTGTTTAAAGGGATATACCACTGGGCACAATGAGTTAGCTGGTCTCCATATTGCTTACATCTCCTATGCTGGCCTGTGCAATGCATAGCATTGCTTACATTACACTTTGCATTATATCTCCTTTTTGGCATTGCTTTCTTATTCATTACATCTTATATATCTGCCTGATATCAATGATTAATGTGTACGTACACTCCATGGGGTCCTTGTGTTTTATTGGGGACTTCAACACTCTATTACAATTACACCTCACTTCTGGGCTTACTGCTGTACTCCAGTTCACATATTTATGTTATGTAGTGGGTTATGGTACATATGACTGTATACTGATTCCTTTCACAGGTTCAGTTTGGTTATACTATGGCAAGGACTTGTTTGCTACTACCTCATTCTTCTGTACATCTGTGATGGCTTGGTGGATAACTACTAGGACTATGGTGTATAAGGTCCTGGGTACAAGACCTGTATGGCTGTTTATTTTGTTGATGGGCAGAACAAGGGCCATTGGATACAGAGTGATTAAGGCACTTTTGAGCACTTGTAAGCGGGTTTGCATAACGGTAAGCACTGCTAACCTGCCATTACATCTGCTTACACAGTGTTAGCATTAGAACTGCTTAATCAGTGTGGGCATTGCTTACCACTGCACAAACAGGCTTAAGCCCACTTACTAGTACTTAAATATGCTTACTACTGCTTATGTGTGCTTACATCTGCTTACTAGTGCCTTATTCATTATGACACTGACACCTCACATGTGCATTTACTGCAGTACTCCAGTTCATACAAATATGTTATTTAGTGGGTTATGCAACATAAATATTACTCATAACATGCTTTGCCATGGAAAATGGAATCTGTTACAATGGGACTCGAACCAGGACTGCCTGCTCACAAGGAGAATGTTCTGCCCACTACACTATTGCTATGCTGTTTCATTTGTGTATATCTTCCTTGTTATCCTCTTCAGCCATTTAAGCTGCATTAACCGTAGCTAAGTGATGGGCACACCCATGAACCTACAGTTAGCGTTAATCAGATTTTTAAAAACAAATTAATTGGTTTCTTCATTTTATTTATATATGCTGTTGCTATTGTACACAAGGGGGACTGTTGGTGGGGATATGCGGTCACCTGTGAGCAGTCTCGCTCATTACATACCCCTTTCTGCTGTTCTACATTGCGGGGGCGTGTTTATTTTGAGGGCTGTGCTCTCAGACACACCCCCTGCACTCTTACACGCTCCGTGTAAGCCTAGGAGCTTAGGCAGCGTGTCTCATTAATATGCATGGCGCACTACCATCCTGCTCCTAAATGGTCACTTCCATGCAGGACTAAGTTAGTCCTGCACAGAAGATTAGTAAATCCAGGGGAACATCTTTTTTATGGCCTAGCCTTAAAGTAATTCAATTTCAGCTATCTTTCTGAAGTTTTGCAAGTTAACATGTATTCCAGTTTCCCCTGTTAAAATATGTATATTTAAACAGTTACAATAGTGTATGTACATTTCTGTTCATTTCCAGTAGGGTACATTGTGGATACATTTCAAACAGCACTTCGTAAAATACCACTTCAGCACACATATCTGTACAAAGCATCTTATATTACATACAGCTCTAATACATTTGTAACACAAACATCTTATATGAATCATGTTAATATTCACAAATGACATATAATTATTTACAAAATACCCAGATAGTTGGGCTGGCAGTATCTCCTTTTGTGACAGTTTTTAGCATAAATATTGAAGCTAGGTTAAAAGAGAAAGTCATACATTACTTTTTTTGTTTTGTGCAGTTGCTTAGAATCAGCATTTTTAGCTTTTTAGCAATCACATTCTAAAACATCCGTTGATTGGTAACAATATTATCACTCACTGGTGTAAGACTGTATGTACTGTATTGACAATTGCAGTAGAGCAACTAGCAATGTTTCCTTTTTAATCACTGAGCACATTCTTTTTGATTTATTAGAATCTCATTTAAACCAGAAATGCATGAATCTTGTGAGAACAATGCATAATTATAGATTGATATACATATGTAATAACAACACACACACACACACACACACACACACACACACACACACACACACACACACACACACACACACACACGTGAGAAGTACTTCCCTTAGATGAGTCAATGGAGCTAACATATTCCAAAAATAGCTGTTAACTGAAACTATCTTGGATCTGCCCACTAATACAATAATTAACTTTGAAAAAGTGAGATCCCCCTCCTTTTTATAAGGCTTCTTCTTTAAACAGGCTGTGTCATAGGTTTATAGGTTCATAGGTAGGTACTAGGCTATCAGCCCAAGGGCCCATGTAAGCCTAGCCAACAAGGTTCCCTGGCTTACGCCACCCAAGAAAGTTATTTTCCTGTGCTACTATCGAGCAGAGACACAGAAGTGATCCCCGGGGTGTATTGCCTATTTCCCATCCACTCATCAAGATTTTTCTTGAAGAGTGCTAATGAAGAACTTTGCTTGACATAGATGGGTGGCCTGTTCCAGAGTATGGGAAGTCTCTGGGACAGGAATCTATCCCTCCAGCATGTCCTGTTTATTGTGGTGACAAGGTTTAGGTCCCTAGAGCATGTAGCTTGGAGGGATTGTGATTTCTTTAGGTGTAGCATGTCCAACAGCTCTGGGTTTGACATAGCTTTATATGTTAGGCAGAGATCACCTCGGAGTAGGCAATATGCTACAGAGTAAAGCTGGAGTTTTTTGAGGTGGTCAGTGTAGGGCATTTGTTTGAGGCCAGTAATCCTCTTTGTGAGGTACTTCTGTGGCCTTTCCAGCTGCTGCAGATGTCTTGTGAGGTACATTCCAAAAGGGACATTGTACTCTATAATGGGTCTAATGAGTGTCGAGTAGAGGGGAACAATCACCTCTTTTTTCCTGGATGAGAACCCTTTTATGATGAGGTGTGCCACATAGAACTTCCTGACTACTGTGGCGATGTGTCTATCAAAGGAGAGACTACTGTCCACCTGGGTCCCAAGGTCTTTAATTACGTATTTGGTGTTAAGTAGATTGCTGCCTATGTGATAGTTCATGGGTACAGAATTTTTACCAAAGGGGATGACACTGCACTTTTTTGGCATTGAGCTTGAGGCCATGGCTCTGACACCAGGCATCTGTCTCAGCGAGGCCCTTCTGTAGGATGTCCACATCATTTGGGGACTTGACTATGGCTCCTAGTTTGCAGTCATCTGCAAACTTCATTAGCCAGAGGCCTTCTGTGTTAGCCTGTACTTCACAGAAGTAGATACCAAACAGGAGAGGTCCCAGGATGGAACCCTGTGGTACTCCACTTATCACTGCTTTGAGGTCAGATTTGGAGTATGCAACTTTTACAGTGTGGGTTCTGTCAGTGAGCCAGTTGGCAGCCCATCTTGTGACGTAGGGATTTATACCTAGTTTAGTGAGTTTAGCTATAATTCCAGCTGTCTTTTAAATGCTTACAGTTAGTTTATATTGCTATCCTAAAAAATAATACTAAAAATCCATTTTAAAAATAAGCTAAAATGTTTAAAACTGTGGGGAATGGAAGTGTAAAACTAGCAGCCAGTAAGATACAAAATGTGTAAACTGAAGTGTTTTTAGTTTAAGTGGAGGATCTACCCAATATTATATTGCAGTAAGAACTAAACAGGAACAAATGATAAAAATGGAAGAGGCTTTTGAAATTAAATTAACTTAAAGGGTAAACAATTCAGGAATGATAAGGCTTAAGAACATAATAGGAAAGGAGTAAGTAAAGTGAAGAAAATTAGATATACTCCGAGTAATCTGTTCTGGGAATTCTATCAAGAAACCGTTGAATCATTTTCCTTACCTTAAATAAAAATTCCAACTTCCAGAAGCTCCTACAATTCACAGTCAGTACCCTCAGTCTTCAAAGAAAGGAATAAAAGTTTTTTGTCCATCTTTTTGTCTAACCTAGAACTTTTAAAATGCCAGGAAAAACGTTTACTTGAAAGTAACACGGCAATAAAACAATAAAAACAAGGAAAGAATGGAAACATACAAAACAAAAAAAGTTAAGTACACCTGCAGAACATTGCTCTGTCAGTTATTTTAAGAAAACCTCAAACTGTTTTTTCTTGCCATAAATAGAATACTAATCACCAGTACATCACAAAATTCAGTTATTCCCTTTGTACCTTAGAAAAAAATGACAATGATGTCTTTCTGCCCAAACACAGAACTTTTACAACTCCAACAAAAAGGTTAAAATTAAAATAGTACTACAATAAAATAATAATAAAAAGAAAATAATGAAAGCATGCAGACCAAAAAATTAGATATATTCACACTGCAATTCTGCTCTGACAGCTCTATCGAGAAAATCTTGAACTGTTTTTCTTACCATAAATAAAGAAATTAGCTTTCATCTTAACACACATTCTTAAGCCACACAAGAAGAAAGAGATTCCAAACACAGAATTATTACAATTAAAAAAATTATTTAAATTACAGCTACCGTATATAGGGTCAGATTTCAAAAGAGTTATACCTGTGCAAACATGCTGCCACGGCCCTACATCCTTAGCTGCTGTGATTCTAATAGAAGGCTTGTATTCAGCTATTGTTAGAGCATGTAAATTAGCACACATGCAGACCTTCATGAGTACTCCTAATATTATGCTCATTTAAAAAAAAAATCTACATAAATGCTGCTACAAATAACAGAGCAAGGATAAATTGAGGGATTACTTCTAGTAAGTCATGTGTACTAGTCACATGCCTCGCCTGTAACAAAAACTCAAGTAACCAAAACACAGAGGAGTGTGAAGTTAATAACCACATTACACTGTGTGTCAGGAACTACTTTTCAAATATGAAATTATATTCCTGATGAATTATTAAATATATAATTCTGTGCTTGCTGATACAATCTAGGTTATTTTCTTGGTAAATTACTATGCACACCTCATTAATGGCTTATAAAAGTAAATCTATTTTTTTTTCAAAAACAGACTGGTGACATAATCATCATCATCATCAGCCTCCTTTTTCCCATTTTCTACATGGGGTAATGGTGTTGTGTCAACTATCACCATCACTCTCTTTTCAGTACCACTGTCCTTACCTTCTTCAAAACTCATGCCCGACTGTCACAGGTCTTTCCTCACAGAGTCCATCCACTTCTTTACTGCATGCCCTCATTTCCTCCTGCCTTCTTCCTGTCTGTCCAAAAGTTTGCCCACCACATTGTCTTCTGCTTTTCTGTACGTGTGCCTGAACCACAATTATCTGATCTCTTTGACCTTTTCTGCAACTGGAGCTACTTTGGCATCTGCTCTTATGACCTAATTTCTTTTGCTGTCCCACAGTGTGCATCTTGCCGCCTATCTCAGGCACTTTATCTCCTTAACCTCTAGCTTCTTCATCTGCTCTGCCTTTACTACCCAGGATTCTGTACCATGCAGTAGTGCTGGCAACATCACTGTTTTGTACACCTTACTTTTCAGCTTTGTTGACATTCTTCTGCCATACACTACCCCTAACACTCTGTGCTATTTGGCTGCATTCTCTGTGATTCTAGCTTTGACCTCCTCATTCCAACTTCCCTTCTCCTCAACCACCCTTCATGGATATTTAAAGCTGTTAACCTGTTTCATTGTTTCCCCTTCTATCTCATTTCTCATCTTCTTCTGATTTTCCCCATTTGCTGCCATTAGTGGTGCTGCGGTAGCATTTTCACCTCACAGCAAGACGTTGTCCCATTCAATTCTCAGCTAGAGCGTCTTCTGTGTGGAGGCATGCGTGAATGAGCGTGCCTTCGTTGAAGGTTGTGCGTCAGGGCTGGTAACTCGGCACGTAAAAATCCACTACCAAACATTAGCGGACCGGAGTTCTGCTGTGGCGACCCCTAACAGGGATAAGCCGAAAGACACAACAGCTGCCATTACAACTGTCATATCTTTATTCGGTTTCATCCCATGTGCCTTCAGTTTTGCATTCTGCTCTCCTATCTTTTGCTGAAGATCTTGCTCATAGTATGCCTTTAATTTCACATTGTCTGCATACAGCAACTTTATTGATCTATAACTGGAGACAGGCAGCTGCAGAAAACCTATTCAAGTTGGTCGCATGCTAAAATCACAGTACTTTCTTATCAAATTCTGTCACACCAGTATTTGGTTTCATCCTGAAAGAGTAGAGAATAAAGCCTTTACTTAAAATATATATATTACTAGTACTAACAGTAATGATTGTTCTCAATATTCTTTGTTTTACTATTAGTATTGTTGTTAATGCCATTGTGCACACCATTGAGTATTGTGTGCATGGTGCCCCTGTTACTATATTCATTGAATTAATTATTTATCTATTATTGTATATTAACCTTCCTAATATTCTTATGTATGTATGTGTGTGTGTGTGTGTGTGTGTGTGTGTGTGTGTGTGTGTGTGTGTGTATGTGTGTGTGTGTGTGTGTGTGTGTGTGTGTGTGTGTGTGTGTGTGTGTGTGTGTGTGTGTGTATATATATATATATATATATATATATATGTATATTGTGTCTGCAAATAACAAACATTGAAAAGCAGGGACCCTTTTTAGCTATCAGTACCATGTTTTCAGAAAAAAAAGGTATACAGACCAAATGGTGCTTTCCAATGGAATGGATTTTAAATGTATACATATAAATTGGATACTTTTCTGGTCTGGGCCATTAATGTATCAAGAGGTCCAAAAAGGTAATAAACTCACAGGATACTGGAAGGAATTTAATGTTTGCAAAGCAAAAAGTTTTCCCCCAAAACATATTCTTATCAAAGAGCAACAAACATGGCCAGAAAGAAACATGTTGTGTTCCAAGGGCCAACACTGAAAAAGAGTTATGTGTCAATAACCAGAATCAATCCACAGAAGAAAGAAGACAAAGAATTCCCAAATCTTCCCTACTTTTCACAAGAGTTATGTACTGAAGTGACTTGCGCAGTCAGATAGTCATTCAGATATCGGTTCAGTCTTCTTTTGTCAGTCACACTTGGACACTCAGTCATCTGAGCTACACTGCTACAGACAGACAGACTCTGGATAGTTGACCGAGGACTGCTATATAGTCACACTCTAACAAAGGAACTAAAACTGTGATGTTGCATCTTGCTGAATCCAAGAACCCAAGTCATCCACGGGGCAGAAAGAGATACACTGGCAATGAAGAAGTACCTTACCTAGGAAGGAAAACAGCCACCTCCTACCTGAAATGAAATGGGTAACTGCCCAATGAGGACAGTGTGCAATTACAAGTAATTATCTTTAGTTTTCTGATTTCCCCCATAGTATAGAAACTGAATTTCAACTGTTTTCTCAAATGAACATCAAGGGACAAAGACCGTTAGATGGTTTCTACCAACAAAGGACTTTTGCATGAAAAAGGGACTTTTTTTAACTTAACAAATGGTATTTGACCTTTCTGACTATGAATTACATGAAAGTAATCTAAGTGAGTTCTTCTGCCTTATTAATGCTGTACAGCACTTTTGATTAATGTCTACTTATGAAATTATTAATTTATATTTTTAATGTTGTAATAAATTCTGATTTTATACAAACTAAACCTGGTGCATGACAGCTGTTTTATTTACTATTTTAATTTGAAACTATATCAATAGGTTTGGAAAGGAGAGAATATGTGGTAAGCTAACATGTTTTTACCTCTAGACAAATGCACAGATGACAAGATAAACATTACAATCCTACATATTTGTTCTCTCAAAGGGATGAAGAAATAGTTCAGAATGACGGATCCTGTTTATAGAAACTACCTAACTGTTTCTTCTTGGCACAGCAGTTTCTGATTTAGATGTTCAAGATGGCATTCAAACCTTCATTTATTTTTTTTCTGGTCACATAAGTGTTGTCAGTGAAATGCTACAAATTCATCAGAAGGAACAAATGATCATCCATGTCTGTCTGCTTTCCTCTGAAAAAATGACCATTATCATGATGTTTCTTTGTCTAGATGCATTATCTTCTGTCAGAGTGAAAGAGGGCATTTTGCAAACACATAATTATTTGTTCCCCTTTATTTCAAGCATCATCATAGAAATCATAGGAGTAAATTATGCTTCTTGATACCTACATAGCAGTGTAATTTCATTGTTATTTATCATTCACGAGCGATTCATTAAAATATTTACCTTAACTAACTGTAATGAGATTGACAGTCACTTATAGCATGTGTATGACTATAGCTTCTGGTTTAATAAATAGGTATTTTCAAAGACGTGTGTGCTGTAATAGAACCTGATCACTATACTGGTACTTTTGGTCCAGAATACATTATTCATTCTAAGTATTTTTCCTACACTGAATCTTAAATTTGGATAGCTAAAATATGTTATAATATTCCCTTGTTCATGTTCAGGGTGTTATACACATTTGATTAAGAAGTAATTTATTCTATGACAATAATTCTGTTAACTATAAGTTATTTATTAATTTTGAAAGCACCAGAGTACCGGTCATATTCTTGTATCAGTAACTCTCAGGACAGCATCAGAAGCTCCCTGATCAGCTTGATATGGTCACATTCTGTTTTTATGAAAACCAGTCAGAGATTTCTACCGCCAAATGATTTGCATTCTTGCAAACCAAAAAAGTTTTGTGAAATCAGTAGTTTATTCTAATTTTACTAGTGTCCCTGTGATGTTGGACAGACAGCAGTAAGGAATAAAAACTAGACAGTCAAGCACTGTTACTGTGCCTGGGCATTGGCTATTACCACTGATCAAGTATCCTTTATCTAATACTTGAATAGAATTTGGGAAAAATCAATAGTATATTTTGCAGCAGTAGATGTAGATTTTACCTACTTCAGTGACATTATTTTGTATTCATTACCTAAGTATTCAGAATGAAAGTAACAATAGCTGGGATAGCACAATGGTACAACAGTTACTATTGCTCCCTAACAGCATATTGCTATTTTGTTTCCAGCTGAGGTACCTATGTGTGGAATGTAGATGTCATCCATGTATCCACATGGGTTTTTGCAGGTGACCCCACTTTCCTCCAAATATCAAACATGTACAAATGGATACATTGGAGGCCCTCTAAATTGCCCATATGACTATGTATGTGAGTATGCATATTTGTATCCAACAAAGGACTACGCAAAACTGTTTTTCTGCCTTGTGCCTTTTGCTTGATGGGATAGGTTTTGGTTCATTCATGAGCTGGTATAGGATAAGTGGGTATCTACAAGAACACTTATCAATGAATGTATGATTGAATGAATGAATGAATGAATAACAGTGTGTCTCCTACAACCGCCATCATAATCCAGTCTAGCTAGGTATCTTTAAAATACTCTTCTAGGTACGTATTGCACTTCTCATTATGTTTACATGTAAGACAGCTTTCTTAACTAGTATGATAACATTGTTTCATACCTTAGTGAAATTTCCTGGAAATTAATTGTACTACTTATATCATTTCTGCAAATATCACATTCTTCTCCAAAAAAGGGGTGTTTTTCCACCAACAATATAATTCTAAGATTCAGTGTATTCAAAAATGCATGGTTTTCCCATGGTAAAATCAGCCAGAATTCCAACTGAAAGTACTTTCACCCTAGCACGTCTGCCTACTTTTACAAAAATGTCTTTGATATCTTTGTGCTGTAGAAATTTCTCATACTACCTACCTTCCACTGAAGTAGTTATCCTGTCACCATCATGCTGATTTAACCTAGAGGCTGCATTATCTGGCATGTGCAAGCCACATAGAATGACATTTCATGACTACATTTCACAGTACTTAGAAGCATAGAATCAATTTTAGTTTTATTATTTCCCCTAAGACTAACTTACCTGTGAAGACCTCTTTACCATCCCAAATGACATGCATCTTGACATAATACAAAGGGTTTTTGGTAAACTCTGGTCAGACAAATTAAACGTTATTACAGTTCTAATTTCTTCTCTTTAGTCATGGTTTTCATTTTGATACTGTTTACATAATTGAGGGTAAATTTGTGACAATCATCTTTCATTTATAGTCTTTATTCTTTAAGAATACAATTGTGTCTTTTCTCTTAATCTTGAATCTAAAGGATCTATTACTGCCTTAGTATACAGGTCTCTTACATACTCTGTGTAAATCTGTTCTTTGCCTTTAGAGTTTATGCTACTGTTCAAGATCATAGCTGTTAGGTCTAGAATAAATTCTGTGATGTCTAAAACAACTCTAGTCAGAGGCATAGCTGGCTTTAGTAGTGTCTGGGGCTACTTTCTGTAGTGGTGCCATGCCTCTCCCCAGCTCTTCATTTGAATAGAAAAAAGGTCCACTACTTGCACTAGCACACCAACCAGGTGGCCAGACAGAAATATGCCCCCTCCCATCTGTCCCAGCTCTTCATTGAACAGTAAAAAACAAAAAGCTCCAATCTGCTGCTTGCACTAGCTCACCAATCAAGTGGGCATACAGATACAAATCTCCTCCCACCTGCTCCATCTCTTCAATGGAAGATTTTTAAAAAAGGTCTGTGATCAGGTACATCGGGCTCCAAAAATGCAGGACCCAATCAGGTCACACTTCTGCTTGCTGCCCCAACCCTCCTTCCTCTAATCATTGTAAATAAAAATAAAAAAAAAGAAAAGAAAAGAATCTATTTCTGTTGTTGCTTTGTTTTAAACATTAGCAGACTGCTTGCTACACATGTAGCAAGCAGTTGCTAAAGTTTATATCTTGCACAAAGCACCATAGCACTCAAGTTTTATAGTTATACAAAAAAAATAAAGAAAGACATTTTTTTTTTACTTTTAAACTATAGCCAAAGATATACTCTTCACTGAGCACTTTATGGTATTGCATATCTTCATGTTGCAAGAGGACTGTGCAGCACCATGCAAGGATGGTTGCTGAACTGGAAAAAGATATCACAATATGTACACCTCCGTGTACACATTATGGCACCTTAATGAATTTGGCCTTCTTTTTCAGACTTTTAAAACTGCATTTAAACCTCCATTTTCATACAGATCAATTAATTGAAATTGCAGTGCAAAGTTTTAAAAGTGGCCTTCATTATTTGGGTCTATATCACATCATTGAATGTTTATAACATATAATTCCTAATCGTTAAACCCTAATTGACGAGGTCCCTATTCAGTGAATTACCTTATAGTCAAAGGGGAAGTCATCAAAATATTTTAATTGGCCAACGCTATAAAAGGTAAACTTTATTTACATTTTTGAAGGAGGTCTACACCCCCTGCACCCCACAACTGCTGCAATTTAAATATACCAACTCCTAGATCGCATTCCAGTGAGGTAATGGGTAAATCACAGCCAGTTGGCATGTCAATCACACAACATTTTTTTTTTCAGAATGGCTAACGAAAGCAATTAAATGAATTCCCCTTCGAAGATTAGGTCATTCACTGAATAGGGACTTCGATGATTAGGGTTCGACGATTAGGTATTCGATGTAATAAACATTCGACAATGTGATATAGACCCCATTATTTTACTTTTAGTACATCAGAAGTAACAGTCATCTGGGTGTCTACTGGCTTTTCTGCTAAGTATACAACCTTTATCCTACTTCACTGACCAGACAAGATCAGTTGTATGTTAAGTGGGAGCAGTAGACTTATCCAAGAACCTTTCCAGCAACTTCTCAAGTCAAAGACAAGTACACACATAACTTTATCAATAGATATTTGCAACAGTATTTAAGATAGGAGAAAAAGAAAGAAAATTAAACATAGTAAGTTAATAGAATACTAGAAAAGAGTAAAAAAAGGTATAATTAAATTTAAAAAGATGTAGAATAATTAAAAGTTGGAAATGTGATTTCAAACATTAAACATATAATATATATACAGCATATGTAATATATACGAGTATATGTATACACCATATGTAATATATACGAGTATTAGGCAATGTGAAACAGCAGAACAATTATTTCTGCTTGTAATTTTTTTTTGTTGACTACTGTGTTCCCAAAGTGCTGCTTTGAAACTCTTCAGATAATGTGAGCTTCTGATAATAGGGGGGAGAGAGAGCTCCTTAGAGCTGGAGCAATGCTAGAGAAGGATCATTCTTTAGCTGCCACTGTGAGTGGAGCCAAACAAGTAAATGTGATGCTTACCTGGGAAAACCAGAGGACAGTGATAGGTGGCTTTTTTAAGTTTCTGAGGCAAGGGTGAACAAAAGTTGAATTTAATTAATATGAATGTTAAAAAAAATACTGTGCAGTAATTAAT